>NW_026728047.1:938035-1250714 GCF_030684315.1 Stegostoma tigrinum | reverse complement strand
AGCCACTCTGTTTCTCGCTCTCTGTTTCTCGCCCACTGTTTCTCGCCCTCTGTTTCAGGCCCTCTGTTTCAGCCCCTCTGTTTCAGCCCCTCTGTTTCAGCCCCTCTGTTTCAGCCCCTCTGTTTCTCGCCCGCTGTTTCAGCCCCTCTGTTTCAGCCCCTCTGTTTCAGCCCCTCTGTTTCAGCCCCTCTGTTTCTCGCCCTCTTTTTCTCGCCCTCTGTTTCTCGCCCTCTGTTTCAGCCCCTCTGTTTCAGCCCCTCTGTTTCAGCCCCTCTGTTTCAGCCTCTCTGTTTCTCGCCCTCTGTTTCAGCCCCTCTGTTTCAGCCCCTCTGTTTCATGCCCTCTGTTTCAGCCCCTCTGTTTCTCGCCCTCTGTTTCTCGCCCTCTGTTTCTCGCCCTCTGTTTCTCGCTCTCTGTTTCTCACCCTCTGTTTTTCGCCCTCTGTTTCAGCCCCTCTGTTTCAGCCCCTCTGTTTCAGCCCCTCTGTTTCTTGCCCTCTGTTTCTCGCCCACTGTTTCTCGCCCTCTGTTTCAGCCCCTCTGTTTCAGCCCCTCTGCTTCAGCCCCTCTGTTTCAGCCCCTCTGTTTCTCGCCCTCTGTTTCAGCCCCTCTGTTTCAGCCCCTCTGTTTCAGCCCCTCTGTTTCAGCCCCTCTGTTTCAGCCCCTCTGTTTCTCGCCCTCTGTTTCTCGCCCTCTGTTTCTCGCCCTCTGTTTCAGCCCCTCTGTTTCAGCCCCTCTGTTTCTGCCCCTCTGTTTCAGCCTCTCTGTTTCTCGCCCTCTGTTTCAGCCCCTCTGTTTCAGCCCCTCTGTTTCAGCCCCTCTGTTTCAGCCCATCTGTTTCTCTCTCTCTGTTTCTCGCCCTCTGTTTCTCGCCCTCTGTTTCTCGCCCTCTGTTTCTCGCCCTGTGTTTCAGCCCCTCTGTTTCAGCCCCTCTGTTTCTCGCTCTCTGTTTCTCGCCCTCTGTTTCTCGCCCTCTGTTTCAGCCCCTCTGTATCAGCCCCTCTGTTTCAGCCCCTCTGTTTCTCGCCCTCTGTTTCAGCCCCTCTGTTTCAGCCCCTCTGTTTCAGCCCCTCTGTTTCAGCTCCTCTGTTTCTCACCCTCTATTTCTCGCTCTCTGTTTCTCGCCCTCTGTTTCTCACCCTCTGTTTCAGCCCCTCTGTTTCAGCCCCTCTGTATCAGCCCCTCTGTTTCAGCCCCTCAGTTTCTCGCGCTCTGTTTCTCGCTCTCTGTTTCTCGCTCTCTGTTTCTCGCCCTCTGTTTCTCGCCCTCTGTTTCAGCCCCTCTGTTTCAGCCCCTCTGGTTCAGCCCCTCTGTTTCAGCCCCTCTGTTTCTCGCCCTCTGTTTCAGCCCCTCTGTTTCTCGCCCTCTGTTTCAGCCCCTCTGTTTCAGCCCCTCTGTATCAGCCCCTCTGTTTCAGCCCCTCTGTTTCTCGCACTCTGTTTCTCGCCCTCTGTTTCAGCCCCTCTGTTTCAGCCCCTCTGTTTCATGCCCTCTGTTTCTGCCCCTCTGTTTCTCGCCCTCTGTTTCTCGCCCTCTGTTTCTCGCCCTCTGTTTCTCGCTCTCTGTTTCTCGCCCTCTGTTTATCGCCCTCTGTTTCAGCCCCTCTGTTTCAGCCCCTCTGTTTCAGCCCCTCTGTTTCTCGCCCTCTGTTTCTCGCCCACTGTTTCTCGCCCTCTGTTTCAGCCCCTCTGTTTCAGCCCCTCTGCTTCAGCCCCTCTGTTTCAGCCCCTCTGTTTCTCGCCCTCTGTTTCAGCCCCTCTGTTTCAGCCCCTCTGTTTCAGCCCCTCTGTTTCAGCCACTCTGTTTCAGCCCATCTGTTTCTCGCCCTCTGTTTCTCGCCCACTGTTTCTCGCCCTCTGTTTCAGGCCCTCTGTTTCAGCCCCTCTGTTTCAGCCCCTCTGTTTCAGCCCTTCTGTTTCAGCCCCTCTGTTTCTCGCCCTCTGTTTCAGCCCCTCTGTTTCAGCCCCTCTGTTTCAGCCCCTCTGTTTCTCGCCCTCTGTTTCTCGCCCTCTGTTTCTCGCCCTCTGTTTCAGCCCCTCTGTTTCAGCCCCTCTGTTTCAGCCCCTCTGTTTCAGCCTCTCTGTTTCTCGCCCTCTGTTTCAGCCCCTCTGTTTCAGCCCCTCTGTTTCAGCCCCTCTGTTTCAGCCCATCTGTTTCTCGCTCTCTGTTTCTCGCACTCTGTTTCTCGCCCTCTGTTTCTCGCCCTCTGTTTCTCGCCCTCTGTTTCAGCCCCTCTGTTTCAGCCCCTCTGTTTCTCGCACTCTGTTTCTCGCCCTCTGTTTCTCGCCCTCTGTTTCAGCCCCTCTGTATCAGCCCCTCTGTTTCAGCCCCTCTGTTTCTCGCCCTCTGTTTCAGCCCCTCTGTTTCAGCCCCTCTGTTTCAGCCCCTCTGTTTCAACCCCTCTGTTTCAGCTCCTCTGTTTCTCACCCTCTATTTCTCGCTCTCTGTTTCTCGCCCTCTGTTTTTCACCCTCTGTTTCAGCCCCTCTGTTTCAGCCCCTCTGTATCAGCCCCTCTGTTTCAGCCCCTCTGTTTCTCGCCCTCTGTTTCAGCCCCTCAGCTTCAGCCCATCTGTTTCAGACCCTCTGTTTCAGCTCCTCTGTTTCTCGCCCTCTGTTTCTCGCCCTCTGTTTCAGCCCCTCTGTTTCTCGCCCTCTGTTTCAGCCCGTCTGTTTCTCGCCCTCTGTTTCAGCCCCTCTGATTCTCGCCCTCTGTTTCAGCCCCTCTGTTTCAGCCCCTCTGTTTCATGCCCTCTGTTTCAGCCCCTCTGTTTCTCGCCCTCTGTTTCTCGCCCTCTGTTTCTCGCCCTCTGTTTCTCGCTCTCTGTTTCTCACCCTCTGTTTTTCGCCCTCTGTTTCAGCCCGTCTGTTTCAGCCCCTCTGTTTCAGCCCCTCTGTTTCTCGCCCTCTGTTTCTCGCCCACTGTTTCTCGCCCTCTGTTTCAGCCCCTCTGTTTCAGCCCCTCTGCTTCTACCCCTCTGTTTCAGCCCCTCTGTTTCTCGCCCTCTGTTTCAGCCCCTCGGTTTCAGCCCCTCTGTTTCAGCCCCTCTGTTTCAGCCCCTCTGTTTCAGCCCCTCTGTTTCTCGCCCTCTGTTTCTCGCCCTCTGTTTCTCGCCCTCTGTTTCAGCCCCTCTGTTTCAGCCCCTCTGTTTCTGCCCCTCTGTTTCAGCCTCTCTGTTTCTCGCCCTCTGTTTCAGCCCCTCTGTTTCAGCCCCTCTGTTTCAGCCCCTCTGTTTCAGCCCATCTGTTTCTCGCTCTCTGTTTCTCGCCCTCTGTTTCTCGCCCTCTGTTTCTCGCCCTCTGTTTCTCGCCCTGTGTTTCAGCCCCTCTGTTTCAGCCCCTCTGTTTCTCGCACTCTGTTTCTCGCCCTCTTTTTCTCGCCCTCTGTTTCAGCCCCTCTGTATCAGCCCCTCTGTTTCAGCCCCTCTGTTTCTCGCCCTCTGTTTCAGCCCCTCTGTTTCAGCCCCTCTGTTTCAGCCCCTCTGTTTCAGCTCCTCTGTTTCTCACCCTCTATTTCTCGCTCTCTGTTTCTCGCCCTCTGTTTCTCACCCTCTGTTTCAGCCCCTCTGTTTCAGCCCCTGTGTATCAGCCCCTCTGTTTCAGCCCCTCAGTTTCTCGCCCTCTGTTTCTCGCTCTCTGTTTCTCGCTCTCTGTTTCTCGCCCTCTGTTTCTCGCCCTCTGTTTCAGCCCCTCTGTTTCAGCCCCTCTGGTTCAGCCCCTCTGTTTCAGCCCCTCTGTTTCTCGCCCTCTGTTTCAGCCCCTCTGTTTCTCGCCCTCTGTTTCAGCCCCTCTGTTTCAGCCCCTCTGTATCAGCCCCTCTGTTTCAGCCCCTCTGTTTCTCGCACTCTGTTTCTCGCCCTCTGTTTCAGCCCCTCTGTTTCAGCCCCTCTGTTTCATGCCTTCTGTTTCTGCCCCTCTCTTTCTCGCCCTCTGTTTCTCGCCCTCTGTTTCTCGCCCTCTGTTTCTCGCTCTCTGTTTCTCGCCCTCTGTTTATCGCCCTCTGTTTCAGCCCCTCTGTTTCAGCCCCTCTGTTTCAGCCCCTCTGTTTCTCGCCCTCTGTTTCTCGCCCACTGTTTCTCGCCCTCTGTTTCAGCCCCTCTGTTTCAGCCCCTCTGCTTCAGCCCCTCTGTTTCAGCCCCTCTGTTTCTCGCCCTCTGTTTCAGCCCCTCTGTTTCAGCCCCTCTGTTTCAGCCCCTCTGTTTCAGCCACTCTGTTTCAGCCCCTCTGTTTCTCGCCCTCTGTTTCTCGCCCACTGTTTCTCGCCCTCTGTTTCAGGCCCTCTGTTTCAGCCCCTCTGTTTCAGCCCCTCTGTTTCAGCCCCTCTGTTTCTCGCCCTCTGTTTCAGCCCCTCTGTTTCAGCCCCTCTGTTTCAGCCCCTCTGTTTCAGCCCCTCTGTTTCTCGCCCTCTGTTTCTCGCCCTCTGTTTCTCGCCCTCTGTTTCAGCCCATCTGTTTCAGCCCCTCTGTTTCAGCCCCTCTGTTTCAGCCTCTCTGTTTCTCGCCCTCTGTTTCAGCCCCTCTGTTTCAGCCCCTCTGTTTCAGCCCCCCTGTTTCAGCCCATCTGTTTCTCGCTCTCTGTTTCTCGCACTCTGTTTCTCGCCCTCTGTTTCTCGCCCTCTGTTTCTCGCCCTCTGTTTCAGCCCCTCTGTTTCTCGCACTCTGTTTCTCGCCCTCTGTTTCTCGCCCTCTGTTTCAGCCCCTCTGTATCAGCCCCTCTGTTTCAGCCCCTCTGTTTCTCGACCTCTGTTTCAGCCCCTCTGTTTCAGCCCCTCTGTTTCAGCCCCTCTGTTTCAGCTCCTCTGTTTCTCACCCTCTATTTCTCGCTCTCTGTTTCTCGCCCTCTGTTTTTCACCCTCTGTTTCAGCCCCTCTGTTTCAGCCCCTCTGTATCAGCCCCTCTGTTTCAGCCCCTCTGTTTCTCGCCCTCTGTTTCAGCCCCTCAGCTTCAGCCCATCTGTTTCAGACCCTCTGTTTCAGCTCCTCTGTTTCTCGCCCTCTGTTTCTCGCCCTCTGTTTCAGCCCCTCTGTTTCTCGCCCTCTGTTTCAGCCCGTCTGTTTCTCGCCCTCTGTTTCAGCCCCTCTGATTCTCGCCCTCTGTTTCAGCCCCTCTGTTTCAGCCCCTCTGTATCAGCCCCTCTGTTTCAGCCCCTCTGTTTCTCGCACTCTGTTTCTCGCCCTCTGTTTCAGCCCCTCTGTTTCAGCCCCTCTGTATCAGCCCCTCTGTTTCAGCCCCTCAGTTTCTCGCCCTCTGTTTCTCGCTCTCTGTTTCTCGCTCTCTGTTTCTCGCCCTCTGTTTCTCGCCCTCTGTTTCAGCCCCTCTGTTTCAGCCCCTCTGGTTCAGCCCCTCTGTTTCAGCCCCTCTGTTTCTCGCCCTCTGTTTCAGCCCCTCTGTTTCTCGCCCTCTGTTTCAGCCCCTCTGTTTCAGCCCCTCTGTATCAGCCCCTCTGTTTCAGCCCCTCTGTTTCTCGCACTCTGTTTCTCGCCCTCTGTTTCAGCCCCTCTGTTTCAGCCCCTCTGTTTCATGCCCTCTGTTTCTGCCCCTCTGTTTCTCGCCCTCTGTTTCTCGCCCTCTGTTTCTCGCCCTCTGTTTCTCGCTCTCTGTTTCTCGCCCTCTGTTTATCGCCCTCTGTTTCAGCCCCTCTGTTTCAGCCCCTCTGTTTCAGCCCCTCTGTTTCTCGCCCTCTGTTTCTCGCCCACTGTTTCTCGCCCTCTGTTTCAGCCCCTCTGTTTCAGCCCCTCTGCTTCAGCCCCTCTGTTTCAGCCCCTCTGTTTCTCGCCCTCTGTTTCAGCCCCTCTGTTTCAGCCCCTCTGTTTCAGCCACTCTGTTTCAGCCCCTCTGTTTCTCGCCCTCTGTTTCTCGCCCACTGTTTCTCGCCCTCTGTTTCAGGCCCTCTGTTTCAGCCCCTCTGTTTCAGCCCCTCTGTTTCTCGCCCTCTGTTTCAGCCCCTCTGTTTCTCGCCCTCTGTTTCAGCCCCTCTGTTTCAGCCCCTCTGTTTCAGCCTCTCTGTTTCTCGCCCTCTGTTTCAGCCCCTCTGTTTCAGCCCCTCTGTTTCAGCCCCTCTGTTTCAGCCCATCTGTTTCTCGCTCTCTGTTTCTCGCCCTCTGTTTCTCGCCCTCTGTTTCTCGCCCTCTGTTTCTCGCCCTGTGTTTCAGCCCCTATGTTTCAGCCCCTCTGTTTCTCGCACTCTGTTTCTCGCCCTCTGTTTCTCGCCCTCTGTTTCAGCCCCTCTGTATCAGCCCCTCTGTTTCAGCCCCTCTGTTTCTCGCCCTCTGTTTCAGCCCCTCTGTTTCAGCCCCTCTGTTTCAGCCCCTCTGTTTCAGCTCCTCTGTTTCTCACCCTCTATTTCTCGCTCTCTGTTTCTCGCCCTCTGTTTCTCACCCTCTGTTTCAGCCCCTCTGTTTCAGCCCCCCTGTATCAGCCCCTCTGTTTCAGCCCCTCAGTTTCTCGCCCTCTGTTTCTCGCTCTCTGTTTCTCGCTCTCTGTTTCTCGCCCTCTGTTTCTCGCCCTCTGTTTCAGCCCCTCTGTTTCAGCCCCTCTGGTTCAGCCCCTCTGTTTCAGCCCCTCTGTTTCTCGCCCTCTGTTTCTCGCCCTCTGTTTCAGCCCCTCTGTTTCAGCCCCTCTGTTTCAGCCCCTCTGTTTCAGCCCCTCTGTTTCATGCCTTCTGTTTCTGCCCCTCTCTTTCTCGCCCTCTGTTTCTCGCCCTCTGTTTCTCGCCCTCTGTTTCTCGCTCTCTGTTTCTCGCCCTCTGTTTATCGCCCTCTGTTTCAGCCCCTCTGTTTCAGCCCCTCTGTTTCAGCCCCTCTGTTTCTCGCCCTCTGTTTCTCGCCCACTGTTTCTCGCCCTCTGTTTCAGCCCCTCTGTTTCAGCCCCTCTGCTTCAGCCCCTCTGTTTCAGCCCCTCTGTTTCTCGCCCTCTGTTTCAGCCCCTCTGTTTCAGCCCCTCTGTTTCAGCCCCTCTGTTTCAGCCACTCTGTTTCAGCCCCTCTGTTTCTCGCCCTCTGTTTCTCGCCCACTGTTTCTCGCCCTCTGTTTCAGGCCCTCTGTTTCAGCCCCTCTGTTTCAGCCCCTCTGTTTCAGCCCCTCTGTTTCTCGCCCTCTGTTTCAGCCCCTCTGTTTCAGCCCCTCTGTTTCAGCCCCTCTGTTTCAGCCCCTCTGTTTCTCGCCCTCTGTTTCTCGCCCTCTGTTTCTCGCCCTCTGTTTCAGCCCATCTGTTTCAGCCCCTCTGTTTCAGCCCCTCTGTTTCAGCCTCTCTGTTTCTCGC
Organism: Stegostoma tigrinum; assembly: GCF_030684315.1. Classification (NCBI taxonomy): domain Eukaryota; kingdom Metazoa; phylum Chordata; class Chondrichthyes; order Orectolobiformes; family Stegostomatidae; genus Stegostoma; species Stegostoma tigrinum. The sequence continues at coordinate 1,243,458 of NW_026728047.1, read as the reverse complement.
CCTCTGTTTCAGCCCCTCTGTTTCAGCCCCTCTGTTTCAGCCCCCCTGTTTCAGCCCATCTGTTTCTCGCTCTCTGTTTCTCGCACTCTGTTTCTCGCCCTCTGTTTCTCGCCCTCTGTTTCTCGCCCTCTGTTTCAGCCCCTCTGTTTCTCGCACTCTGTTTCTCGCCCTCTGTTTCTCGCCCTCTGTTTCAGCCCCTCTGTATCAGCCCCTCTGTTTCAGCCCCTCTGTTTCTCGACCTCTGTTTCAGCCCCTCTGTTTCAGCCCCTCTGTTTCAGCCCCTCTGTTTCAGCTCCTCTGTTTCTCACCCTCTATTTCTCGCTCTCTGTTTCTCGCCCTCTGTTTTTCACCCTCTGTTTCAGCCCCTCTGTTTCAGCCCCTCTGTATCAGCCCCTCTGTTTCAGCCCCTCTGTTTCTCGCCCTCTGTTTCAGCCCCTCAGCTTCAGCCCATCTGTTTCAGACCCTCTGTTTCAGCTCCTCTGTTTCTCGCCCTCTGTTTCTCGCCCTCTGTTTCAGCCCCTCTGTTTCTCGCCCTCTGTTTCAGCCCGTCTGTTTCTCGCCCTCTGTTTCAGCCCCTCTGATTCTCGCCCTCTGTTTCAGCCCCTCTGTTTCAGCCCCTCTGTATCAGCCCCTCTGTTTCAGCCCCTCTGTTTCTCGCACTCTGTTTCTCGCCCTCTGTTTCAGCCCCTCTGTTTCAGCCCCTCTGTATCAGCCCCTCTGTTTCAGCCCCTCAGTTTCTCGCCCTCTGTTTCTCGCTCTCTGTTTCTCGCTCTCTGTTTCTCGCCCTCTGTTTCTCGCCCTCTGTTTCAGCCCCTCTGTTTCAGCCCCTCTGGTTCAGCCCCTCTGTTTCAGCCCCTCTGTTTCTCGCCCTCTGTTTCAGCCCCTCTGTTTCTCGCCCTCTGTTTCAGCCCCTCTGTTTCAGCCCCTCTGTATCAGCCCCTCTGTTTCAGCCCCTCTGTTTCTCGCACTCTGTTTCTCGCCCTCTGTTTCAGCCCCTCTGTTTCAGCCCCTCTGTTTCATGCCCTCTGTTTCTGCCCCTCTGTTTCTCGCCCTCTGTTTCTCGCCCTCTGTTTCTCGCCCTCTGTTTCTCGCTCTCTGTTTCTCGCCCTCTGTTTATCGCCCTCTGTTTCAGCCCCTCTGTTTCAGCCCCTCTGTTTCAGCCCCTCTGTTTCTCGCCCTCTGTTTCTCGCCCACTGTTTCTCGCCCTCTGTTTCAGCCCCTCTGTTTCAGCCCCTCTGCTTCAGCCCCTCTGTTTCAGCCCCTCTGTTTCTCGCCCTCTGTTTCAGCCCCTCTGTTTCAGCCCCTCTGTTTCAGCCACTCTGTTTCAGCCCCTCTGTTTCTCGCCCTCTGTTTCTCGCCCACTGTTTCTCGCCCTCTGTTTCAGGCCCTCTGTTTCAGCCCCTCTGTTTCAGCCCCTCTGTTTCTCGCCCTCTGTTTCAGCCCCTCTGTTTCTCGCCCTCTGTTTCAGCCCCTCTGTTTCAGCCCCTCTGTTTCAGCCTCTCTGTTTCTCGCCCTCTGTTTCAGCCCCTCTGTTTCAGCCCCTCTGTTTCAGCCCCTCTGTTTCAGCCCATCTGTTTCTCGCTCTCTGTTTCTCGCCCTCTGTTTCTCGCCCTCTGTTTCTCGCCCTCTGTTTCTCGCCCTGTGTTTCAGCCCCTATGTTTCAGCCCCTCTGTTTCTCGCACTCTGTTTCTCGCCCTCTGTTTCTCGCCCTCTGTTTCAGCCCCTCTGTATCAGCCCCTCTGTTTCAGCCCCTCTGTTTCTCGCCCTCTGTTTCAGCCCCTCTGTTTCAGCCCCTCTGTTTCAGCCCCTCTGTTTCAGCTCCTCTGTTTCTCACCCTCTATTTCTCGCTCTCTGTTTCTCGCCCTCTGTTTCTCACCCTCTGTTTCAGCCCCTCTGTTTCAGCCCCCCTGTATCAGCCCCTCTGTTTCAGCCCCTCAGTTTCTCGCCCTCTGTTTCTCGCTCTCTGTTTCTCGCTCTCTGTTTCTCGCCCTCTGTTTCTCGCCCTCTGTTTCAGCCCCTCTGTTTCAGCCCCTCTGGTTCAGCCCCTCTGTTTCAGCCCCTCTGTTTCTCGCCCTCTGTTTCAGCCCCTCTGTTTCTCGCCCTCTGTTTCAGCCCCTCTGTTTCAGCCCCTCTGTAGCAGACCCTCTGTTTCAGCCCCTCTGTTTCTCGCACTCTGTTTCTCGCCCTCTGTTTCAGCCCCTCTGTTTCAGCCCCTCTGTTTCATGCCCTCTGTTTCTGCCCCTCTGTTTCTCGCCCTCTGTTTCTCGCCCTCTGTTTCTCGCCCTCTGTTTCTCGCTCTCTGTTTCTCGCCCTCTGTTTATCGCCCTCTGTTTCAGCCCCTCTGTTTCACCCCCTCTGTTTCAGCCCCTCTGTTTCTCGCCCTCTGTTTCTCGCCCACTGTTTCTCGCCCTCTGTTTCAGCCCCTCTGTTTCAGCCCCTCTGCTTCAGCCCCTCTGTTTCAGCCCCTCTGTTTCTCGCCCTCTGTTTCAGCCCCTCTGTTTCAGCCCCTCTGTTTCAGCCCCTCTGTTTCAGCCACTCTGTTTCAGCCCCTCTGTTTCTCGCCCTCTGTTTCTCGCCCACTGTTTCTCGCCCTCTGTTTCAGGCCCTCTGTTTCAGCCCCTCTGTTTCAGCCCCTCTGTTTCAGCCCCTCTGTTTCAGCCCCTCTGTTTCTCGCCCTCTGTTTCAGCCCCTCTGTTTCAGCCCCTCTGTTTCAGCCCCTCTGTTTCAGCCCCTCTGTTTCTCGCCCTCTGTTTCTCGCCCTCTGTTTCTCGCCCTCTGTTTCAGCCCCTCTGTTTCAGCCCCTCTGTTTCAGCCCCTCTGTTTCAGCCTCTCTGTTTCTCGCCCTCTGTTTCAGCCCCTCTGTTTCAGCCCCTCTGTTTCAGCCCCTCTGTTTCAGCCCATCTGTTTCTCTCTCTCTGTTTCTCGCCCTCTGTTTCAGCCCCTCTGTTTCAGCCCCTCTGTTTCATGCCCTCTGTTTCAGCCCCTCTGTTTCTCGCCCTCTGTTTCTCGCCCTCTGTTTCTCGCCCTCTGTTTCTCGCTCTCTGTTTCTCACCCTCTGTTTATCGCCCTCTGTTTCAGCCCCTCTGTTTCAGCCCCTCTGTTTCAGCCCCTCTGTTTCTCGCCCTCTGTTTCTCGCCCACTGTTTCTCGCCCTCTGTTTCAGCCCCTCTGTTTCAGCCCCTCTGCTTCAGCCCCTCTGTTTCAGCCCCTCAGTTTCTCGCCCTCTGTTTCAGCCCCTCTGTTTCAGCCCCTCTGTTTCAGCCCCTCTGTTTCAGCCCCTCTGTTTCAGCCCCTCTGTTTCTCGCCCTCTGTTTCTCGCCCTCTGTTTCTCGCCCTCTGTTTCAGCCCCTCTGTTTCAGCCCCTCTGTTTCAGCCTCTCTGTTTCTCGCCCTCTGTTTCAGCCCCTCTGTTTCAGCCCCTCTGTTTCAGCCCATCTGTTTCTCGCTCTCTGTTTCTCGCCCTCTGTTTCTCGCCCTCTGTTTCTCGCCCTCTGTTTCTCGCCCTGTGTTTCAGCCCCTCTGTTTCAGCCCCTCTGTTTCTCGCACTCTGTTTCTCGCCCTCTGTTTCTCGCCCTCTGTTTCAGCCCCTCTGTATCAGCCCCTCTGTTTCAGCCCCTCTGTTTCTCGCCCTCTGTTTCAGCCCCTCTGTTTCAGCCCCTCTGTTTCAGCCCCTCTGTTTCAGCTCCTCTGTTTCTCACCCTCTATTTCTCGCTCTCTGTTTCTCGCCCTCTGTTTCTCACCCTCTGTTTCAGCCCCTCTGTTTCAGCCCCTCTGTATCAGCCCCTCTGTTTCAGCCCCTCAGTTTCTCGCCCTCTGTTTCTCGCTCTCTGTTTCTCGCTCTCTGTTTCTCGCCCTCTGTTTCTCGCCCTCTGTTTCAGCCCCTCTGTTTCAGCCCCTCTGGTTCAGCCCCTCTGTTTCAGCCCCTCTGTTTCTCGCCCTCTGTTTCAGCCCCTCTGTTTCTCGCCCTCTGTTTCAGCCCCTCTGTTTCAGCCCCTCTGTATCAGCCCCTCTGTTTCAGCCCCTCTGTTTCTCGCACTCTGTTTCTCGCCCTCTGTTTCAGCCCCTCTGTTTCAGCCCCTCTGTTTCATGCCCTCTGTTTCTGCCCCTCTGTTTCTCGCCCTCTGTTTCTCGCCCTCTGTTTCTCGCCCTCTGTTTCTCGCTCTCTGTTTCTCGCCCTCTGTTTATCGCCCTCTGTTTCAGCCCCTCTGTTTCAGCCCCTCTGTTTCAGCCCCTCTGTTTCTCGCCCTCTGTTTCTCGCCCACTGTTTCTCGCCCTCTGTTTCAGCCCCTCTGTTTCAGCCCCTCTGCTTCAGCCCCTCTGTTTCAGCCCCTCTGTTTCTCGCCCTCTGTTTCAGCCCCTCTGTTTCAGCCCCTCTGTTTCAGCCCCTCTGTTTCAGCCACTCTGTTTCAGCCCCTCTGTTTCTCGCCCTCTGTTTCTCGCCCACTGTTTCTCGCCCTCTGTTTCAGGCCCTCTGTTTCAGCCCCTCTGTTTCAGCCCCTCTGTTTCAGCCCCTCTGTTTCAGCCCCTCTGTTTCTCGCCCTCTGTTTCAGCCCCTCTGTTTCAGCCCCTCTGTTTCTCGCCCTCTGTTTCAGCCCCTCTTTTTCAGCCCCTCTGTTTCAGCCCCTCTGTTTCAGCCACTCTGTTTCAGCCCCTCTGTTTCAGCCCCTCTGTACCAGCCCCACTGTTTCAGCCTCTCTGTTTCTCGCCCTCTGTTTCAGCCCCTCTGTTTCAGCCCCTCTGTTTCAGCCCCTCTGTTTCAGCCCATCTGTTTCTCGCTCTCTGATTCTCGCACTCTGTTTCTCGCCCTCTGTTTCTCGCCCTCTGTTTCTCACCCTCTGTTTCAGCCCCTCTGTTTCAGCCCCTCTGTTTCTCGCACTCTGTTTCTCGCCCTCTGTTTCTCGCCCTCTGTTTCAGCCCCTCTGTATCAGCCCCTCTGTTTCAGCCCCTCTGTTTCTCGCCCTCTGTTTCAGCCCCTCTGTTTCAGCCCCTCTGTTTCAGCCCCTCTGTTTCAGCCCCTCTGTTTCAGCTCCTCTGTTTCTCACCCTCTATTTCTCGCTCTCTGTTTCTCGCCCTCTGTTTCTCACCCTCTGTTTCAGCCCCTCTGTTTCAGCCCCTCTGTATCAGCCCCTCTGTTTCAGCCCCTCTGTTTCTCGACCTCTGTTTCAGCCCCTCAGCTTCAGCCCATCTGTTTCAGACCCTCTGTTTCAGCTCCTCTGTTTCTCGCCCTCTGTTTCAGCCCCTCTGTTTCTCGCCCTCTGTTTCAGCCCGTCTGTTTCTCGCCCTCTGTTTCAGCCCCTCTGATTCTCGCCCTCTGTTTCAGCCCCTCTGTTTCAGCCCCTCTGTATCAGCCCCTCTGTTTCAGCCCCTCTGTTTCTCGCACTCTGTTTCTCGCCCTCTGTTTCAGCCCCTCTGTTTCAGCCCCTCTGTTTCAGCCCCTCTGTTTCAGCCCCTCAGTTTCTCGCCCTCTGTTTCTCGCTCTCTGTTTCTCGCTCTCTGTTTCTCGCCCTCTGTTTCTCGCCCTCTGTTTCAGCCCCTCTGTTTCAGCCCCTCTGGTTCAGCCCCTCTGTTTCAGCCCCTCTGTTTCTCGCCCTCTGTTTCAGCCCCTCTGTTTCTCGCCCTCTGTTTCAGCCCCTCTGTTTCAGCCCCTCTGTATCAGCCCCTCTGTTTCAGCCCCTCTGGTTCTCGCACTCTGTTTCTCGCCCTCTGTTTCAGCCCCTCTGTTTCAGCCCCTCTGTTTCATGCCCTCTGTTTCAGCCCCTCTGTTTCTCGCCCTCTGTTTCTCGCCCTCTGTTTCTCGCCCTCTGTTTCTCGCTCTCTGATTCTCACCCTCTGTTTATCGCCCTCTGTTTCAGCCCCTCTGTTTCAGCCCCTCTGTTTCAGCCCCTCTGTTTCAGCTCCTCTGTTTCTCACCCTCTATTTCTCGCTCTCTGTTTCTCGCCCTCTGTTTCTCACCCTCTATTTCATCCCCTCTGTTTCAGCCCATCTGTATCAGCCCCTCTGTTTCAGCCCCTCAGTTTCTCGCCCTCTGTTTCTCGCTCTCTGTTTCTCGCTCTCTGTTTCTCGCCCTCTGTTTCTCGCCCTCTGTTTCAGCCCCTCTGTTTCAGCCCCTCTGGTTCAGCCCCTCTGTTTCAGCCCCTCTGTTTCTCGCCCTCTGTTTCAGCCCCTCTGTTTCTCGCCCTCTGTTTCAGCCCCTCTGTTTCAGCCGCTCTGTATCAGCCCCTCTGTTTCAGCCCCTCTGTTTCTCGCACTCTGTTTCTCGCCCTCTGTTTCAGCCTCTCTGTTTCAGCCCCTCTGTTTCATGCCCTCTGTTTCTGCCCCTCTGTTTCTCGCCCTCTGTTTCTCGCCCTCTGTTTCTCGCCCTCTGTTTCTCGCTCTCTGTTTCTCGCCCTCTGTTTATCGCCCTCTGTTTCAGCCCCTCTGTTTCAGCCCCTCTGTTTCAGCCCCTCTGTTTCTCGCCCTCTGTTTCTCGCCCACTGTTTCTCGCCCTCTGTTTCAGCCCCTCTGTTTCAGCCCCTCTGCTTCAGCCCCTCTGTTTCAGCCCCTCTGTTTCTCGCCCTCTGTTTCAGCACCTCTGTTTCAGCCCCTCTGTTTCAGCCCCTCTGTTTCAGCCACTCTGTTTCAGCCGCTCTGTTTCTCGCCCTCTGTTTCTCGCCCACTGTTTCTCGCCCTCTGTTTCAGGCCCTCTGTTCCAGCCCCTCTGTTTCAGCCCCTCTGTTTCAGCCCCACTGTTTCAGCCCCTCTGTTTCTCGCCCTCTGTTTCAGCCCCTCTGTTTCAGCCCCTCCGTTTCAGCCCCTCTGTTTCAGCCCCTCTGTTTCTCGCCCTCTGTTTCTCGCCCTCTGTTTCTCGCCCTCTGTTTCAGCCCCTCTGTTTCAGCCCCTCTGTTTCAGCCCCTCTGTTTCAGCCTCTCTGTTTCTCGCCCTCTGTTTCAGCCCCTCTGTTTCTCGCCCACTGTTTCTCGCCCTCTGTTTCAGCCCCTCTGTTTCAGCCCCTCTGCTTCAGCCCCTCTGTTTCAGCCCCTCTGATTCTCGCCCTCTGTTTCAGCCCCTCTGTTTCAGCCCCTCTGTTTCAGCCCCTCTGTTTCAGCCACTCTGTTTCAGCCCCTCTGTTTCTTGCCCTCTGTTTCTCGCCCACTGTTTCTCGCCCTCTGTTTCAGGCCCTCTGTTTCAGCCCCTCTGTTTCAGCCCCTCTGTTTCAGCCCCTCTGTTTCAGCCCCTCTGCTTCTCGCCCTCTGTTTCAGCCCCTCTGTTTCAGCCCCTCTGTTTCAGCCCCTCTGTTTCAGCCCCTCTGTTTCTCGCCCTCTGTTTCTCGCCCTCTGTTTCTCGCCCTCTGTTTCAGCCCCTCTGTTTCAGCCCCTCTGTTTCAGCCCCTCTGTTTCAGCCCATCTGTTTCTCTCTCTCTGTATCTCGCCCTCTGTTTCTCGCCCTCTGTTTCTCGCCCTCTGTTTCTCGCCCTCTGTTTCAGCCACTCTGTTTCAGCCCCTCTGTTTCTCGCCCTCTGTTTCTCGCCCTCTGTTTCAGCCCCTCTGTATCAGCCCCTCTGTTTCAGCCCCTCTGTTTCTCGCCCTCTGTTTCAGCCCCTCTGTTTCAGACCCTCTGTTTCAGCCCCTCTGTTTCAGCCCCTCTGTTTCAGCTCCTCTGTTTCACACCTTCTATTTCTCGCTCTCTGTTTCTCGCCCTCTGTTTCTCACCCTCTGTTTCAGCCCCTCTGTTTCAGCCCCTCTGTATCAGCCCCTGTGTTTCAGCCCCTCTGTTTCTCGCCCTCTGTTTCAGCCCATCTGCTTCAGCCCATCTGTTTCAGCCCCTCTGTTTCAGCTCCTCTGTTTCTCGCCCTCTTTTTCTCGCCCTCTGTTTCAGCCCCTCTGTTTCTCGCCCTCTGTTTCAGCCCCTCTGTTTCTCGCTCTCTGTTTCTCGCTCTCAGTTTCTCGCCCTCTGTTTCTCGCCCTCTGTTTCAGCCCCTCTGTTTCAGCTCCTCTGGTTCAGCCCCTCTGTTTCAGCCCCTCTGTTTCTCGCCCTCTGTTTCAGCCCCTCTGTTTCTCGCCCTCTGTTTCAGCCCCTCTGTTTCAGCCCCTCTGTTTCAGCCCCTCTGTTTCAGCCCCTCTGTTTCTCGCACTCTGTTTCTCGCCCTCTGTTTCAGCCCCTCTGTTTCAGCCCCTCTGTTTCATGCCCTCTGTTTCAGCCCCTCTGTTTCTCGCCCTCTGTTTCTCGCCCTCTGTTTCTCGCCCTCTCTTTCTCGCTATCTGTTTCTCGCCCTCTGTAAATCGCCCTCTGTTTCAGCCCCTCTGTTTCAGCCCCTCTTTTTCAGCCCCTCTGTTTCTCGCCCTCTGTTTCTCGCCCAAAGTTTCTCGCCCTCTGTTTCAGCCCCTCTGTTTCAGCCCCTCTGCTTCACCCCCTCTGTTTCAGCCCCTCTGTTTCTCGCCCTCTGTTTCAGCCCCTCTTTTTCAGCCCCTCTGTTTCAGCCCCTCTGTTTCAGCCACTCTGTTTCAGCCCCTCTGTTTCTCGCCCTCTGTTTCTCGCCCACTGTTTCTCGCCCTCTGTTTCTCGCCCTCTGTTTCAGCCCCTCTGTTTCTCGCCCTCTGTTTCAGCCCGTCTGTTTCTCGCCCTCTGTTTCAGCCCCTCTGTTTCTCGCCCTCTGTTTCAGCCCCTCTGTTTCAGCCCCTCTGTATCAGCCCCTCTGTTTCAGCCCCTCTGTTTCTCGCACTCTGTTTCTCGCCCTCTGTTTCAGCCCCTCTGTTTCAGCCCCTCTGTTTCAGCCCCTCTGTTTCAGCCCCTTAGTTTCTCGCCCTCTGTTTCTCGCTCTCTGTTTCTCGCTCTCTGTTTCTCGCACTCTGTTTCTCGCCCTCTGTTTCAGCCCCTCTGTTTCAGCCCCTCTGTTTCAGCCCCTCTGTTTCAGCCCCTCAGTTTCTCGCCCTCTGTTTCAGCCCCTCTGTTTCTCGCCCTCTGTTTCAGCCCCTCTGTTTCAGCCCCTCTGTTTCAGCCCCTCTGTTTCTCGCCCTCTGTTTCTCGCCCACTGTTTCTCGCCCTCTGTTTCAGCCCCTCTGTTTCAGCCCCTCTGCTTCAGCCCCTCTGTTTCAGCCCCTCTGTTTCTCGCCCTCTGTTTCAGCCCCTCTGTTTCAGCCCCTCTGTTTCAGCCCCTCTGTTTCAGCCACTCTGTTTCAGCCCCTCTGTTTCTCGCCCTCTGTTTCTCGCCCACTGTTTCTCGCCCTCTGTTTCAGGCCCTCTGTTTCAGCTCCTCTGTTTCAGCCCCTCTGTTTCAGCGCCTCTGTTTCAGCCCCTCTGTTTCTCGCCCTCTGTTTCAGCCCCTCTGTTTCAGCCCCTCTGTTTCAGCCCCTCTGTTTCAGCCCCTCTGTGTCTCGCCCTCTGTTTCTCGCCCTCTGTTTCTCGCCCTCTGTTTCAGCCCCTCTGTTTCAGCCCCTCTGTTTCAGCCCCTCTGTTTCAGCCTCTCTGTTTCTCGCCCTCTGTTTCAGCCCCTCTGTTTCAGCCCCTCTGTTTCAGCCCCTCTGTTTCAGCCCATCTGTTTCTCGCTCTCTGTTTCTCGCCCTCTGTTTCTCGCCCTCTGTTTCTCGCCCTCTGTTTCTCGCCCTCTGTTTCAGCCCCTCTGTTTCAGCCCCACTGTTTCTCGCACTCTGTTTCTCGCCCTCTGTTTCTCGCCCTCTGTTTCAGCCCCTCTGTATCAGCCCCTCTGTTTCAGCCCCTCTGTTTCTCGCCCTCTATTTCATCCCCTCTGTTTCAGCCCCTCTGTTTCAGCCCCTCTGTTTCAGCCCCTCTGTTTCAGCTCCTCTGTTTCACACCCTCTATTTCTCGCTCTCTGTTTCTCGCCCTCTGTTTCTCACCCTCTGTTTCAGCCCCTCTGTTTCAGCCCCTCTGTATCAGCCCCTCTGTTTCAGCGCCTCTGTTTCTCGCCCTCTGTTTCAGCCCCTCAGCTTCAGCCCATCTGTTTCAGCCCCTCTGTTTCAGCTCCTCTGTTTCTCGCCCTCTGTTTCTCGCCCTCTGTTTCAGCCCCTCTGTTTCTCGCCCTCTGTTTCAGCCCGTCTGTTTCTCGCCCTCTGTTTCAGCCCCTCTGATTCTCGCCCTCTGTTTCAGCCCCTCTGTTTCAGCCCCTCTGTATCAGCCCCTCTGTTTCTCGCACTCTGTTTCTCGCCCTCTGTTTCAGCCCCTCTGTTTCAGCCCCTCTGTTTCTCGCCCTCTGTTTCTCGCCCTCTGTTTCTCGCCCTCTCTTTCTCGCTATCTGTTTCTCGCCCTCTGTAAATCGCCCTCTGTTTCAGCCCCTCTGTTTCAGCCCCTCTTTTTCAGCCCCTCTGTTTCTCGCCCTCTGTTTCTCGCCCAAAGTTTCTCGCCCTCTGTTTCAGCCCCTCTGTTTCAGCCCCTCTGCTTCAGCCCCTCTGTTTCAGCCCCTCTGTTTCTCGCCCTCTGTTTCTCGCCCACTGTTTCTCGCCCTCTGTTTCAGCCCCTCTGTTTCAGCCCCTCTGCTTCAGCCCCTCTGTTTCAGACCCTCTGTTTCTCGCCCTCTGTTTCAGCCCCTCTGTTTCAGCCCCTCTGTTTCAGCCCCTCTGTTTCAGCCACTCTGTTTCAGCCCCTCTGTTTCTTGCCCTCTGTTTCTCGCCCACTGTTTCTCGCCCTCTGTTTCAGGCCCTCTGTTTCAGCCCCTCTGTTTCAGCCCCTCTGTTTCAGCCCCTCTGTTTCAGCCCCTCTGCTTCTCGCCCTCTGTTTCAGCCCCTCTGTTTCAGCCCCTCTGTTTCAGCCCCTCTGTTTCAGCCCCTCTGTTTCTCGCCCTCTGTTTCTCGCCCTCTGTTTCTCGCCCTCTGTTTCAGCCCCTCTGTTTCAGCCCCTCTGTTTCAGCCTCTCTGTTTCTCGCCCTCTGTTTCAGCCCCTCTGTTTCAGCCCCTCTGTTTCAGCCCCTCTGTTTCAGCCCATCTGTTTCTCTCTCTCTGCATCTCGCCCTCTGTTTCTCGCCCTCTGTTTCTCGCCCTCTGTTTCTCGCCCTCTGTTTCAGCCACTCTGTTTCAGCCCCTCTGTTTCTCGCCCTCTGTTTCTCGCCCTCTGTTTCAGCCCCTCTGTATCAGCCCCTCTGTTTCAGCCCCTCTGTTTCTCGCCCTCTGTTTCAGCCCCTCTGTTTCAGACCCTCTGTTTCAGCCACTCTGTTTCAGCCCCTCTGTTTCAGCTCCTCTGTTTCTCACCTTCTATTTCTCGCTCTCTGTTTCTCGCCCTCTGTTTCTCACCCTCTGTTTCAGCCCCTCTGTTTCAGCCCCTCTGTATCAGCCCCTGTGTTTCAGCCCCTCTGTTTCTCGCCCTCTGTTTCAGCCCATCTGCTTCAGCCCATCTGTTTCAGCCCCTCTGTTTCAGCTCCTCTGTTTCTCGCCCTCTTTTATCTCGCCCTCTGTTTCAGCCCCTCTGTTTCTCGCCCTCTGTTTCAGCCCCTCTGTTTCTCGCTCTCTGTTTCTCGCTCTCAGTTTCTCGCCCTCTGTTTCTCGCCCTCTGTTTCAGCCCCTCTGTTTCAGCCCCTCTGGTTCAGCCCCTCTGTTTCAGCCCCTCTGTTTCTCGCCCTCTGATTCAGCCCCTCTGTTTCTCGCCCTCTGTTTCAGCCCCTCTGTTTCAGCCCCTCTGTATCAGCCCCTCTGTTTCAGTCCCTCTGTTTCTCGCACTCTGTTTCTCGCCCTCTGTTTCAGCCCCTCTGTTTCAGCCCCTCTGTTTCATGCCCTCTGTTTCAGCCCCTCTGTTTCTCGCCCTCTGTTTCTCGCCCTCTGTTTCTCGCCCTCTCTTTCTCGCTATCTGTTTCTCGCCCTCTGTAAATCGCCCTCTGTTTCAGCCCCTCTGTTTCAGCCCCTCTTTTTCAGCCCCTCTGTTTCTCGCCCTCTGTTTCTCGCCCAAAGTTTCTCGCCCTCTGTTTCAGCCCCTCTGTTTCAGCCCCTCTGCTTCACCCCCTCTGTTTCAGCCCCTCTGTTTCTCGCCCTCTGTTTCAGCCCCTCTTTTTCAGCCCCTCTGTTTCAGCCGCTCTGTTTCAGCCACTCTGTTTCAGCCCCTCTGTTTCTCGCCCTCTGTTTCTCGCCCACTGTTTCTCGCCCTCTGTTTCTCGCCCTCTGTTTCAGCCCCTCTGTTTCTCGCCCTCTGTTTCAGCCCGTCTGTTTCTCGCCCTCTGTTTCAGCCCCTCTGTTTCTCGCCCTCTGTTTCAGCCCCTCTGTTTCAGCCCCTCTGTATCAGCCCCTCTGTTTCAGCCCCTCTGTTTCTCGCACTCTCTTTCTCGCCCTCTGTTTCAGCCCCTCTGTTTCAGCCCCTCTGTTTCAGCCCCTCTGTTTCAGACCCTTAGTTTCTCGCCCTCTGTTTCTCGCTCTCTGTTTCTCGCTCTCTGTTTCTCGCCCTCTGTTTCTCGCCCTCTGTTTCAGCCCCTCTGTTTCAGCCCCTCTGGTTCAGCCCCTCTGTTTCAGCCCCTCAGTTTCTCGCCCTCTGTTTCAGCCCCTCTGTTTCTCGCCCTCTGTTTCAGCCCCTCTGTTTCAGCCCCTCTGTTTCAGCCCCTCTGTTTCTCGCCCTCTGTTTCTCGCCCACTGTTTCTCGCCCTCTGTTTCAGCCCCTCTGTTTCAGCCCCTCTGCTTCAGCCCCTCTGTTTCAGCCCCTCTGTTTCTCGCCCTCTGTTTCAGCCCCTCTGTTTCAGCCCCTCTGTTTCAGCCCCTCTGTTTCAGCCACTCTGTTTCAGCCCCTCTGTTTCTCGCCCTCTGTTTCTCGCCCACTGTTTCTCGCCCTCTGTTTCAGGCCCTCTGTTTCAGCTCCTCTGTTTCAGCCCGTCTGTTTCAGCGCCTCTGTTTCAGCCCCTCTGTTTCTCGCCCTCTGTTTCAGCCCCTCTGTTTCAGCCCCTCTGTTTCAGCCCCTCTGTTTCAGCCCCTCTGTGTCTCGCCCTCTGTTTCTCGCCCTCTGTTTCTCGCCCTCTGTTTCAGCCCCTCTGTTTCAGCCCCTCTGTTTCAGCCCCTCTGTTTCAGCCTCTCTGTTTCTCGCCCTCTGTTTCAGCCCCTCTGTTTCAGCCCCTCTGTTTCTGCCCCTCTGTTTCAGCCCATCTGTTTCTCGCTCTCTGTTTCTCGCCCTCTGTTTCTCGCCCTCTGTTTCTCGCCCTCTGTTTCTCGCCCTCTGTTTCAGCCCCTCTGTTTCAGCCCCACTGTTTCTCGCACTCTGTTTCTCGCCCTCTGTTTCTCGCCCTCTGTTTCAGCCCCTCTGTATCAGCCCCTCTGTTTCAGCCCCTCTGTTTCTCGCCCTCTATTTCATCCCCTCTGTTTCAGCCCCTCTGTTTCAGCCCCTCTGTTTCAGCCCCTCTGTTTCAGCTCCTCTGTTTCACACCCTCTATTTCTCGCTCTCTGTTTCTCGCCCTCTGTTTCTCACCCTCTGTTTCAGCCCCTCTGTTTCAGCCCCTCTGTATCAGCCCCTCTGTTTCAGCGCCTCTGTTTCTCGCCCTCTGTTTCAGCCCCTCAGCTTCAGCCCATCTGTTTCAGCCCCTCTGTTTCAGCTCCTCTGTTTCTCGCCCTCTGTTTCTCGCCCTCTGTTTCAGCCCCTCTGTTTCTCGCCCTCTGTTTCAGCCCGTCTGTTTCTCGCCCTCTGTTTCAGCCCCTCTGATTCTCGCCCTCTGTTTCAGCCCCTCTGTTTCAGCCCCTCTGTATCAGCCCCTCTGTTTCAGCCCCTCTGTTTCTCGCACTCTGTTTCTCGCCCTCTGTTTCAGCCCCTCTGTTTCAGCCCCTCTGTTTCTCGCCCTCTGTTTCTCGCCCTCTGTTTCTCGCCCTCTCTTTCTCGCTATCTGTTTCTCGCCCTCTGCAAATCGCCCTCTGTTTCAGCCCCTCTGTTTCAGCCCCTCTTTTTCAGCCCCTCTGTTTCTCGCCCTCTGTTTCTCGCCCAAAGTTTCTCGCCCTCTGTTTCAGCCCCTCTGTTTCAGCCCCTCTGCTTCAGCCCCTCTGTTTCAGCCCCTCTGTTTCTCGCCCTCTGTTTCAGCCCCTCTGTTTCAGCCCCTCTGTTTCAGCCCCTCTGTTTCAGCCACTCTGTTTCAGCCCCTCTGTTTCTCGCCCTCTGTTTCTCGCCCACTGTTTCTCGCCCTCTGTTTCTCGCCCTCTGTTTCAGCCCCTCTGTTTCTCGCCCTCTGTTTCAGCCCGTCTGTTTCTCGCCCTCTGTTTCAGCCCCTCTGTTTCTCGCCCTCTGTTTCAGCCCCTCTGTTTCAGCCCCTCTGTATCAGCCCCTGTGTTTCAGCCCCTCTGTTTCTCGCACTCTGTTTCTCGCCCTCTGTTTCAGCCCCTCTGTTTCAGCCCCTCTGTTTCAGCCCCTCTGTTTCAGCCCCTTAGTTTCTCGCCCTCTGTTTCTCGCTCTCTGTTTCTCGCTCTCTGTTTCTCGCCCTCTGTTTCTCGCCCTCTGTTTCAGCCCCTCTGTTTCAGCCCCTCTGGTTCAGCCCCTCTGTTTCAGCCCCTCAGTTTCTCGCCCTCTGTTTCAGCCCCTCTGTTTCTCGCAATCTGTTTCAGCCCCTCTGTTTCAGCCCCTCTGTTTCAGCCCCTCTGTTTCTCGCCCTCTGTTTCTCGCCCACTGTTTCTCGCCCTCTGTTTCAGCCCCTCTGTTTCAGCCCCTCTGCTTCAGCCCCTCTGATTCAGCCCCTCTGTTTCTCGCCCTCTGTTTCAGCCCCTCTGTTTCAGCCCCTCTGTTTCAGCCCCTCTGTTTCAGCCACTCTGTTTCAGCCCCTCTGTTTCTCGCCCTCTGTTTCTCGCCCACTGTTTCTCGCCCTCTGTTTCAGGCCCTCTGTTTCAGCTCCTCTGTTTCAGCCCCTCTGTTTCAGCGTCTCTGTTTCAGCCCCTCTGTTTCTCGCCCTCTGTTTCAGCCCCTCTGTTTCAGCCCCTCTGTTTCAGCCCCTCTGTTTCAGCCCCTCTGTGTCTCGCCCTCTGTTTCTCGCCCTCTGTTTCTCGCCCTCTGTTTCAGCCCCTCTGTTTCAGCCCCTCTGTTTCAGCCCCTCTGTTTCAGCCTCTCTGTTTCTCGCCCTCTGTTTCAGCCCCTCTGTTTCAGCCCCTCTGTTTCAGCCCCTCTGTTTCAGCCCATCTGTTTCTCGCTCTCTGTTTCTCGCCCTCTGTTTCTCGCCCTCTGTTTCTCGCCCTCTGTTTCTCGCCCTCTGTTTCAGCCCCTCTGTTTCAGCCCCACTGTTTCTCTCACTCTGTTTCTCGCCCTCTGTTTCTCGCCCTCTGTTTCAGCCCCTCTGTATCAGCCACTCTGTTTCAGCCCCTCTGTTTCTCGCCCACTATTTCATCCCCTCTGTTTCAGCCCCTCTGTTTCAGCCCCTCTGTTTCAGCCCCTCTGTTTCAGCTCCTCTGTTTCACACCCTCTATTTCTCGCTCTCTGTTTCTCGCCCTCTGTTTCTCACCCTCTGTTTCAGCCCCTCTGTTTCAGCCCCTCTGTATCAGCCCCTCTGTTTCTGCCCCTCTGTTTCTCGCCCTCTGTTTCAGCCCCTCAGCTTCAGCCCATCTGTTTCAGCCCCTCTGTTTCAGCTCCTCTGTTTCTCGCCCTCTGTTTCTCGCCCTCTGTTTCAGCCCCTCTGTTTCTCGCCCTCTGTTTCAGCCCGTCTGTTTCTCGCCCTCTGTTTCAGCCCCTCTGATTCTCGCCCTCTGTTTCAGCCCCTCTGTTTCAGCCCCTCTGTATCAGCCCCTCTGTTTCAGCCGCTCTGTTTCTCGCACTCTGTTTCTCGCCCTCTGTTTCAGCCCCTCTGTTTCAGCCCGTCTGTTTCAGCCCCTCTGTTTCAGCCCCTCAGTTTCTCGCCCTCTGTTTCTCGCTCTCTGTTTCTCGCTCTCTGTTTCTCGCCCTCTGTTTCTCGCCCGCTGTTTCAGCCCCTCTGTTCCAGCCCCTCTGGTTCAGCCCCTCTGTTTCAGCCCATCTGTTTCTCGCCCTCTGTTTCAGTCCCTCTGTTTCTCGCCCTCTGTTTCAGCCCCTCTGTTTCAGCTCCTCTGTATCAGCCCCTCTGTTTCAGCCCCTCTGTTTCAGCCCCTCTGTTTCATGCCCTCTGTTTCTCGCACTCTGTTTCTCGCCCTCTGTTTCTCGCCCTCTGTTTCTCGCCCTCTGTTTCTCGCTCTCTGTTTCTCACCCTCTGTTTATCTTCCTCTGTTTCAGCCCCTCTGTTTCAGCCCCTCTGTTTCAGCCCCTCTGTTTCTCGCCCTCTGTTTCTCGCCCACTGTTTCTCGCCCTCTGTTTCAGCCCCTCTGTTTCAGCCCCTCTGCTTCAGCCCCTCTGTTTCAGCCCCTCTGTTTCTCGCCCTCTGTTTCAGCCCCTCTGTTTCAGCCCCTCTGTTTCAGCCCCTCTGTTTCAGCCCCTCTGTTTCAGCCCCTCTGTTTCTCGCCCTCTGTTTCTCGCCCTCTGTTTCTCGCCCTCTGTTTCAGCCCCTCTGTTTCAGCACCTCTGTTTCAGCCCCTCTGTTTCAGCCTCTCTGTTTCTCGCCCTCTGTTTCAGCCCCTCTGTTTCAGCCCCTTTGTTTCAGCCCCTCTGTTTCAGCCCATCTGTTTCTCGCTCTCTGTTTCTCGCCCTCTGTTTCTCGCCCTCTGTTTCTCGCCCTCTGTTTCTCGCCCTGTGTTTCAGCCCCTCTGTTTCAGCCCCTCTGTTTCTCGCACTCTGTTTCTCGCCCTCTGTTTCTCGCCCTCTGTTTCAGCCCCTCTGTATCAGCCCCTCTGTTTCAGCCCCTCTGTTTCAGCCCCTCTGTTTCAGCTCCTCTGTTTCTCACCCTCTATTTCTCGCTCTCTGTTTCTCGCCCTCTGTTTCTCACCCTCTGTTTCAGCCCCTCAGTTTCAGCCCCTCTGTATCAGCCCCTCTGTTTCAGCCCCTCAGTTTCTCGCCCTCTGTTTCTCGCTCTCTGTTTCTCGCTCTCTGTTTCTCGCCCTCTGTTTCTCGCCCTCTGTTTCAGCCCCTCTGTTTCAGCCCCTCTGGTTCAGCCCCTCTGTTTCAGCCCCACTGTTTCTCGCCCTCTGTTTCAGCCCCTCTGTTTCTCGCCCTCTGTTTCAGCCCCTCTGTTTCAGCCCCTCTGTATCAGCCCCTCTGTTTCAGCCCCTCTGTTTCTCGCACTCTGTTTCTCGCCCTCTGTTTCAGCCCCTCAGTTTCAGCCACTCTGTTTCATGCCCTCTGTTTCTGCCCCTCTGTTTCTCGCCCTCTGTTTCTCGCCCTGTGTTTCTCGCCCTCTGTTTCTCGCTCTCTGTTTCTCGCCCTCTGTTTATCGCCCTCTGTTTCAGCCCCTCTGTTTCAGCCCCTCTGTTTCAGCCCCTCTGTTTCTCGCCCTCTGTTTCTCGCCCACTGTTTCTCGCCCTCTGTTTCAGCCCCTCTGTTTCAGCCCCTCTGCATCAGCCCCTCTGTTTCAGCCCCTCTGTTTCTCGCCCACTGTTTCAGCCCCTCTGTTTCAGCCCCTCTGTTTCAGCCCCTCTGTTTCAGCCACTCTGTTTCAGCCCCTCTGTTTCTCGCCCTCTGTTTCTCGCCCACTGTTTCTCGCCCTCTGTTTCAGGCCCTCTGTTTCAGCCACTCTGTTTCAGCCCCTCTGTTTCAGCCCCTCTGTTTCAGCCCCTCTGTTTCTCGCCCTCTGTTTCAGCCCCTCTGTTTCAGCCCCTCTGTTTCAGCCCCTCTGTTTCAGCCCCTCTGTTTCTCGCCCTCTGTTTCTCGCCCTCTGTTTCTCGCCCTCTGTTTCATCCCCTCTGTTTCAGCCCCTCTGTTTCAGCCCCTCTGTTTCAGCCTCTCTGTTTCTCGCCCTCTGTTTCAGCCCCTCTGTTTCAGCCCCTCTGTGTCAGCCCCTCTGTTTCAGCCCATCTGTTTCTCGCTCTCTGTTTCTCGCCCTCTGTTTCAGCCCCTCTGTTTCAGCCCCTCTGTTTCATGCCCTCTGTTTCAGCCCCTCTGTTTCTCGCCCTCTGTTTCTCGCCCTCTGTTTCTCGCCCTCTGTTTCTCGCTCTCTGTTTCTCACCCTCTGTTTATCGCCCTCTTTTTCAGCCCCTCTGTTTCAGCCCCTCTGTTTCAGCCCCACTGTTTCTCGCCCTCTGTTTCTCGCCCACTGTTTCTCGCCCTCTGTTTCAGCCCCTCTGTTTCAGCCCCTCTGCTTCAGCCCCTCTGTTTCAGCCGCTCTGTTTCTCGCCCTCTGTTTCAGCCCCTCTGTTTCAGCCCCTCTGTTTCAGCCCCTCTGTTTCAGCCCCTCTGTTTCTCGCCCTCTGTTTCTCGCCCTCTGTTTCTCGCCCTCTGTTTCAGCCCCTCTGTTTCAGCCCCTCTGTTTCAGCCCCTCTGTTTCAGCCTCTCTGTTTCTCGCCCTCTGTTTCAGCCCCTCTGTTTCAGCCCCTCTGTTTCAGCCCCTCTGTTTCAGCCCATCTGTTTCTCGCTCTCTGTTTCTCGCCCTCTGTTTCTCGCCCTCTGTTTCTCGCCCTCTGTTTCTCGCCCTGTGTTTCAGCCCCTCTGTTTCAGCCCCTCTGTTTCTCGCACTCTGTTTCTCGCCCTCTGTTTCTCGCCCTCTGTTTCAGCCCCTCTGTATCAGCCCCTCTGTTTCAGCCCCTCTGTTTCTCGCCCTCTGTTTCAGCCCCTCTGTTTCAGCCCCTCTGTTTCAGCCCCTCTGTTTCAGCTCCTCTGTTTCTCACCCTCTATTTCTCGCTCTCTGTTTCTCGCCCTCTGTTTCTCACCCTCTGTTTCAGCCCCTCTGTTTCAGCCCCTCTGTATCAGCCCCTCTGTTTCAGCCCCTCAGTTTCTCGCCCTCTGTTTCTCGCTCTCTGTTTCTCGCTCTCTGTTTCTCGCCCTCTGTTTCTCGCCCTCTGTTTCAGCCCCTCTGTTTCAGCCCCTCTGGTTCAGCCCCTCTGTTTCAGCCCCTCTGTTTCTCGCCCTCTGTTTCAGCCCCTCTGTTTCTCGCCCTCTGTTTCAGCCCCTCTGTTTCAGCCCCTCTGTATCAGCCCCTCTGTTTCAGCCCCTCTGTTTCTCGCGCTCTGTTTGTCGCCCTCTGTTTCAGCCCCTCTGTTTCAGCCCCTCTGTTTCATGCCCTCTGTTTCTGCCCCTCTGTTTCTCGCCCTCTGTTTCTCGCCCTCTGTTTCTCGCTCTCTGTTTCTCGCCCTCTGTTTATCGCCCTCTGTTTCAGCCCCTCTGTTTCAGCCCCTCTGTTTCAGCCCCTCTGTTTCTCGCCCTCTGTTCCTCGCCCACTGTTTCTCGCCCTCTGTTTCAGCCCCTCTGTTTCAGCCCCTCTGCTTCAGCCCCTCTGTTTCAGCCCCTCTGTTTCAGCCCCTCTGTAACAGCCCCTCTGTTTCAGCCCCTCTGTTTCAGCCCCTCTGTTTCAGCCACTCTGTTTCAGCCCCTCTGTTTCTCGCCCTCTGTTTCTCGCCCATTGTTTCTCGCCCTCTGTTTCAGGCCCTCTGTTTAAGCCCCTCTGTTTCAGCCCCTCTGTTTCAGCCCCTCTGTTTCAGCCCCTCTGTTTCTCGCCCTCTGTTTAAGCCCCTCTGTTTCAGCCCCTCTGTTTCAGCCCCTCTGTTTCTCGCCCTCTGTTTCTCGCCCTCTGTTTCTCGCCCTCTGTTTCTCGTCCTCTGTTTCAGCCCCACTGTTTCAGCCCCTCTGTTTCAGCCTCTCTGTTTCTCGCCCTCTGTTTCAGCCCCTCTGTTTCAGCCCCTCTGTTTCAGCCCCTCTGTTTCAGCCCATCTGTTTCTCGCTCTCTGTTTCTCGCACTCTGTTTCTCGCCCTCTGTTTCTCGCCCTCTGTTTCTCGCCCTCTGTTTCAGCCCCTCTGTTTCAGCCCCTCTGTTTCTCGCACTCTGTTTCTCGCCCTCTGTTTCTCGCCCTCTGTTTCAGCCCCTCTGTATCAGCCCCTCTGTTTCAGCCCCTCTGTTTCTCGCCCTCTGTTTCAGCCCCTCTGTTTCAGCCCCTCTGTTTCAGCCCCTCTGTTTCAGCCCCTCTGTTTCAGCTCCTCTGTTTCTCACCCTCTATTTCTCGCTCTCTGTTTCTCGCCCTCTGTTTCTCACCCTCTGTTTCAGCCCCTCTGTTTCAGCCCCTCTGTATCAGCCCCTCTGTTTCAGCCCCTCTGTTTCTCGCCCTCTGTTTCAGCCCCTCAGCTAGAGCCCATCTGTTTCAGACCCTCTGTTTCAGCTCCTCTGTTTCTCGCCCTCTGTTTCTCGCCCTCTGTTTCAGCCCCTCTGTTTCTCGCCCTCTGTTTCAGCCCGTCTGTTTCTCGCCCTCTGTTTCAGCCCCTCTGATTCTCGCCCTCTGTTTCAGCCCCTCTGTTTCAGCCCCTCTGTATCAGCCCCTCTGTTTCAGCCGCTCTGTTTCTCGCACTCTGTTTCTCGCCCTCTGTTTCAGCCCCTCTGTTTCAGCCCCTCTGTTTCAGCCCCTCTGTTTCAGCCCCTCAGTTTCTCGCCCTCTGTTTCTCGCTCTCTGTTTCTCGCTCTCTGTTTCTCGCCCTCTGTTTCTCGCCCGCTGTTTCAGCCCCTCTGTTCCAGCCCCTCTGGTTCAGCCCCTCTGTTTCAGCCCCTCTGTTTCTCGCCCTCTGTTTCAGTCCCTATGTTTCTCGCCCTCTGTTTCAGCCCCTCTGTTTCAGCTCCTCTGTATCAGCCCCTCTGTTTCAGCCCCTCTGGTTCTCGCACTCTGTTTCTCGCCCTCTGTTTCAGCCACTCTGTTTCAGCCCCTCTGTTTCATGCCCTCTGTTTCAGCCCCTCTGTTTCTCGCCCTCTGTTTCTCGCCCTCTGTTTCTCGCCCTCTGTTTCTCGCTCTCTGTTTCTCACACTCTGTTTATCGCCCTCTGTTTCAGCCCCTCTGTTTCAGCCCCTCTGTTTCAGCCCCTCTGTTTCTCGCCCTCTGTTTCTCGCCCACTGTTTCTCGCCCTCTGTTTCAGCCCCTCTGTTTCAGCCCCTCTGCTTCAGCCCCTCTGTTTCAGCCCCCTGTTTCTCGCCCTCTGTTTCAGCCCCTCTGTTTCAGCCCCTCTGTTTCAGCCCCTCTGTTTCAGCCCCTCTGTTTCAGCCCCTCTGTTTCTCGCCCTCTGTTTCTCGCCCTCTGTTTCTCGCCCTCTGTTTCAGCCCCTCTGTTTCAGCCCCTCTGTTTCAGCCCATCTGTTTCTCGCTCTCTGTTTCTCGCCCTCTGTTTCTCGCCCTCTGTTTCTCGCCCTCTGTTTCTCGCCCTGTGTTTCAGCCCCTCTGTTTCAGCCCCTCTGTTTCTCGCACTCTGTTTCTCGCCCTCTGTTTCTCGCCCTCTGTTTCAGCCCCTCTGTATCAGCCCCTCTGTTTCAGCCCCTCTGTTTCAGCCCCTCTGTTTCAGCTCCTCTGTTTCTCGCCCTCTATTTCTCGCTCTCTGTTTCTCGCCCTCTGTTTCTCACCCTCTGTTTCAGCCCCTCTGTTTCAGCCCCTCTGTATCAGCCCCTCTGTTTCAGCCCCTCAGTTTCTCGCCCTCTGTTTCTCGCTCTCTGTTTCTCGCTCTCTGTTTCTCGCCCTCTGTTTCTCGCCCTCTGTTTCAGCCCCTCTGTTTCAGCCCCTCTGGTTCAGCCCCTCTGTTTCAGCCCCTCTGTTTCTCGCCCTCTGTTTCAGCCGCTCCGTTTCTCGCCCTCTGTTTCAGCCCCTCTGTTTCAGCCCCTCTGTATCAGCCCCTCTGTTTCAGCCCCTCTGTTTCTCGCACTCTGTTTCTCGCCCTCTGTTTCAGCCCCTCTGTTTCAGCCCCTCTGTTTCATGCCCTCTGTTTCTGCCCCTCTGTTTCTCGCCCTCTGTTTCTCGCCCTCTGTTTCTCGCCCTCTGTTTCTCGCTCTCTGTTTCTCGCCCTCTGTTTATCGCCCTCTGTTTCAGCCCCTCTGTTTCAGCCCCTCTGTTTCAGCCCCTCTGTTTCTCGCCCTCTGTTTCTCGCCCACTGTTTCTCGCCCTCTGTTTCAGCCCCTCTGTTTCAGCCCCTCTGCTTCAGCCCCTCTGTTTCAGCCCCTCTGTTTCTCGCCCACTGTTTCAGCCCCTCTGTTTCAGCCCCTCTGTTTCAGCCCCTCTGTTTCAGCCACTCTGTTTCAGCCCCTCTGTTTCTCGCCCTCTGTTTCTCGCCCACTGTTTCTCGCCCTCTGTTTCAGGCCCTCTGTTTCAGCCCCTCTGTTTCAGCCCCTCTGTTTCAGCCCCTCTGTTTCAGCCCCTCTGTTTCTCGCCCTCTGTTTCAGCCCCTCTGTTTCAGCCCCTCTGTTTCAGCCCCTCTGTTTCAGCCCCTCTGTTTCTCGCCCTCTGTTTCTCGCCCTCTGTTTCTCGCCCTCTGTTTCAGCCCCTCTGTTTCAGCCCCTCTGTTTCAGCCCCTCTGTTTCAGCCTCTCTGTTTCTCGCCCTCTGTTTCAGCCCCTCTGTTTCAGCCCCTCTGTTTCAGCCCCTCTGTTTCAGCCCATCTGTTTCTCGCTCTCTGTTTCTCGCCCTCTGTTTCAGCCCCTCTGTTTCAGCCCCTCTGTTTCATGCCCTCTGTTTCAGCCCCTCTCTTTCTCGC
Organism: Stegostoma tigrinum; assembly: GCF_030684315.1. Lineage (NCBI taxonomy): Eukaryota > Metazoa > Chordata > Chondrichthyes > Orectolobiformes > Stegostomatidae > Stegostoma > Stegostoma tigrinum. Next base: position 1,221,058 of record NW_026728047.1, on the reverse strand, counting down.
CCTCTGTTTCTCGCCCTCTGTTTCTCGCCCTCTGTTTCTCGCTCTCTGTTTCTCACCCTCTGTTTATCGCCCTCTGTTTCAGCCCCTCTGTTTCAGCCCCTCTGTTTCAGCCCCTCTGTTTCTCGCCCTCTGTTTCTCGCCCACTGTTTCTCGCCCTCTGTTTCAGCCCCTCTGTTTCAGCCCCTCTGCTTCAGCCCCTCTGTTTCAGCCGCTCTGTTTCTCGCCCTCTGTTTCAGCCCCTCTGTTTCAGCCCCTCTGTTTCAGCCCCTCTGTTTCAGCCCCTCTGTTTCTCGCCCTCTGTTTCTCGCCCTCTGTTTCTCGCCCTCTGTTTCAGCCCCTCTGTTTCAGCCCCTCTGTTTCAGCCCCTCTGTTTCAGCCTCTCTGTTTCTCGCCCTCTGTTTCAGCCCCTCTGTTTCAGCCCCTCTGTTTCAGCCCCTCTGTTTCAGCCCATCTGTTTCTCGCTCTCTGTTTCTCGCCCTCTGTTTCTCGCCCTCTGTTTCTCGCCCTCTGTTTCTCGCCCTGTGTTTCAGCCCCTCTGTTTCAGCCCCTCTGTTTCTCGCACTCTGTTTCTCGCCCTCTGTTTCTCGCCCTCTGTTTCAGCCCCTCTGTATCAGCCCCTCTGTTTCAGCCCCTCTGTTTCTCGCCCTCTGTTTCAGCCCCTCTGTTTCAGCCCCTCTGTTTCAGCCCCTCTGTTTCAGCTCCTCTGTTTCTCACCCTCTATTTCTCGCTCTCTGTTTCTCGCCCTCTGTTTCTCACCCTCTGTTTCAGCCCCTCTGTTTCAGCCCCTCTGTATCAGCCCCTCTGTTTCAGCCCCTCAGTTTCTCGCCCACTGTTTCTCGCTCTCTGTTTCTCGCTCTCTGTTTCTCGCCCTCTGTTTCTCGCCCTCTGTTTCAGCCCCTCTGTTTCAGCCCCTCTGGTTCAGCCCCTCTGTTTCAGCCCCTCAGTTTCTCGCCCTCTGTTTCAGCCCCTCTGTTTCTCGCCCTCTGTTTCAGACCCTCTGTTTCAGCCCCTCTGTATCAGCCCCTCTGTTTCAGCCCCTCTGTTTCTCGCGCTCTGTTTCTCGCCCTCTGTTTCAGCCCCTCTGTTTCAGCCCCTCTGTTTCATGCCCTCTGTAACTGCCCCTCTGTTTCTCGCCCTCTGTTTCTCGCCCTCTGTTTCTCGCCCTCTGTTTCTCGCTCTCTGTTTCTCGCCCTCTGTTTATCGCCCTCTGTTTCAGCCCCTCTGTTTCAGCCCCTCTGTTTCAGCCCCTCTGTTTCTCGCCCTCTGTTCCTCGCCCACTGTTTCTCGCCCACTGTTTCAGCCCCTCTGTTTCAGCCCCTCTGCTTCAGCCCCTCTGTTTCAGCCCCTCTGTTTCAGCCCCTCTGTAACAGCCCCTCTGTTTCAGCCCCTCTGTTTCAGCCCCTCTGTTTCAGCCACTCTGTTTCAGCCCCTCTGTTTCTCGCCCTCTGTTTCTCGCCCATTGTTTCTCGCCCTGTGTTTCAGGCCCTCTGTTTCAGCCCCTCTGTTTCAGCCCCTCTGTTTCAGCCCCTCTGTTTCAGCCCCTCTGTTTCTCGCCCTCTGTTTAAGCCCCTCTGTTTCAGCCCCTCTGTTTCAGCCCCTCTGTTTCTCGCCCTCTGTTTCTCGCCCTCTGTTTCTCGCCCTCTGTTTCAGCCCCTCTGTTTCAGCCCCTCTGTTTCAGCCCCTCTGTTTCAGCCTCTCTGTTTCTCGCCCTCTGTTTCAGCCCCTCTGTTTCAGCCCCTCTGTTTCAGCCCCTCTGTTTCAGCCCATCTGTTTCTCGCTCTCTGTTTCTCGCACTCTGTTTCTCGCCCTCTGTTTCTCGCCCTCTGTTTCTCGCCCTCTGTTTCAGCCCCTCTGTTTCAGCCCCTCTTTTTCTCGCACTCTGTTTCTCGCCCTCTGTTTCTCGCCCTCTGTTTCAGCCCCTCTGTATCAGCCCCTCTGTTTCAGCCCCTCTGTTTCTCGCCCTCTGTTTCAGCCCCTCTGTTTCAGCCCCTCTGTTTCAGCCCCTCTGTTTCAGCCCCTCTGTTTCAGCTCCTCTGTTTCTCACCCTCTATTTCTCGCTCTCTGTTTCTCGCCCTCTGTTTCTCACCCTCTGTTTCAGCCCCTCTGTTTCAGCCCCTCTGTATCAGCCCCTCTGTTTCAGCCCCTCTGTTTCTCGCCCTCTGTTTCAGCCCCTCAGCTTCAGCCCATCTGTTTCAGACCCTCTGTTTCAGCTCCTCTGTTTCTCGCCCTCTGTTTCTCGCCCTCTGTTTCAGCCCCTCTGTTTCTCGCCCTCTGTTTCAGCCCGTCTGTTTCTCGCCCTCTGTTTCAGCCCCTCTGATTCTCGCCCTCTGTTTCTGCCCCTCTGTTTCAGCCCCTCTGTATCAGCCCCTCTGTTTCAGCCCCTCTGTTTCTCGCACTCTGTTTCTCGCCCACTGTTTCAGCCCCTCTGTTTCAGCCGCTCATTTTCTCGCCCTCTGTTTCTCGCTCTCTGTTTCTCGCTCTCTGTTTCTCGCCCTCTGTTTCTCGCCCTCTGTTTCAGCCCCTCTGTTTCAGCCCCTCTGGTTCAGCCCCTCTGTTTCAGCCCCTCTGTTTCTCGCCCTCTGTTTCAGCCCCTCTGTTTCTCGCCCTCTGTTTCAGCCCCTCTGTTTCAGCCCCTCTGTATCAGCACTCTGTTTCAGCCCCTCTGGTTCATGCACTCTGTTTCTCGCCCTCTGTTTCAGCCCCTCTGTTTCAGCCCCTCTGTTTCATGCCCTCTGTTTCAGCCCCTCTGTTTCTCGCCCTCTGTTTCTCGCCCTGTGTTTCTCGCCCTCTGTTTCTCGCTCTCTGTGTCTCACCCTCGGTTTATCGCCCTCTATTTCAGCCCCTCTGTTTCAGCCCCTCTGTTTCAGCCCCTCTGTTTCTCGCCCTCTGTTTCTCGCCCACTGTTTCTCGCCCTCTGTTTCAGCCCCTCTGTTTCAGCCCCTCTGCTTCAGCCCCTCTGTTTCAGCCCCTCTGTTTCTCGCCCTCTGTTTCAGCCACTCTGTTTCAGCCCCTCTGTTTCAGCCCCTCTGTTTCAGCCACTCTGTTTCAGCCCCTCTGTTTCTCGCCCTCTGTTTCTCGCACACTGTTTCTCGCCCTCTGTTTCAGGCCCTCTGTTTCAGCCCCTCTGTTTCAGCCCGTCTGTTTCAGCCCCTCTGTTTCAGCCCCTCTGTTTCTCGCCCTCTGTTTCAGCCCCTCTGTTTCAGCCCCTCTGTTTAAGCCCCTCTGTTTCAGCCCCTCTGTTTCTCGCCCTCTGTTTCTCGCCCTCTGTTTCTCGCCCTCTGTTTCAGCCCCTCTGTTTCAGCCCCTCTGTTTCAGCCCCTCTGTTTCAGCCTCTCTGTTTCTCGCCCTCTGTTTCAGCCCCTCTGTTTCAGCCCCTCTGTTTCAGCCACTCTGTTTCAGCCCCTCTGTTTCAGCCCCTCTGCTTCAGCCCCTCTGTTTCAGCCCCGCTGTTTCTCGCCCTCTGTTTCAGCCCCTCTGTTTCAGCCCCTCTGTTTCAGCCCCTCTGTTTCAGCCACTCTGTTTCAGCCCCTCTGTTTCTCGCCCTCTGTTTCTCGCCCACTGTTTCTCGCCCTCTGTTTCAGGCCCTCTGTTTCAGTCCCTCTGTTTCAGCCCCTCTGTTTCAGCGCCTCTGTTTCAGCCCCTCTGTTTCTCGCCCTCTGTTTCTCGCCCTCTGTTTCAGCCCCTCTGTTTCAGCCCCTCTGTTTCAGCCCCTCTGTTTCAGCCTCTCTGTTTCTCGCCCTCTGTTTCAGCCCCTCTGTTTCAGCCCCTCTGTTTCAGCCCCTCTGTTTCAGCCCATCTGTTTCTCGCTCTCTGTTTCTCGCCCTCTGTTTCTCGCCCTCTGTTTCTCGCCCTCTGTTTCTCGCCCTGTGTTTCAGCCCCTCTGTTTCAGCCCCTCTGTTTCTCGCACTCTGTTTCTCGCCCTCTGTTTCTCGCCCTCTGTTTCAGCCCCTCTGTATCAGCCCCTCTGTTTCAGCCCCTCTGTTTCTCGCCCTCTGTTTCAGCCCCTCTGTTTCAGCCCCTCTGTTTCAGCCCCTCTGTTTCAGCTCCTCTGTTTCTCACCCTCTATTTCTCGCTCTCTGTTTCTCGCCCTCTGTTTCTCACCCTCTGTTTCAGCCCCTCTGTTTCAGCCCCTCTGTATCAGCCCCTCTGTTTCAGCCCCTCAGTTTCTCGCCCACTGTTTCTCGCTCTCTGTTTCTCGCTCTCTGTTTCTCGCCCTCTGTTTCTCGCCCTCTGTTTCAGCCCCTCTGTTTCAGCCCCTCTGGTTCAGCCCCTCTGTTTCAGCCCCTCAGTTTCTCGCCCTCTGTTTCAGCCCCTCTGTTTCTCGCCCTCTGTTTCAGCCCCTCTGTTTCAGCCCCTCTGTATCAGCCCCTCTGTTTCAGCCACTCTGTTTCTCGCGCTCTGTTTCTCGCCCTCTGTTTCAGCCCCTCTGTTTCAGCCCCTCTGTTTCATGCCCTCTGTAACTGCCCCTCTGTTTCTCGCCCTCTGTTTCTCGCCCTCTGTTTCTCGCCCTCTGTTTCTCGCTCTCTGTTTCTCGCCCTCTGTTTATCGCCCTCTGTTTCAGCCCCTCTGTTTCAGCCCCTCTGTTTCAGCCCCTCTGTTTCTCGCCCTCTGTTCCTCGCCCACTGTTTCTCGCCCTCTGTTTCAGCCCCTCTGTTTCAGCCCCTCTGCTTCAGCCCCTCTGTTTCAGCCCCTCTGTTTCAGCCCCTCTGTAACAGCCCCTCTGTTTCAGCCCCTCTGTTTCAGCCCCTCTGTTTCAGCCACTCTGTTTCAGCCCCTCTGTTTCTCGCCCTCTGTTTCTCGCCCATTGTTTCTCGCCCTGTGTTTCAGGCCCTCTGTTTCAGCCCCTCTGTTTCAGCCCCTCTGTTTCAACCCCTCTGTTTCAGCCCCTCTGTTTCTCGCCCTCTGTTTAAGCCCCTCTGTTTCAGCCCCTCTGTTTCAGCCCCTCTGTTTCTCGCCCTCTGTTTCTCGCCCTCTGTTTCTCGCCCTCTGTTTCAGCCCCTCTGTTTCAGCCCCTCTGTTTCAGCCCCTCTGTTTCAGCCTCTCTGTTTCTCGCCCTCTGTTTCAGCCCCTCTGTTTCAGCCCCTCTGTTTCAGCCCCTCTGTTTCAGCCCATCTGTTTCTCGCTCTCTGTTTCTCGCACTCTGTTTCTCGCCCTCTGTTTCTCGCCCTCTGTTTCTCGCCCTCTGTTTCAGCCCCTCTGTTTCAGCCCCTCTTTTTCTCGCACTCTGTTTCTCGCCCTCTGTTTCTCGCCCTCTGTTTCAGCCCCTCTGTATCAGCCCCTCTGTTTCAGCCCCTCTGTTTCTCGCCCTCTGTTTCAGCCCCTCTGTTTCAGCCCCTCTGTTTCAGCCCCTCTGTTTCAGCCCCTCTGTTTCAGCTCCTCTGTTTCTCACCCTCTATTTCTCGCTCTCTGTTTCTCGCCCTCTGTTTCTCACCCTCTGTTTCAGCCCCTCTGTTTCAGCCCCTCTGTATCAGCCCCTCTGTTTCAGCCCCTCTGTTTCTCGCCCTCTGTTTCAGCCCCTCAGCTTCAGCCCATCTGTTTCAGACCCTCTGTTTCAGCTCCTCTGTTTCTCGCCCTCTGTTTCTCGCCCTCTGTTTCAGCCCCTCTGTTTCTCGCCCTCTGTTTCAGCCCGTCTGTTTCTCGCCCTCTGTTTCAGCCCCTCTGATTCTCGCCCTCTGTTTCTGCCCCTCTGTTTCAGCCCCTCTGTATCAGCCCCTCTGTTTCAGCCCCTCTGTTTCTCGCACTCTGTTTCTCGCCCACTGTTTCAGCCCCTCTGTTTCAGCCGCTCATTTTCTCGCCCTCTGTTTCTCGCTCTCTGTTTCTCGCTCTCTGTTTCTCGCCCTCTGTTTCTCGCCCTCTGTTTCAGCCCCTCTGTTTCAGCCCCTCTGGTTCAGCCCCTCTGTTTCAGCCCCTCTGTTTCTCGCCCTCTGTTTCAGCCCCTCTGTTTCTCGCCCTCTGTTTCAGCCCCTCTGTTTCAGCCCCTCTGTATCAGCCACTCTGTTTCAGCCCCTCTGGTTCATGCACTCTGTTTCTCGCCCTCTGTTTCAGCCCCTCTGTTTCAGCCCCTCTGTTTCATGCCCTCTGTTTCAGCCCCTCTGTTTCTCGCCCTCTGTTTCTCGCCCTGTGTTTCTCGCCCTCTGTTTCTCGCTCTCTGTGTCTCACCCTCGGTTTATCGCCCTCTATTTCAGCCCCTCTGTTTCAGCCCCTCTGTTTCAGCCCCTCTGTTTCTCGCCCTCTGTTTCTCGCCCACTGTTTCTCGCCCTCTGTTTCAGCCCCTCTGTTTCAGCCCCTCTGCTTCAGCCCCTCTGTTTCAGCCCCTCTGTTTCTCGCCCTCTGTTTCAGCCACTCTGTTTCAGCCCCTCTGTTTCAGCCCCTCTGTTTCAGCCACTCTGTTTCAGCCCCTCTGTTTCTCGCCCTCTGTTTCTCGCACACTGTTTCTCGCCCTCTGTTTCAGGCCCTCTGTTTCAGCCCGTCTGTTTCAGCCCCTCTGTTTCAGCCCCTCTGTTTCTCGCCCTCTGTTTCAGCCCCTCTGTTTCAGCCCCTCTGTTTAAGCCCCTCTGTTTCAGCCCCTCTGTTTCTCGCCCTCTGTTTCTCGCCCTCTGTTTCTCGCCCTCTGTTTCAGCCCCTCTGTTTCAGCCCCTCTGTTTCAGCCCCTCTGTTTCAGCCTCTCTGTTTCTCGCCCTCTGTTTCAGCCCCTCTGTTTCAGCCCCTCTGTTTCAGCCACTCTGTTTCAGCCCCTCTGTTTCAGCCCCTCTGCTTCAGCCCCTCTGTTTCAGCCCCGCTGTTTCTCGCCCTCTGTTTCAGCCCCTCTGTTTCAGCCCCTCTGTTTCAGCCCCTCTGTTTCAGCCACTCTGTTTCAGCCCCTCTGTTTCTCGCCCTCTGTTTCTCGCCCACTGTTTCTCGCCCTCTGTTTCAGGCCCTCTGTTTCAGTCCCTCTGTTTCAGCCCCTCTGTTTCAGCGCCTCTGTTTCAGCCCCTCTGTTTCTCGCCCTCTGTTTCAGCCCCTCTGTTTCAGACCCTCTGTTTCAGCCCCTCTGTTTCAGCCCCTCTGTGTCTCGCCCTCTGTTTCTCGCCCTCTGTTTCTCGCTCTCTGTTTCTCGCCCTCTGTTTCTCGCCCTCTGTTTCAGCCCCTCTGTTTCAGCCCCTCTGCTTCAGCCCCTCTGTTTCAGCCCCTCTGATTCTCGCCCTCTGTTTCAGCCCCTCTGTTTCAGCCCCTCTGTATCAGACCCTCTGTTTCAGCCCCTCTGTTTCTCGCACTCTGTTTCTCGCCCTCTGTTTCAGCCCCTCTGTTTCAGCCCCTCTGTTTCAGCCCCTCTGTTTCAGCCCCTCAGTTTCTCGCCCTCTGTTTCTCGCTCTCTGTTTCTCGCTCTCTGTTTCTCGCCCTCTGTTTCTCGCCCTCTGTTTCAGCCCCTCTGTTTCAGCCCCTTTGGTTCAGCCCCTCTGTTTCAGCCCCTCTGTTTCTCGCCCTCTGTTTCAGCCCCTCTGTTTCTCGCCCTCTGTTTCAGCCCCTCTGTTTCAGCCCCTCTGTATCAGCCCCTCTGTTTCAGCCCCTCTGGTTCATGCACTCTGTTTCTCGCCCTCTGTTTCAGCCCCTCTGTTTCAGCCCCTCTGTTTCATGCCCTCTGTTTCAGCCCCTCTGTTTCTCGCCCTCTGTTTCTCGCCCTCTGTTTCTCGCCCTCTGTTTCTCGCTCTCTGTGTCTCACCCTCTGTTTATCGCCCTCTGTTTCAGCCCCTCTGTTTCAGCCCCTCTGTTTCAGCCCCTCTGTTTCTCGCCCTCTGTTTCTCGCCCACTGTTTCTCGCCCTCTGTTTCAGCCCCTCTGTTTCAGCCCCTCTGCTTCAGCCCCTCTGTTTCAGCCCCTCTGTTTCTCGCCCTCTGTTTCAGCCCCTCTGTTTCAGCCCCTCTGTTTCAGCCCCTCTGTTTCAGCCACTCTGTTTCAGCCCCTCTGTTTCTCGCCCTCTGTTTCTCGCCCACTGTTTCTCGCCCTCTGTTTCAGGCCCTCTGTTTCAGCCCCTCTGTTTCAGCCCCTCTGTTTCAGCCCCTCTGTTTCAGCCCCTCTGTTTCTCGCCCTCTGTTTCAGCCCCTCTGTTTCAGCCCCTCTGTTTCTGCCCCTCTGTTTCAGCCCCACTGTTTCTCGCCCTCTGTTTCTCGCCCTCTGTTTCTCGCCCTCTGTTTCAGCCCCTCTGTTTCAGCCCCTCTGTTTCAGCCCCTCTGTTTCAGCCTCTCTGTTTCTCGCCCTCTGTTTCAGCCCCTCTGTTTCAGCCCCTCTGTTTCAGCCCCTCTGTATCAGCCCCTCTGTTTCAGCCCCTCTGTTTCTCCCCCTCTATTTTATCCCCTCTGTTTCAGCCCCTCTGTTTCAGCACCTCTGTTTCAGCCCCTCTGTTTCAGCTCCTCTGTTTCACACCCTCTATTTCTCGCTCTCTGTTTCTCGCCCTCTGTTTCTCACCCTCTGTTTCAGCCCCTCTGTTTCAGCCCCTCTGTATCAGCCCCTCTGTTTCAGCCCCTCTGTTTCTCGCCCTCTGTTTCAGCCCCTCAGCTTCAGCCCATCTGTTTCAGCCCCTCTGTTTCAGCTCCTCTGTTTCTCGCCCTCTGTTTCTCGCCCTCTGTTTCAGCCCCTCTGTTTCTCGCCCTCTGTTTCAGCCCGTCTGTTTCTCGCCCTCTGTTTCAGCCCCTCTGATTCTCGCCCTCTGTTTCAGCCCCTCTGTTTCAGCCCCTCTGTATCAGCCCCTCTGTTTCAGCCCCTCTGTTTCTCGCACTCTGTTTCTCGCCCTCTGTTTCAGCGCCTCTGTTTCAGCCCCTCTGTTTCAGCCCCTCTGTTTCAGCCCCTCAGTTTCTCGCCCTCTGTTTCTCGCTCTCTGTTTCTCGCTCTCTGTTTCTCGCCCTCTGTTTCTCGCCCTCTGTTTCAGCCCCTCTGTTTCAGCCCCTCTGGTTCAGCCCCTCTGTTTCAGCCCCTCTGTTTCTCGCCCTCTGTTTCAGTCCCTCTGTTTCTCGCCCTCTGTTTCAGCCCCTCTGTTTCAGACCCAATGTATCAGCCCCTCTGTTTCAGCCCCTCTGGTTCTCGCACTCTGTTTCTCGCCCTCTGTTTCAGCCCCTCTGTTTCAGCCCCTCTGTTTCATGCCCTCTGTTTCAGCCCCTCTGTTTCTCGCCCTCTGTTTCTCGCCCTCTGTTTCTCGCCCTCTGTTTCTCGCTCTCTGTTTCTCACCCTCTGTTTATCGCCCTCTGTTTCAGCCCCTCTGTTTCAGCCCAACTGTTTCAGCCCCTCTGTTTCTCGCCCTCTGTTTCTCGCCCACTGTTTCTCGCCCTCTGTTTCAGCCCCTCTGTTTCAGCCCCTCTGTTTCTCGCCCTCTGTTTCAGCCCCTCTGTTTCAGCCCCTCTGTTTCAGCCCCTCTGTTTCAGCCCCTCTGTTTCAGCCCCTCTGTTTCTCGCCCTCTGTTTCTCGCCCTCTGTTTCTCGCCCTCTGTTTCAGCCCCTCTGTTTCAGCCCCTCTGTTTCAGCCCCTCTGTTTCAGCCACTCTGTTTCTCGCCCTCTGTTTCAGCCCCTCTGTTTCAGCCCCTCTGTTTCAGCCCCTCTGTTTCAGCCCATCTGTTTCTCGCTCTCTGTTTCTCGCCCTCTGTTTCTCGCCCTCTGTTTCTCGCCCTCTGTTTCTCGCCCTGTGTTTCAGCCCCTCTGTTTCAGCCCCTCTGTTTCTCGCACTCTGTTTCTCGCCCTCTGTTTCTCGCCCTCTGTTTCAGCCCCTCTGTATCAGCCCCTCTGTTTCAGCCCCTCTGTTTCTCGCCCTCTGTTTCAGCCCCTCTGTTTCAGCCCCTCTGTTTCAGCCCCTCTGTTTCAGCTCCTCTGTTTCTCACCCTCTATTTCTCGCTCTCTGTTTCTCGCCCTCTGTTTCTCACCCTCTGTTTCAGCCCCTCTGTTTCAGCCTCTCTGTATCAGCCCCTCTGTTTCAGCCCCTCAGTTTCTCGCCCTCTGTTTCTCGCTCTCTGTTTCTCGCTCTCTGTTTCTCGCCCTCTGTTTCTCGCCCTCTGTTTCAGCCCCTCTGTTTCAGCCCCTCTGGTTCAGCCCCTCTGTTTCAGCCCCTCTGTTTCTCGCCCTCTGTTTCAGCCCCTCTGTTTCTCGCCCTCTGTTTCAGCCCCTCTGTTTCAGCCCCTCTGTTTCAGACCCTCTGTATCAGCCCCTCTGTTTCAGCCCCTCTGGTTCTCGCACTCTGTTTCTCGCCCTCTGTTTCAGCCCCTCTGTTTCAGCCCCTCTGTTTCATGCCCTCTGTTTCAGCCCCTCTGTTTCTCGCCCTCTGTTTCTCGCCCTCTGTTTCTCGCCCTCTGTTTCTCGCTCTCTGTTTCTCACCCTCTGTTTATCGCCCTCTGTTTCAGCCCCTCTGTTTCAGCCCCTCTGTTTCAGCCCCTCTGTTTCTCGCCCTCTGTTTCTCGCCCACTGTTTCTCGCCCTCTGTTTCAGCCCCTCTGTTTCAGCCCCTCTGTTTCTCTCCCTCTGTTTCAGCCCCTCTGTTTCAGCCCCTCTGTTTCAGCCCCTCTGTTTCAGCCCCTCTGTTTCAGCCCCTCTGTTTCTCGCCCTCTGTTTCTCGCCCTCTGTTTCTCGCACTCTGTTTCAGCCCCTCTGTTTCAGCCCCTCTGTTTCAGCCCCTCTGTTTCAGCCTCTCTGTTTCTCGCCCTCTGTTTCAGCCCCTCTGTTTCAGCCCCTCTGTTTCAGCCCCTCTGTTTCAGCCCATCTGTTTCTCGCTCTCTGTTTCTCGCCCTCTGTTTCTCGCCCTCTGTTTCTCGCCCTCTGTTTCTCGCCCTGTGTTTCAGCCCCTCTGTTTCAGCCCCTCTGTTTCTCGCACTCTGTTTCTCGCCCTCTGTTTCTCGCCCTCTGTTTCAGCCCCTCTGTTTCTCGCCCTCTGTTTCAGCCCCTCTGTTTCAGCCCCTCTGTTTCAGCCCCTCTGTTTCAGCCACTCTGTTTCAGCCCCTCTGTTTCTCGCCCTCTGTTTCTCGCCCACTGTTTCTCGCCCTCTGTTTCAGGCCCTCTGTTTCAGCCCCTCTGTTTCAGCCCCTCTGTTTCAGCGCCTCTGTTTCAGCCCCTCTGTTTCTCGCCCTCTGTTTCAGCCCCTCTGTTTCAGCCCCTCTGTTTCTCGCCCTCTGTTTCAGCCCCTCTGTTTCAGCCTCTCTGTTTCTCGCCCTCTGTTTCAGCCCCTCTGTTTCAGCCCCTCTGTTTCAGCCCCTCTGTTTCAGCCCATCTGTTTCTCGCTCTCTGTTTCTCGCCCTCTGTTTCTCGCCCTCTGTTTCTCGCCCTCTGTTTCTCGCCCTCTGTTTCAGCCCCTCTGTTTCAGCCCCACTGTTTCTCGCACTCTGTTTCTCGCCCTCTGTTTCTCGCCCTCTGTTTCAGCCCCTCTGTATCAGCCCCTCTGTTTCAGCCCCTCTGTTTCTCCCCCTCTATTTTATCCCCTCTGTTTCAGCCCCTCTGTTTCAGCACCTCTGTTTCAGCCCCTCTGTTTCAGCTCCTCTGTTTCACACCCTCTATTTCTCGCTCTCTGTTTCTCGCCCTCTGTTTCTCACCCTCTGTTTCAGCCCCTCTGTTTCAGCCCCTCTGTATCAGCCCCTCTGTTTCAGCCCCTCTGTTTCTCGCCCTCTGTTTCAGCCCCTCAGCTTCAGCCCATCTGTTTCAGCCCCTCTGTTTCAGCTCCTCTGTTTCTCGCCCTCTGTTTCTCGCCCTCTGTTTCAGCCCCTCTCTTTCTCGCCCTCTGTTTCAGCCCGTCTGTTTCTCGCCCTCTGTTTCAGCCCCTCTGATTCTCGCCCTCTGTTTCAGCCCCTCTGTTTCAGCCCCTCTGTATCAGCCCCTCTGTTTCAGCCCCTCTGTTTCTCGCACTCTGTTTCTCGCCCTCTGTTTCAGCCCCTCTGTTTCAGCCCCTCTGTTTAAGCCCCTCTGTTTCAGCCCCTCAGTTTCTCGCCCTCTGTTTCTCGCTCTCTGTTTCTCGCTCTCTGTTTCTCGCCCTCTGTTTCTCGCCCTCTGTTTCAGCCCCTCTGTTTCAGCCCCTCTGGTTCAGCCCCTCTGTTTCAGCCCCTCTGTTTCTCGCCCTCTGTTTCAGTCCCTCTGTTTCTCGCCCTCTGTTTCAGCCCCTCTGTTTCAGACCCTCTGTATCAGCCCCTCTGTTTCAGCCCCTCTGGTTCTCGCACTCTGTTTCTCGCCCTCTGTTTCAGCCCCTCTGTTTCAGCCCCTCTGTTTCATGCCCTCTGTTTCAGCCCCTCTGTTTCTCGCCCTCTGTTTCTCGCCCTCTGTTTCTCGCCCTCTGTTTCTCGCTCTCTGTTTCTCACCCTCTGTTTATCGCCCTCTGTTTCAGCCCCTCTGTTTCAGCCCCTCTGTTTCAGCCCCTCTGTTTCTCGCCCTCTGTTTCTCGCCCACTGTTTCTCGCCCTCTGTTTCAGCCCCTCTGTTTCAGCCCCTCTGTTTCTCGCCCTCTGTTTCAGCCCCTCTGTTTCAGCCCCTCTGTTTCAGCCCCTCTGTTTCAGCCCCTCTGTTTCAGCCCCTCTGTTTCTCGCCCTCTGTTTCTCGCCCTCTGTTTCTCGCCCTCTGTTTCAGCCCCTCTGTTTCAGCCCCTCTGTTTCAGCCCCTCTGTTTCAGCCACTCTGTTTCTCGCCCTCTGTTTCAGCCCCTCTGTTTCAGCCCCTCTGTTTCAGCCCCTCTGTTTCAGCCCATCTGTTTCTCGCTCTCTGTTTCTCGCCCTCTGTTTCTCGCCCTCTGTTTCTCGCCCTCTGTTTCTCGCCCTGTGTTTCAGCCCCTCTGTTTCAGCCCCTCTGTTTCTCGCACTCTGTTTCTCGCCCTCTGTTTCTCGCCCTCTGTTTCAGCCCCTCTGTATCAGCCCCTCTGTTTCAGCCCCTCTGTTTCTCGCCCTCTGTTTCAGCCCCTCTGTTTCAGCCCCTCTGTTTCAGCCCCTCTGTTTCAGCTCCTCTGTTTCTCACCCTCTATTTCTCGCTCTCTGTTTCTCGCCCTCTGTTTCTCACCCTCTGTTTCAGCCCCTCTGTTTCAGCCTCTCTGTATCAGCTTTCTGTTTCAGCCCCTCAGTTTCTCGCCCTCTGTTTCTCGCTCTCTGTTTCTCGCTCTCTGTTTCTCGCCCTCTGTTTCTCGCCCTCTGTTTCAGCCCCTCTGTTTCAGCCCCTCTGGTTCAGCCCCTCTGTTTCAGCCCCTCTGTTTCTCGCCCTCTGTTTCAGCCCCTCTGTTTCTCGCCCTCTGTTTCAGCCCCTCTGTTTCAGCCCCTCTGTTTCAGACCCTCTGTATCAGCCCCTCTGTTTCAGCCCCTCTGGTTCTCGCACTCTGTTTCTCGCCCTCTGTTTCAGCCCCTCTGTTTCAGCCCCTCTGTTTCATGCCCTCTGTTTCAGCCCCTCTGTTTCTCGCCCTCTGTTTCTCGCCCTCTGTTTCTCGCCCTCTGTTTCTCGCTCTCTGTTTCTCACCCTCTGTTTATCGCCCTCTGTTTCAGCCCCTCTGTTTCAGCCCCTCTGTTTCAGCCCCTCTGTTTCTCGCCCTCTGTTTCTCGCCCACTGTTTCTCGCCCTCTGTTTCAGCCCCTCTGTTTCAGCCCCTCTGTTTCTCGCCCTCTGTTTCAGCCCCTCTGTTTCAGCCCCTCTGTTTCAGCCCCTCTGTTTCAGCCCCTCTGTTTCAGCCCCTCTGTTTCTCGCCCTCTGTTTCTCGCCCTCTGTTTCTCGCCCTCTGTTTCAGCCCCTCTGTTTCAGCCCCTCTGTTTCAGCCCCTCTGTTTCAGCCTCTCTGTTTCTCGCCCTCTGTTTCAGCCCCTCTGTTTCAGCCCCTCTGTTTCAGCCCCTCTGTTTCAGCCCATCTGTTTCTCGCTCTCTGTTTCTCGCCCTCTGTTTCTCGCCCTCTGTTTCTCGCCCTCTGTTTCTCGCCCTGTGTTTCAGCCCCTCTGTTTCAGCCCCTCTGTTTCTCGCACTCTGTTTCTCGCCCTCTGTTTCTCGCCCTCTGTTTCAGCCCCTCTGTATCAGCCCCTCTGTTTCAGCCCCTCTGTTTCTCGCCCTCTGTTTCAGCCCCTCTGTTTCAGCCCCTCTGTTTCAGCCCCTCTGTTTCAGCCCCTCTGTTTCAGCCCCTCTGTTTCTCGCCCTCTGTTTCTCGCCCTCTGTTTCTCGCCCTCTGTTTCAGCCCCTCTGTTTCAGCCCCTCTGTTTCAGCCCCTCTGCTTCAGCCCCTCTGTTTCAGCCCCTCTGTTTCTCGCCCTCTGTTTCAGCCCCTCTGTTTCAGCCCCTCTGTTTCAGCCCCTCTGTTTCAGCCACTCTGTTTCAGCCCCTCTGTTTCTCGCCCTCTGTTTCTCGCCCACTGTTTCTCGCCCTCTGTTTCAGGCCCTCTGTTTCAGCCCCTCTGTTTCAGCCCCTCTGTTTCAGCCCCTCTGTTTCAGCCCCTCTGTTTCTCGCCCTCTGTTTCAGCCCCTCTGTTTCAGCCCCTCTGTTTCTGCCCCTCTGTTTCAGCCCCTCTGTTTCTCGCCCTCTGTTTCTCGCCCTCTGTTTCTCGCCCTCTGTTTCAGCCCCTCTGTTTCAGCCCCTCTGTTTCAGCCCCTCTGCTTCAGCCCCTCTGTTTCAGCCCCTCTGTTTCTCGCCCTCTGTTTCAGCCCCTCTGTTTCAGCCCCTCTGTTTCAGCCCCTCTGTTTCAGCCACTCTGTTTCAGCCCCTCTGTTTCTCGCCCTCTGTTTCTCGCCCACTGTTTCTCGCCCTCTGTTTCAGGCCCTCTGTTTCAGCCCCTCTGTTTCAGCCCCTCTGTTTCAGCCCCTCTGTTTCAGCCCCTCTGTTTCTCGCCCTCTGTTTCAGCCCCTCTTTTTCAGCCCCTCTGTTTCTGCCCCTCTGTTTCAGCCCCTCTGTTTCTCGCCCTCTGTTTCTCGCCCTCTGTTTCTCGCCCTCTGTTTCAGCCCCTCTGTTTCAGCCCCTCTGTTTCAGCCCCTCTGTTTCAGCCTCTCTGTTTCTCGCCCTCTGTTTCAGCCCCTCTGTTTCAGCCCCTCTGTTTCAGCCACTCTGTTTCAGCCCCTCTGTTTCAGCCCCTCTGCTTCAGCCCCTCTGTTTCAGCCCCTCTGTTTCTCGCCCTCTGTTTCAGCCCCTCTGTTTCAGCCCCTCTGTTTCAGCCCCTCTGTTTCAGCCACTCTGTTTCAGCCCCTCTGTTTCTCGCCCTCTGTTTCTCGCCCACTGTTTCTCGCCCTCTGTTTCAGGCCCTCTGTTTCAGCCCCTCTGTTTCAGCCCCTCTGTTTCAGCGCCTCTGTTTCAGCCCCTCTGTTTCTCGCCCTCTGTTTCAGCCCCTCTGTTTCAGCCCATCTGTTTCAGCCCCTCTGTTTCAGCCCCTCTGTTTCAGCCTCTCTGTTTCTCGCCCTCTGTTTCAGCCCCTCTGTTTCAGCCCCTCTGTTTCAGCCCCTCTGTTTCAGCCCATCTGTTTCTCGCTCTCTGTTTCTCGCCCTCTGTTTCTCGCCCTCTGTTTCTCGCCCTCTGTTTCTCGCCCTCTGTTTCAGCCCCTCTGTTTCAGCCCCACTGTTTCTCGCACTCTGTTTCTCGCCCTCTGTTTCTCGCCCTCTGTTTCAGCCCCTCTGTATCAGCCCTTCTGTTTCAGCCCCTCTGTTTCTCGCCCTCTATTTTATCCCCTCTGTTTCAGCCCCTCTGTTTCAGCACCTCTGTTTCAGCCCCTCTGTTTCAGCTCCTCTGTTTCACACCCTCTATTTCTCGCTCTCTGTTTCTCGCCCTCTGTTTCTCACCCTCTGTTTCAGCCCCTCTGTTTCAGCCCCTCTGTATCAGCCCCTCTGTTTCAGCCCCTCTGTTTCTCGCCCTCTGTTTCAGCCCCTCAGCTTCAGCCCATCTGTTTCAGCCCCTCTGTTTCAGCTCCTCTGTTTCTCGCCCTCTGATTCTCGCCCTCTGTTTCAGCCCCTCTGTTTCTCGCCCTCTGTTTCAGCCCGTCTGTTTCACGCCCTCTGTTTCAGCCCCTCTGATTCTCGCCCTCTGTTTCAGCCCCTCTGTTTCAGCCCCTCTGTATCAGCCCCTCTGTTTCAGCCCCTCTGTTTCTCGCACTCTGTTTCTCGCCCTCTGTTTCAGCCCCTCTGTTTCAGCCCCTCTGTTTCAGCCCCTCTGTTTCAGCCCCTCAGTTTCTCGCCCTCTGTTTCTCGCTCTCTGTTTCTCGCTCTCTGTTTCTCGCCCTCTGTTTCTCGCCCTCTGTTTCAGCCCCTCTGTTTCAGCCCCTCTGGTTCAGCCCCTCTGTTTCAGCCCCTCTGTTTCTCGCCCTCTGTTTCAGTCCTTCTGTTTCTCGCCCTCTGTTTCAGCCCCTCTGTTTCAGACCCTCTGTATCAGCCCCTCTGTTTCAGCCCCTCTGGTTCTCGCACTCTGTTTCTCGCCCTCTGTTTCAGCCCCTCTGTTTCAGCCCCTCTGTTTCATGCCCTCTGTTTCAGCCCCTCTGTTTCTCGCCCTCTGTTTCTCGCCCTCTGTTTCTCGCTCTCTGTTTCTCACCCTCTGTTTATCGCCCTCTGTTTCAGCCCCTCTGTTTCAGCCCCTCTGTTTCAGCCCCTCTGTTTCTCGCCCTCTGTTTCTCGCCCACTGTTTCTCGCCCTCTGTTTCAGCCCCTCTGTTTCAGCCCCTCTGTTTCTCGCCCTCTGTTTCAGCCCCTCTGTTTCAGCCCCTCTGTTTCAGCCCCTCTGTTTCAGCCCCTCTGTTTCAGCCCCTCTGTTTCTCGCCCTCTGTTTCTCGCCCTCTGTTTCTCGCCCTCTGTTTCAGCCCCTCTGTTTCAGCCCCTCTGTTTCAGCCCCTCTGTTTCAGCCACTCTGTTTCTCGCCCTCTGTTTCAGCCCCTCTGTTTCAGCCCCTCTGTTTCAGCCCCTCTGTTTCAGCCCATCTGTTTCTCGCTCTCTGTTTCTCGCCCTCTGTTTCTCGCCCTCTGTTTCTCGCCCTCTGTTTCTCGCCCTGTGTTTCAGCCCCTCTGTTTCAGCCCCTCTGTTTCTCGCACTCTGTTTCTCGCCCTCTGTTTCTCGCCCTCTGTTTCAGCCCCTCTGTATCAGCCCCTCTGTTTCAGCCCCTCTGTTTCTCGCCCTCTGTTTCAGCCCCTCTGTTTCAGCCCCTCTGTTTCAGCCCCTCTGTTTCAGCTCCTCTGTTTCTCACCCTCTATTTCTCGCTCTCTGTTTCTCGCCCTCTGTTTCTCACCCTCTGTTTCAGCCCCTCTGTTTCAGCCTCTCTGTATCAGCCCCTCTGTTTCAGCCCCTCAGTTTCTCGCCCTCTGTTTCTCGCTCTCTGTTTCTCGCTCTCTGTTTCTCGCCCTCTGTTTCTCGCCCTCTGTTTCAGCCCCTCTGTTTCAGCCCCTCTGGTTCAGCCCCTCTGTTTCAGCCCCTCTGTTTCTCGCCCTCTGTTTCAGCCCCTCTGTTTCTCGCCCTCTGTTTCAGCCCCTCTGTTTCAGCCCCTCTGTTTCAGACCCTCTGTATCAGCCCCTCTGTTTCAGCCCCTCTGGTTCTCGCACTCTGTTTCTCGCCCTCTGTTTCAGCCCCACTGTATCAGCCCCTCTGTTTCAGCCCCTCTGTTTCTCGCCCTCTGTTTCAGCCCCTCTGTTTCAGCCCCTCTGTTTCAGACCCTCTGTATCAGCCCCTCTGTTTCAGCCCCTCTGTTTCTCGCCCTCTGTTTCTCGCCCACTGTTTCTCGCCCTCTGTTTCAGCCCCTCTGTTTCAGCCCCTCTGTTTCTCGCCCTCTGTTTCAGCCCCTCTGTTTCAGCCCCTCTGTTTCAGCCCCTCTGTTTCAGCCCCTCTGTTTCAGCCCCTCTGTTTCTCGCCCTCTGTTTCTCGCCCTCTGTTTCTCGCCCTCTGTTTCAGCCCCTCTGTTTCAGCCCCTCTGTTTCAGCCCCTCTGTTTCAGCCTCTCTGTTTCTCGCCCTCTGTTTCAGCCCCTCTGTTTCAGCCCCTCTGTTTCAGCCCCTCTGTTTCAGCCCATCTGTTTCTCGCTCTCTGTTTCTCGCCCTCTGTTTCTCGCCCTCTGTTTCTCGCCCTCTGTTTCTCGCCCTGTGTTTCAGCCCCTCTGTTTCAGCCCCTCTGTTTCTCGCACTCTGTTTCTCGCCCTCTGTTTCTCGCCCTCTGTTTCAGCCCCTCTGTATCAGCCCCTCTGTTTCAGCCCCTCTGTTTCTCGCCCTATGTTTCAGCCCCTCTGTTTCAGCCCCTCTGTTTCAGCCCCTCTGTTTCAGCCCCTCTGTTTCAGCCCCTCTGTTTCTCGCCCTCTGTTTCTCGCCCTCTGTTTCTCGCCCTCTGTTTCAGCCCCTCTGTTTCAGCCCCTCTGTTTCAGCCCCTCTGTTTCAGCCTCTCTGTTTCTCGCCCTCTGTTTCAGCCCCTCTGTTTCAGCCCCTCTGTTTCAGCCACTCTGTTAAAGCCCCTCTGTTTCAGCCCCTCTGCTTAAGCCCCTCTGTTTCAGCCCCTCTGTTTCTCGCCCTCTGTTTCAGCCCCTCTGTTTCAGCCCCTCTGTTTCTCGCCCTCTGTTTCAGCCACTCTGTTTCAGCCCCTCTGTTTCTCGCCCTCTGTCTCTCGCCCACTGTTTCTCGCCCTCTGTTTCAGGCCCTCTGTTTCAGCCCCTCTGTTTCAGCCCCTCTGTTTCAGCCCCTCTGTTTCAGCCCATCTGTTTCTCGCTCTCTGTTTCTCGCCCTCTGTTTCTCGCCCTCTGTTTCTCGCCCTCTGTTTCTCGCCCTGTGTTTCAGCCCCTCTGTTTCAGCCCCTCTGTTTCTCGCACTCTGTTTCTCGCCCTCTGTTTCTCGCCCTCTGTTTCAGCCCCTCTGTATCAGCCCCTCTGTTTCAGCCCCTCTGTTTCTCGCCCTCTGTTTCAGCCCCTCTGTTTCAGCCCCTCTGTTTCAGCCCCTCTGTTTCAGCTCCTCTGTTTCTCACCCTCTATTTCTCGCTCTCTGTTTCTCGCCCTCTGTTTCTCACCCTCTGTTTCAGCCCCTCTGTTTCAGCCTCTCTGTATCAGCCCCTCTGTTTCAGCCCCTCAGTTTCTCGCCCTCTGTTTCTCGCTCTCTGTTTCTCGCTCTCTGTTTCTCGCCCTCTGTTTCTCGCCCTCTGTTTCAGCCCCTCTGTTTCAGCCCAACTGGTTCAGCCCCTCTGTTTCAGCCCCTCTGTTTCTCGCCCTCTGTTTCAGCCCCTCTGTTTCTCGCCCTCTGTTTCAGCCCCTCTGTTTCAGCCCCTCTGTATCAGCCCCTCTGTTTCAGCCCCTCTGTTTCTCGCACTCTGTTTCTCGCCCTCTGTTTAAGCCCCTCTGTTTCAGCCCCTCTGTATCAGCCCCTCTGTTTCAGCTCCTCTGTTTCACACCCTCTATTTCTCGCTCTCTGTTTCTCGCCCTCTGTTTCTCACCCTCTGTTTCAGCCCCTCTGTTTCAGCCCCTCTGTATCAGCCCCTCTGTTTCAGCCCCTCTGTTTCTCGCACTCTGTTTCAGCCCCTCAGCTTCAGCCCATCTGTTTCAGACCCTCTGTTTCAGCTCCTCTGTTTCTCGCCCTCTGTTTCTCGCCCTCTGTTTCAGCCCCTCTGTTTCTCGCCCTCTGTTTCAGCCCGTCTGTTTCTCGCCCTCTGTTTCAGCCCATCTGATTCTCGCCCTCTGTTTCAGCCCCTCTGTTTCAGCCCCTCTGTATCAGCCCCTCTGTTTCAGCCCCTCTGTTTCTCGCACTCTGTTTCTCGCCCTCTGTTTCAGCCCCTCTGTTTCAGCCCCTCTGTTTCAGCCCCTCTGTTTCAGCCCCTCAGTTTCTCGCCCTCTGTTTCTCGCTCTCTGTTTCTCGCTCTCTGTTTCTCGCCCTCTGTTTCTCGCCCTCTGTTTCAGCCCCTCTGTTTCAGCCCCTCTGGTTCAGCCCCTCTGTTTCAGCCCCTCTGTTTCTCGCCCTCTGTTTCAGTCCCTCTGTTTCTCGCCCACTGTTTCAGCCCCTCTGTTTCAGCCCCTCTGTCTCAGCCCCTCTGTTTCAGACCCTCTGGTTCTCGCACTCTGTTTCTCGCCCTCTGTTTCAGCCCCTCTGTTTCAGCCCCTCTGTTTCATGCCCTCTGTTTCAGCCCCTCTGTTTCTCGCCCTCTGTTTCTCGCCCTCTGTTTCTCGCCCTCTGTTTCTCGCTCTCTGTTTCTCACCCTCTGTTTATCGCCCTCTGTTTCAGCCCCTCTGTTTCAGCCCCTCTGTTTCAGCCCCTCTGTTTCTCGCCCTCTGTTTCTCGCCCACTGTTTCTCGCCCTCTGTTTCAGCCCCTCTGTTTCAGCCCCTCTGTTTCTCGCCCTCTGTTTCAGCCCCTCTGTTTCAGCCCCTCTGTTTCAGCCCCTCTGTTTCAGCCCCTCTGTTTCTCGCCCTCTGTTTCTCGCCCTCTGTTTCTCGCCCTCTGTTTCAGCCCCTCTGTTTCAGCCCCTCTGTTTCAGCCCCTCTGTTTCAGCCTCTCTGTTTCTCGCCCTCTGTTTCAGCCGCTCTGTTTCAGCCCCTCTGTTTCAGCCCCTCTGTTTCAGCCCATCTGTTTCTCGCTCTCTGTTTCTCGCCCTCTGTTTCTCGCCCTCTGTTTCTCGCCCTCTGTTTCTCGCCCTGTGTTTCAGCCCCTCTGTTTCAGCCCCTCTGTTTCTCGCACTCTGTTTCTCGCCCTCTGTTTCTCGCCCTCTGTTTCAGCCCCTCTGTATCAGCCCCTCTGTTTCAGCCCCTCTGTTTCTCGCCCTCTGTTTCAGCCCCTCTGTTTCAGCCCCTCTGTTTCAGCCCCTCTGTTTCAGCTCCTCTGTTTCTCACCCTCTATTTCTCGCTCTCTGTTTCTCGCCCTCTGTTTCTCACCCTCTGTTTCAGCCCCTCTGTTTCAGCCCCTCTGTATCAGCCCCTCTGTTTCAGCCCCTCAGTTTCTCGCCCTCTGTTTCTCGCTCTCTGTTTCTCGCTCTCTGTTTCTCGCCCTCTGTTTCTCGCCCTCTGTTTCAGCCCCTCTGTTTCAGCCCCTATGGTTCAGCCCCTCTGTTTCAGCCCCTCTGTTTCTCGCCCTCTGTTTCAGCCCCTCTGTTTCTCGCCCTCTGTTTCAGCCCCTCTGTTTCAGCCCCTCTGTTTCAGCCCCTCTGTTTCAGCCCCTCTGTTTCATGCCCTCTGTTTCTGCCCCTCTGTTTCTCGCCCTCTGTTTCTCGCCCTCTGTTTCTCGCCCTCTGTTTCTCGCTCTCTGTTCCTCGCCCTCTGTTTATCGCCCTCTGTTTCAGCCCCTCTGTTTCAGCCCCTCTGTTTCAGCCCCTCTGTTTCTCGCCCTCTGTTTCTCGCCCACTGTTTCTCGCCCTCTGTTTCATCCCCTCTGTTTCAGCCCCTCTGCTTCAGCCCCTCTGTTTCAGCCCCTCTGTTTCTCGCCCTCTGTTTCAGCCCCTCTGTTTCAGCCCCTCTGTTTCAGCCCCTCTGTTTCAGCCACTCTGTTTCAGCCCCTCTGTTTCTCGCCCTCTGTTTCTCGCCCACTGTTTCTCGCCCTCTGTTTCAGGCCCTCTGTTTCAGCCCCTCTGTTTCAGCCCCTCTGTTTCAGCCCCTCTGTTTCAGCCCCTCTGTTTCTCGCCCTCTGTTTCAGCCCCTCTGTTTCAGCCCCTCTGTTTCTCGCCCTCTGTTTCTCGCCCTCTGTTTCTCGCCCTCTGTTTCAGCCCCTCTGTTTCAGCCCCTCTGTTTCAGCCCCTCTGTTTCAGCCTCTCTGTTTCTCGCCCTCTGTTTCAGCCCCTCTGTTTCAGCCCCTCTGTTTCTCGCCCTCTGTTTCTCGCCCTCTGTTTCTCGCCCTCTGTTTCAGCCCCTCTGTTTCAGCCCCTCTGTTTCAGCCTCTCTGTTTCTCGCCCTCTGTTTCAGCCCCTCTGTTTCAGCCCCTCTGTTTCAGCCCCTCTGTTTCAGCCCATCTGTTTCTCGCTCTCTGTTTCTCGCCCTCTGTTTCAGCCCCTCTGTTTCAGCCCCTCTGTTTCATGCCCTCTGTTTCAGCCCCTCTGTTTCTCGCCCTCTGTTTCTCGCCCTCTGTTTCTCGCCCTCTGTTTCTCGCTCTCTGTTTCTCACCCTCTGTTTATCGCCCTCTGTTTCAGCCCCTCTGTTTCAGCCCCTCTGTTTCAGCCCCTCTGTTTCTCGCCCTCTGTTTCTCGCCCACTGTTTCTCGCCCTCTGTTTCAGCCCCTCTGTTTCAGCCCCTCTGCTTCAGCCCCTCTGTTTCAGCCGCTCTGTTTCTCGCTCTCTGTTTCAGCCCCTCTGTTTCAGCCCCTCTGTTTCAGCCCCTCTGTTTCAGCCCCTCTGTTTCAGCCCCTCTGTTTCTCGCCCTCTGTTTCTCGCCCTCTGTTTCTCGCCCTCTGTTTCAGCCCCTCTGTTTCAGCCCCTCTGTTTCAGCCCCTCTGTTTCAGCCTCTCTGTTTCTCGCCCTCTGTTTCAGCCCCTCTGTTTCAGCCCCTCTGTTTCA
Source organism: Stegostoma tigrinum (assembly GCF_030684315.1). Taxonomy (NCBI): domain Eukaryota; kingdom Metazoa; phylum Chordata; class Chondrichthyes; order Orectolobiformes; family Stegostomatidae; genus Stegostoma; species Stegostoma tigrinum. Next base: position 1,198,719 of record NW_026728047.1, on the reverse strand, counting down.
GCCCCTCTGTTTCAGCCCATCTGTTTCTCGCTCTCTGTTTCTCGCCCTCTGTTTCTCGCCCTCTGTTTCTCGCCCTCTGTTTCTCGCCCTGTGTTTCAGCACCTCTGTTTCAGCCCCTCTGTTTCTCGCACTCTGTTTCTCGCCCTCTGTTTCTCGCCCTCTGTTTCAGCCCCTCTGTATCAGCCCCTCTGTTTCAGCCCCTCTGTTTCTCGCCCTCTGTTTCAGCCCCTCTGTTTCAGCCCCTCTGTTTCAGCCCCTCTGTTTCAGCTCCTCTGTTTCTCACCCTCTATTTCTCGCTCTCTGTTTCTCGCCCTCTGTTTCTCACCCTCTGTTTCAGCCCCTCTGTTTCAGCCCCTCTGTATCAGCCCCTCTGTTTCAGCCCCTCAGTTTCTCGCCCTCTGTTTCTCGCTCTCTGTTTCTCGCTCTCTGTTTCTCGCCCTCTGTTTCTCGCCCTCTGTTTAAGCCCCTCTGTTTCAGCCCCTCTGGTTCAGCCCCTCTGTTTCAGCCCCTCTGTTTCTCGCCCTCTGTTTCAGCCCCTCTGTTTCTCGCCCTCTGTTTCAGCCCCTCTGTTTCAGCCCCTCTGTATCAGCCCCTCTGTTTCAGCCCCTCTGTTTCTCGCGCTCTGTTTCTCGCCCTCTGTTTCAGCCCCTCTGTTTCAGCCCCTCTGTTTCATGCCCTCTGTTTCTGAACCTCTGTTTCTCGCCCTCTGTTTCTCGCCCTCTGTTTCTCGCCCTCTGTTTCTCGCTCTCTGTTTCTCGCCCTCTGTTTATCGCCCTCTGTTTCAGCCCCTCTGTTTCAGCCCCTCTGTTTCAGCCCCTCTGTTTCTCGCCCTCTGTTTCTCGCCCACTGTTTCTCGCCCTCTGTTTCAGCCCCTCTGTTTCAGCCCCTCTGTTTCAGCCCCTCTGTAACAGCCCCTGTGTTTCAGCCCCTCTGTTTCAGCCCCTCTGTTTCAGCCACTCTGTTTCAGCCCCTCTGTTTCTCGCCCTCTGTTTCTCGCCCACTGTTTCTCGCCCTCTGTTTCAGGCCCTCTGTTTCAGCCCCTCTGTTTCAGCCCCTCTGTTTCAGCCCCTCTGTTTCAGCCCCTCTGTTTCTCGCCCTCTGTTTCAGCCCCTCTGTTTCAGCCCCTCTGTTTCAGCCCCTCTGTTTCAGCCCCTCTGTTTCTCGCCCTCTGTTTCTAGCCCTCTGTTTCTCGCCCTCTGTTTCAGCCCCTCTGTTTCAGCCCCTCTGTTTCAGCCCCTCTGTTTCAGCCTCTCTGTTTCTCGCCCTCTGTTTCAGCCCCTCTGTTTCAGCCCCTCTGTTTCAGCCCCTCTGTTTCACCCCATCTGTTTCTCGCTCTCTGTTTCTCGCACTCTGTTTCTCGCCATCTGTTTCTCGCCCTCTGTTTCTCGCCCTGTGTTTCAGCCCCTCTGTTTCAGCCCCTCTGTTTCTCGCACTCTGTTTGTCGCCCTCTGTTTCTCGCCCTCTGTTTCAGCCCCTCTGTATCAGCCCCTCTGTTTCAGCCCCTCTGTTTCTCGCCCTCTGTTTCAGCCCCTCTGTTTCAGCCCCTCTGTTTCAGCCCCTCTGTTTCAGCCCCTCTGTTTCAGCTCCTCTGTTTCTCACCCTCTATTTCTCGCTCTCTGTTTCTCGCCCTCTGTTTCTCACCCTCTGTTTCAGCCCCTCTGTTTCAGCCCCTCTGTATCAGCCCCTCTGTTTCAGCCCCCCTGTTTCTCGCCCTCTGTTTCAGCCCCTCAGCTTCAGCCCATCTGTTTCAGACCCTCTGTTTCAGCTCCTCTGTTTCTCGCCCTCTGTTTCTCGCCCTCTGTTTCAGCCCCTCTGTTTCTCGCCCTCTGTTTCAGCCCGTCTGTTTCTCGCCCTCTGTTTCAGCCCCTCTGATTCTCGCCCTCTGTTTCAGCCCCTCTGTTTCAGCCCCTCTGTATCAGCCCCTCTGTTTCAGCCCCTCTGTTTCTCGCACTCTGTTTCTCGCCCTCTGTTTCAGCCCCTCTGTTTCAGCCCCTCTGTTTCAGCCCCTCTGTTTCAGCCCCTCAGTTTCTCGCCCTCTGTTTCTCGCTCTCTGTTTCTCGCTCTCTGTTTCACGCCCTCTGTTTCTCGCCCTCTGTTTCAGCCCCTCTGTTTCAGCCCCTCTGGTTCAGCCCCTCTGTTTCAGCCCCTCTGTTTCTCGCCCTCTGTTTCAGCCCCTCTGTTTCTCGCCCTCTGTTTCAGCCCCTCTGTTTCTCGCCCTCTGTATCAGCCCCTCTGTTTCAGCCCCTCTGGTTCATGCACTCTGTTTCTCGCCCTCTGTTTCAGCCCCTCTGTTTCAGCCCCTCTGTTTCTCGCCCTCTGTTTCAGCCCCTCTGTTTCAGCCCCTCTGTTTCAGCCCCTCTGTTTCAGCCCCTCTGTTTCTCGCCCTCTGTTTCTCGCCCTCTGTTTCTCGCCCTCTGTTTCAGCCCCTCTGTTTCAGCCCCTCTGTTTCAGCCCCTCTGTTTCAGCCTCTCTGTTTCTCGCCCTCTGTTTCAGCCCCTCTGTTTCAGCCCCTCTGTTTCAGCCCCTCTGTTTCAGCCCATCTGTTTCTCGCTCTCTGTTTCTCGCACTCTGTTTCTCGCCATCTGTTTCTCGCCCTCTGTTTCTCGCCCTCTGTTTCAGCCCCTCTGTTTCAGCCCCTCTGTTTCTCGCACTCTGTTTCTCGCCCTCTGTTTCTCGCCCTCTGTTTCAGCCCCTCTGTATCAGCCCCTCTGTTTCATCCCCTCTGTTTCTCGCCCTCTGTTTCAGCCCCTCTGTTTCAGCCCCTCTGTTTCAGCCCCTCTGTTTCAGCCCCTCTGTTTCAGCTCCTCTGTTTCTCACCCTCTATTTCTCGCTCTCTGTTTCTCGCCCTCTGTTTCTCACCCTCTGTTTCAGCCCCTCTGTTTCAGCCCCTCTGTATCAGCCCCTCTGTTTCAGCCCCTCTGTTTCTCGCCCTCTGTTTCTTCCCCTCAGCTTCAGCCCATCTGTTTCAGACCCTCTGTTTCAGCTCCTCTGTTTCTCGCCCTCTGTTTCTCGCCCTCTGTTTCAGCCCCTCTGTTTCTCGCCCTCTGTTTCAGCCCGTCTGTTTCTCGCCCTCTGTTTCAGCCCCTCTGATTCTCGCCCTCTGTTTCAGCCCCTCTGTTTCAGCCCCTCTGTATCAGCCCCTCTGTTTCAGCCCCTCTGTTTCTCGCACTCTGTTTCTCGCCCTCTGTTTCAGCCCCTCTGTTTCAGCCCCTCTGTTTCAGCCCCTCTGTTTCAGCCCCTCAGTTTCTCGCCCTCTGTTTCTCGCTCTCTGTTTCTCGCTCTCTGTTTCTCGCCCTCTGTTTCTCGCCCTCTGTTTCAGCCCCTCTGTTTCAGCCCCTCTGGTTCAGCCCCTCTGTTTCAGCCCCTCTGTTTCTCGCCCTCTGTTTCAGCCCCTCTGTTTCTCGCCCTCTGTTTCAGCCCCTCTGTTTCAGCCCCTCTGTATCAGCCCCTCTGTTTCAGCCCCTCTGGTTCATGCACTCTGTTTCTCGCCCTCTGTTTCAGCCCCTCTGTTTCAGCCCCTCTGTTTCATGCCCTCTGTTTCAGCCCCTCTGTTTCTCGCCCTCTGTTTCTCGCCCTCTGTTTCTCGCCATCTGTTTCTCGCTCTCTGTGTCTCACCCTCTGTTTATCGCCCTCTGTTTCAGCCCCTCTGTTTCAGCCCCTCTGTTTCAGCCCCTCTGTTTCTCGCCCTCTGTTTCTCGCCCACTGTTTCTCGCCCTCTGTTTCAGCCCCTCTGTTTCAGCCCCTCTGCTTCAGCCCCTCTGTTTCAGCCCCTCTGTTTCTCGCCCTCTGTTTCAGCCCCTCTGTTTCAGCCCCTCTGTTTCAGCCCCTCTGTTTCAGCCACTCTGTTTCAGCCCCTCTGTTTCTCGCCCTCTGTTTCTCGCCCACTGTTTCTCGCCCTCTGTTTCAGGCCCTCTGTTTCAGCCCCTCTGTTTCAGTCCCTCTGTTTCAGCCCCTCTGTTTCAGCCCCTCTGTTTCTCGCCCTCTGTTTCAGCCCCTCTGTTTCAGCCCCTCTGTTTCAGCCCCTCTGTTTCAGCCCCTCTCTTTCTCGCCCTCTGTTTCTCGCCCTCTGTTTCTCGCCCTCTGTTTCAGCCCCTCTGTTTCAGCCCCTCTGTTTCAGCCCCTCTGTTTCAGCCTCTCTGTTTCTCGCCCTCTGTTTCAGCCCCTCTGTTTCAGCCCCTCTGTTTCAGCCACTCTGTTTCAGCCCATCTGTTTCTCTCTCTCTGTTTCTCGCCCTCTGTTTCTCGCCCTCTGTTTCTCGCCCTCTGTTTCTCGCCCTCTGTTTCAGCCCCTCTGTTTCAGCCCCTCTGTTTCTCGCACTCTGTTTCTCTCCCTCTGTTTCTCGCCCTCTGTTTCAGCCCCTCGGTATCAGCCCCTTTGTTTCAGCCCCTCTGTTTCTCGCCCTCTGTTTCAGCCCCTCTGTTTCAGCCTCTGTGTTTCAGCCCCTCTGTTTCAGCCCCTCTGTTTCAGCTCCTCTGTTTCTCACCCTCTATTTCTCGCTCTCTGTTTCTCGCCCTCTGTTTCTCACCCTCTGATTCAGCCCCTCTGTTTCAGCCCCTCTGTATCAGCCCCTCTGTTTCAGCCCCTCTGTTTCTCGCCCTCTGTTTCAGCCCCTCTGCTTCAGCCCATCTGTTTAAGCCCCTCTGTTTCAGCTCCTCTGTTTCTCGCCCTCTGTTTCTCGCCCTCTGTTTCTCGCCCTCTGTTTCAGCCCCTCTGTTTCAGCCCCTCTGTTTCTCGCCCTCTGTTTCAGCCCCTCTGTTTCTCGCCCTCTGTTTCAGCCCCTCTGTTTCAGCCCCTCTGTATCAGCCCCTCTGTTTCAGCCCCTCTGTTTCTCGCACTCTGTTTCTCGCCCTCTGTTTCAGCCCCTCTGTTTCAGCCCCTCTGTTTCAGCCCCTCTGTTTCAGCCCCTCAGTTTCTCGCCCTCTGTTTCTCGCTCTCTGTTTCTCGCTCTCTGTTTCTCGCCCTCTGTTTCTCGCCCTCTGTTTCAGCCCCTCTGGTTCAGCCCCTCTGTTTCAGCCCCTCTGTTTCTCGCCCTCTGTTTCAGCCCCTCTGTTTCTCGCCCTCTGTTTCAGCCCCACTGTTTCAGCCCCTCTGTATCAGCCCCTCTGTTTCAGCCCCTCTGTTTCTCGCACTCTGTTTCTCGCCCTCTGTTTCAGCCCCTCTGTTTCAGCCCCTCTGTTTCATGCCCGCTGTTTCTGCCCCTCTGTTTCTCGCCCTCTGATTCTCGCCCTCTGTTTCTCGCCCTCTGTTTCTCGCTATCTGTTTCTCGCCCTCTGTAAATCGCCCTCTGTTTCAGCCCCTCAGTTTCAGCCCCTCTTTTTCAGCCCCTCTGTTTCTCGCCCTCTGTTTCTCGCCCAAAGTTTCTCGCCCTCTGTTTCAGCCCCTCTGTTTCAGCCCCTCTGCTTCAGACCCTCTGTTTCAGCCCCTCTGTTTCTCGCCCTCTGTTTCAGCCCCTCTGTTTCAGCCCCTCTGTTTCTCGCCCTCTGTTTCTCGCCCTCTGTTTCTCGCCCTCTGTTTCTCGCTCTCTGATTCTCACCCTCTGTTTATCGCCCTCTGTTTCAGCCCCTCTGTTTCAGCCCCTCTGTTTCAGCCCCTCTGTTTCAGCTCCTCTGTTTCTCACCCTCTATTTCTCGCTCTCTGTTTCTCGCCCTCTGTTTCTCACCCTCTGTTTCAGCCCCTCTGTTTCAGCCCCTCTGTATCAGCCCCTCTGTTTCAGCCCCTCAGTTTCTCGCCCTCTGTTTCTCGCTCTCTGTTTCTCGCTCTCTGTTTCTCGCCCTCTGTTTCTCGCCCTCTGTTTCAGCCCCTCTGTTTCAGCCCCTCTGGTTCAGCCCCTCTGTTTCAGCCCCTCTGTTTCTCGCCCTCTGTTTCAGCCCCTCTGTTTCTCGCCCTCTGTTTCAGCCCCTCTGTTTCAGCCCCTCTGTATCAGCCCCTCTGTTTCAGCCCCTCTGTTTCTCGCACTCTGTTTCTCGCCCTCTGTTTCAGCCCCTCTGTTTCAGCCCCTCTGTTTCATGCCCTCTGTTTCTGCCCCTCTGTTTCTCGCCCTCTGTTTCTCGCCCTCTGTTTCTCGCCCTCTGTTTCAGCCCCTCTGTTTCAGCCCCTCTGTTTCATGCCCTCTGTTTCTGCCCCTCTGTTTCTCGCCCTCTGTTTATCGCCCTCTGTTTCAGCCCCTCTGTTTCAGCCCCTCTGTTTCAGCCCCTCTGTTTCTCGCCCTCTTTTTCTCGCCCACTGTTTCTCGCACTCTGTTTCAGCCCCTCTGTTTCAGCCCCTCTGTTTCAGCCCCTCTGTTTCAGCCCATCTGTTTCTCTCTCTCTGTTTCTCGCCCTCTGTTTCTCGCCCTCTGTTTCTCGCCCTCTGTTTCTCGCCCTCTGTTTCAGCCCCTCTGTTTCAGCCCCTCTGTTTCTCGCACTCTGTTTCTCGCCCTCTGTTTCTCGCCCTATGTTTCAGCCCCTCTGTATCAGCCCCTCTGTTTCAGCCCCTCTGTTTCTCGCCCTCTGTTTCAGCCCCTCTGTTTCAGCCCCTCTGTTTCAGCCCCTCTGTTTCAGCCCCTCTGTTTCAGCTCCTCTGTTTCTCACCTTCTATTTCTCGCTCTCTGTTTCTCGCCCTCTGTTTCTCACCCTCTGTTTCAGCCCCTCTGTTTCAGCCCCTCTGTATCAGCCCCTGCGTTTCAGCCCCTCTGTTTCTCGCCCTCTGTTTCAGCCCCTCTGCTTCAGCCCATCTGTTTCAGCCCCTCTGTTTCAGCTCCTCTGTTTCTCGCCCTCTGTTTCTCGCCCTCTGTTTCAGCCCCTCTGTTTCTCGCCCTCTGTTTCAGCCCCTCTGTTTCTCGCCCTCTGTTTCAGCCCCTCTGTTTCTCGCCCTCTGTTTCAGCCCCTCTGTTTCAGCCCCTCTGTATCAGCCCCTCTGTTTCAGCCCCTCTGTTTCTCGCACTCTGTTTCTCGCCCTCTGTTTCAGCCCCTCTGTTTCAGCCCCTCTGTTTCAGCCCCTCTGTTTCAGCCCCTCAGTTTCTCGCCCTCTGTTTCTCGCTCTCTGTTTCTCGCTCTCAGTTTCTCGCCCTCTGTTTCTCGCCCTTAGTTTCAGCCCCTCTGTTTCAGCCCCTCTGGTTCAGCCCCTCTGTTTCAGCCCCTCTGTTTCTCGCCCTCTGTTTCAGCCCCTCTGTTTCTCGCCCTCTGTTTCAGCCCCTCTGTTTCAGCCCCTCTGTATCAGCCCCTCTGTTTCAGCCCCTCTGTTTCTCGCACTCTGTTTCTCGCCCTCTGTTTCAGCCCCTCTGTTTCAGGCCCTCTGTTTCAAGCCCTCTGTTTCAGCCCCTCTGTTTCTCGCCCTCTGTTTCTCGCCCTCTGTTTCTCGCCCTCTGTTTCTCGCTATCTGATTCTCGCCCTCTGTAAATCACCCTCTGTTTCAGCCCCTCTGTTTCAGCCCCTCTTTTTCAGCCCCTCTGTTTCTCGCCCTCTGTTTCTCGCCCACTGTTTCTCGCCCTCTGTTTCAGCCCCTCTGTTTCAGCCCCTCTGCTTCAGCCCCTCTGTTTCAGCCCCTCTGTTTCTCGCCCTCTGTTTCAGCCCCTCTGTTTCAGCCCCTCTGTTTCAGCCCCTCTGTTTCAGCCACTCTGTTTCAGCCCCTCTGTTTCTCGCCCTCTGTTTCTCGCCCACTGTTTCTCGCCCTCTGTTTCTCGCCCTCTGTTTCAGCCCCTCTGTTTCTCGCCCTCTGTTTCAGCCCGTCTGTTTCTCGCCCTCTGTTTCAGCCCCTCTGTTTCTCGCCCTCTGTTTCAGCCCCTCTGTTTCAGCCCCTCTGTATCAGCCCCTCTGTTTCAGCCCCTCTGTTTCTCGCACTCTGTTTCTCGCCCTCTGTTTCAGCCCCTCTGTTTCAGCCCCTCTGTTTCAGCCCCTCTGTTTCAGCCCCTTAGTTTCTCGCCCTCTGTTTCTCGCTCTCTGTTTCTCGCTCTCTGTTTCTCGCCCTCTGTTTCTCGCCCTCTGTTTCAGCCCCTCTGTTTCAGCCCCTCTGGTTCAGCCCCTCTGTTTCAGCCCCACAGTTTCTCGCCCTCTCTTTCAGCCCCTCTGTTTCTCGCCCTCTGTTTCAGCCCCTCTGTTTCAGCCCCTCTGTTTCAGCCCCTCTGTTTCTCGCCCTCTGTTTCTCGCCCACTGTTTCCCGCCCTCTGTTTCAGCCCCTCTGTTTCAGCCCCTCTGCTTCAGCCCCTCTGTTTCAGCCCCTCTGTGTCTCGCCCTCTGTTTCAGCCCCTCTGTTTCAGTCCCTCTGTTTCAGCCCCTCTGTTTCAGCCACTCTGTTTCAGCCCCTCTGTTTCTCGCCCTCTGTTTCTCGCCCACTGTTTCTCGCCCTCTGTTTCAGGCCCTCTGTTTCAGCCCCTCTGTTTCAGCCCCTCTGTTTCAGCGCCTCTGTTTCAGCCCCTCTGTTTCTCGCCCTCTGTTTCAGCCCCTCTGTTTCAGCCCCTCTGTTTCAGCCCCTCTGTTTCAGCCCCTCTGTGTCTCGCCCTCTGTTTCTCGCCCTCTGTTTCTCGCCCTCTGTTTCAGCCCCTCTGTTTCAGCCCCTCTGTTTCAGCCCCTCTGTTTCAGCCTCTCTGTTTCTCACCCTCTGTTTCAGCCCCTCTGTTTCAGCCCCTCTGTTTCAGCCCCTGTGTTTCAGCCCATCTGTTTCTCGCTCTCTGTTTCTCGCCCTCTGTTTCTCGCCCTCTGTTTCTCGCCCTCTGTTTCTCGCCCTCTGTTTCAGCCCCTCTGTATCAGCCCCTCTGTTTCACCCCCTCTGTTTCTCGCCTTCTATTTCATCCCCTCTGTTTCAGCCCCTCTGTTTCAGCCCCTCTGTTTCAGCCCCTCTGTTTCAGCTGCTCTGTTTCACACCCTCTATTTCTCGCTCTCTGTTTCACGCCCTCTGTTTCTCACCCTCTGTTTCAGCCCCTCTGTTTCAGCCCCTCTGTATCAGCCCCTCTGTTTCAGCCCCTCTGTTTCTCGCCCTCTGTTTCAGCCCCTCAGCTTCAGCCCATCTGTTTCAGCCCCTCTGTTTCAGCTCCTCTGTTTCTCGCCCTCTGTTTCTCGCCCTCTGTTTCAGCCCCTCTGTTTCTCGCCCTCTGTTTCAGCCCGTCTGTTTCTCGCCCTCTGTTTCAGCCCCTCTGATTCTCGCCCTCTGTTTCAGCCCCTCTGTTTCAGCCCCTCTGTATCAGCCCCTCTGTTTCAGCCCCTCTGTTTCTCGCACTCTGTTTCTCGCCCTCTGTTTCAGCCCCTCTGTTTCAGCCCCTCTGTTTCAGCCCCTCTGTTTCAGCCCCTCAGTTTCTCGCCCTCTGTTTCTCGCTCTCTGTTTCTCGCTCTCTGTTTCTCGCCCTCTGTTTCTCGCCCTCTGTTTCAGCCCCTCTGTTTCAGCCCCTCTGGTTCAGCCCCTCTGTTTCAGCCCCTCTGTTTCTCGCCCTCTGTTTCAGTCCCTCTGTTTCTCGCCCTCTGTTTCAGCCCCTCTGTTTCAGCCCCTCTGTATCAGCCCCTCTGTTTCAGCCCCTCTGGTTTTGCACTCTGTTTCTCGACCTCTGTTTCAGCCCCTCTGTTTCAGCCCCTCTGTTTCATGCCCTCTGTTTCAGCCCCTCTGTTTCTCGCCCTCTGTTTCTCGCCCTCTGTTTCTCGCTCTCTGTTTCTCACCCTCTGTTTATCGCCCTCTGTTTCAGCCCCTCTGTTTCAGCCCCTCTGTTTCAGCCCCTCTGTTTCTCGCCCTCTGTTTCTCGCACACTGTTTCTCGCCCTCTGTTTCAGCCCCTCTGTTTCAGCCCCTCTGCTTCAGCCCCTCTGTTTCAGCCCCTCTGTTTCTCGCCCTCTGTTTCAGCCCCTCTGTTTCAGCCCCTCTGTTTCAGCCTCTCTGTTTCAGCCCCTCTGTTTCTCGCCCTCTGTTTCTCGCCCTCTGTTTCTCGCCCTCTGTTTCAGCCCCTCTGTTTCAGCCCCTCTGTTTCAGCCCCTCTGTTTCAGCCTCTCTGTTTCTCGCCCTCTGTTTCAGCCCCTCTGTTTCAGCACCTCTGTTTCAGCCCCTCTGTTTCAGCCCATCTGTTTCTCGCTCTCTGTTTCTCGCCCTCTGTTTCTCGCCCTCTGTTTCTCGCCCTCTGTTTCTCACCCTGTGTTTCAGCCCCTCTGTTTCTCGCCCTCTGTTTCAGCCCCTCTGTTTCAGCCCCTCTGTTTCAGCCCCTCTGTTTCAGCTCCTCTGTTTCTCACCCTCTATTTCTCGCTCTCTGTTTCTCGCCCTCTGTTTCTCACCCTCTGTTTCAGCCCCTCTGTTTCAGCCCCTCTGTATCAGCCCCTCTGTTTCAGCCCCTCAGTTTCTCGCCCTCTGTTTCTCGCTCTCTGTTTCTCGCTCTCTGTTTCTCGCCCTCTGTTTCTCGCCCTCTGTTTCAGCCCCTCTGTTTCAGCCCCTCTGGTTCAGCCCCTCTGTTTCAGCCCCTCTGTTTCTCGCCCTCTGTTTCAGCCCCTCTGTGTCTCGCCCTCTGTTTCAGCCCCTCTGTTTCAGCCCCTCTGTATCAGCCCCTCTGTTTCAGCCCCTCTGTTTCTCGCACTCTGTTTCTCGCCCTCTGTTTCAGCCCCTCTGTTTCAGCCCCTCTGTTTCATGCCCTCTGTTTCTGCCCCTCTGTTTCTTGCCCTCTGTTTCTCGCCCTCTGTTTCTCGCCCTCTGTTTCTCGCTCTCTGTTTCTCGCCCTCTGTTTATCGCCCTCTGTTTCAGCCCCTCTGTTTCAGCCCCTCTGTTTCAGCCCCTCTGTTTCTCGCCCTCTGTTTCTCGCCCACTGTTTCTCGCCCTCTGTTTCAGCCCCTCTGTTTCAGCCCCTCTGCTTCAGCCCCTCTGTTTCAGCCCCTCTGTTTCTCGCCCTCTGTTTCAGCCCCTCTGTTTCAGCCCCTCTGTTTCAGCCCCTCTGTTTCAGCTTCTCTGTTTCAGCCGCTCTGTTTCTCGCCCTCTGTTTCTCGCCCACTGTTTCTCGCCCTCTGTTTCAGGCCCTCTGTTTCAGCCCCTCTGTTTCAGCCCCTCTGTTTCAGCCCCTCTGTTTCAGCCCCTCTGTTTCTCGCCCTCTGTTTCAGCCCCTCTGTTTCAGCCCCTCTGTTTTAGCCCCTCTGTTTCAGCCCCTCTGTTTCTCGCCCTCTGTTTCTCGCCCTCTGTTTCTCGCCCTCTGTTTCAGCCCCTCTGTTTCAGCCCCTCTGTTTCAGCCTCTCTGTTTCTCGCCCTCTGTTTCAGCCCCTCTGTTTCAGCCCCTCTGTTTCAGCCCCTCTGTTTCAGCCCATCTGTTTCTCGCCCTCTGTTTCAGCCCCTCTGTTTCAGCCCCTCTGTTTCATGCCCTCTGTTTCAGCCCCTCTGTTTCTCGCCCTCTGTTTCTCGCCCTCTGTTTCTCGCCCACTGTTTCTCGCTCTCTGTTTCTCACCCTCTGTTTATCGCCCTCTGTTTCAGCCCCTCTGTTTCAGCCCCTCTGTTTCAGCCCCTCTGTTTCTCGCCCTCTGTTTCTCGCCCACTGTTTCTCGCCCTCTGTTTCAGCCCCTCTGTTTCAGCCCCTCTGCTTCAGCCCCTCTGTTTCAGCCGCTCTGTTTCTCGCCCTCTGTTTCAGCCCCTCTGTTTCAGCCCCTCTGTTTCAGCCCCTCTGTTTCAGCCCCTCTGTTTCAGCCCCTCTGTTTCTCGCCCTCTGTTTCTCGCCCTCTGTTTCTCGCCCTCTGTTTCAGCCCCTCTGTTTCAGCCCCTCTGTTTCAGCCCCTCTGTTTCAGCCTCTCTGTTTCTCGCCCTCTGTTTCAGCCCCTCTGTTTCAGCCCCTCTGTTTCAGCCCCTCTGTTTCAGCCCATCTGTTTCTCGCTCTCTGTTTCTCGCCCTCTGTTTCTCGCCCTCTGTTTCTCGCCCTCTGTTTCTCGCCCTGTGTTTCAGCCCCTCTGTTTCAGCCCCTCTGTTTCTCGCACTCTGTTTCTCGCCCTCTGTTTCTCGCCCTCTGTTTCAGCCCCTCTGTATCAGCCCCTCTGTTTCAGCCCCTCTGTTTTTCGCCCTCTGTTTCAGCCCCTCTGTTTCAGCCCCTCTGTTTCAGCCCCTCTGTTTCAGCTCCTCTGTTTCTCACCCTCTATTTCTCGCTCTCTGTTTCTCGCCCTCTGTTTCTCACCCTCTGTTTCATCCCCTCTGTTTCAGCCCCTCTGTATCAGCCCCTCTGTTTCAGCCCCTCAGTTTCTCGCCCTCTGTTTCTCGCTCTCTGTTTCTCGCTCTCTGTTTCTCGCCCTCTGTTTCTCGCCCTCTGTTTCAGCCCCTCTGTTTCAGCCCCTCTGGTTCAGCCCCTCTGTTTCAGCCCCTCTGTTTCTCGCCCTCTGTTTCAGCCCCTCTGTTTCTCGCCCTCTGTTTCAGCCCCTCTGTTTCAGCCCCTCTGTATCAGCCCCTCTGTTTCAGCCCCTCTGTTTCTCGCGCTCTGTTTCTCGCCCTCTGTTTCAGCCCCTCTGTTTCAGCCCCTCTGTTTCATGCCCTCTGTTTCTGCCCCTCTGTTTCTCGCCCTCTGTTTCTCGCCCTCTGTTTCTCGCCCTCTGTTTCTCGCTCTCTGTTTCTCGCCCTCTGTTTATCGCCCTCTGTTTCAGCCCCTCTGTTTCAGCCCCTCTGTTTCAGCCCCTCTGTTTCTCGCCCTCTGTTTCTCGCCCACTGTTTCTCGCCCTCTGTTTCAGCCCCTCTGTTTCAGCCCCTCTGCTTCAGCCCCTCTGTTTCAGCCCCTCTGTTTCAGCCCCTCTGTTTCTCGCCCTCTGTTTCTCACCCTCTGTTTCAGCCCCTCTGTTTCAGCCCCTCTGTATCAGCCCCTCTGTTTCAGCCCCTCAGTTTCTCGCCCTCTGTTTCTCGCTCTCTGTTTCTCGCTCTCTGTTTCTCGCCCTCTGTTTCTCGCCCTCTGTTTCAGCCCCTCTGTTTCAGCCCCTCTGGTTCAGCCCCTCTGTTTCAGCCCCTCTGTTTCTCGCCCTCTGTTTCAGCCCCTCTGTGTCTCGCCCTCTGTTTCAGCCCCTCTGTTTCAGCCCCTCTGTATCAGCCCCTCTGTTTCAGCCCCTCTGTTTCTCGCACTCTGTTTCTCGCCCTCTGTTTCAGCCCCTCTGTTTCAGCCCCTCTGTTTCATGCCCTCTGTTTCTGCCCCTCTGTTTCTTGCCCTCTGTTTCTCGCCCTCTGTTTCTCGCCCTCTGTTTCTCGCTCTCTGTTTCTCGCCCTCTGTTTATCGCCCTCTGTTTCAGCCCCTCTGTTTCAGCCCCTCTGTTTCAGCCCCTCTGTTTCTCGCCCTCTGTTTCTCGCCCACTGTTTCTCGCCCTCTGTTTCAGCCCCTCTGTTTCAGCCCCTCTGCTTCAGCCCCTCTGTTTCAGCCCCTCTGTTTCTCGCCCTCTGTTTCAGCCCCTCTGTTTCAGCCCCTCTGTTTCAGCCCCTCTGTTTCAGCCACTCTGTTTCAGCCGCTCTGTTTCTCGCCCTCTGTTTCTCGCCCACTGTTTCTCGCCCTCTGTTTCAGGCCCTCTGTTTCAGCCCCTCTGTTTCAGCCCCTCTGTTTCAGCCCCTCTGTTTCAGCCCCTCTGTTTCTCGCCCTCTGTTTCAGCCCCTCTGTTTCAGCCCCTCTGTTTCAGCCCCTCTGTTTCAGCCCCTCTGTTTCTCGCCCTCTGTTTCTCGCCCTCTGTTTCTCGCCCTCTGTTTCAGCCCCTCTGTTTCAGCCCCTCTGTTTCAGCCTCTCTGTTTCTCGCCCTCTGTTTCAGCCCCTCTGTTTCAGCCCCTCTGTTTCAGCCCCTCTGTTTCAGCCCATCTGTTTCTCGCCCTCTGTTTCAGCCCCTCTGTTTCAGCCCCTCTGTTTCATGCCCTCTGTTTCAGCCCCTCTGTTTCTCGCCCTCTGTTTCTCGCCCTCTGTTTCTCGCCCACTGTTTCTCGCTCTCTGTTTCTCACCCTCTGTTTATCGCCCTCTGTTTCAGCCCCTCTGTTTCAGCCCCTCTGTTTCAGCCCCTCTGTTTCTCGCCCTCTGTTTCTCGCCCACTGTTTCTCGCCCTCTGTTTCAGCCCCTCTGTTTCAGCCCCTCTGCTTCAGCCCCTCTGTTTCAGCCGCTCTGTTTCTCGCCCTCTGTTTCAGCCCCTCTGTTTCAGCCCCTCTGTTTCAGCCCCTCTGTTTCAGCCCCTCTGTTTCAGCCCCTCTGTTTCTCGCCCTCTGTTTCTCGCCCTCTGTTTCTCGCCCTCTGTTTCAGCCCCTCTGTTTCAGCCCCTCTGTTTCAGCCCCTCTGTTTCAGCCTCTCTGTTTCTCGCCCTCTGTTTCAGCCCCTCTGTTTCAGCCCCTCTGTTTCTCGCCCTCAGTTTCAGCCTCTCTGTTTCAGCCCCTCTGTATCAGCCCCTCTGTTTCAGCCCCTCTGTTTCTCGCCCTCTGTTTCTCGCTCTCTGTTTCTCGCCCTCTGTTTCTCGCCCTCTGTTTCAGCCCCTCTGTTTCAGCCCCTCTGATTCAGCCCCTCTGTTTTTAGCCCCTCTGTTTCTCGCCCTCTGTTTCAGCCCCTCTGTTTCTCGCCTCCTGTTTCAGCCCCACTGTATCAGCCCCTCTGTTTCAGCCCCTCTGTTTCAGCCCCTCTGTTTCAGCCCCTCTGTTTCAGCCCCTCTGTTTCAGCCCCTCTGTTTCAGCCCCTCTGTTTCAGCCCCTCTGTTTCTCGCCCTCTGTTTCTCGCCCTCTGTTTCTCGCCCTCTGTTTCAGCCCCTCTGTTTCAGCCCCTCTTTTTCAGCCCCTCTGTTTCAGCCTCTCTGTTTCTCGCCCTCTGTTTCAGCCCCTCTGTTTCAGCCCCTCTGTTTCAGCCCCTCTGTTTCAGCCCATCTGTTTCTCGCTCTCTGTTTCTCGCCCTCTGTTTCTCGCCCTCTGTTTCTCGCCCTCTGTTTCTCGCCCTGTGTTTCAGCCCCTCTGTTTCAGCCCCTCTGTTTCTCGCACTCTGTTTCTCGCCCTCTGTTTCTCGCCCTCTGTTTCAGCCCCTCTGTATCAGCCCCTCTGTTTCAGCCCCTCTGTTTTTCGCCCTCTGTTTCAGCCCCTCTGTTTCAGCCCCTCTGTTTCAGCCCCTCTGTTTCAGCTCCTCTGTTTCTCACCCTCTATTTCTCGCTCTCTGTTTCTCGCCCTCTGTTTCTCACCCTCTGTTTCATCCCCTCTGTTTCAGCCCCTCTGTATCAGCCCCTCTGTTTCAGCCCCTCAGTTTCTCGCCCTCTGTTTCTCGCTCTCTGTTTCTCGCTCTCTGTTTCTCGCCCTCTGTTTCTCGCCCTCTGTTTCAGCCCCTCTGTTTCAGCCCCTCTGGTTCAGCCCCTCTGTTTCAGCCCCTCTGTTTCTCGCCCTCTGTTTCAGCCCCTCTGTTTCTCGCCCTCTGTTTCAGCCCCTCTGTTTCAGCCCCTCTGTATCAGCCCCTCTGTTTCAGCCCCTCTGTTTCTCGCGCTCTGTTTCTCGCCCTCTGTTTCAGCCCCTCTGTTTCAGCCCCTCTGTTTCATGCCCTCTGTTTCTGCCCCTCTGTTTCTCGCCCTCTGTTTCTCGCCCTCTGTTTCTCGCTCTCTGTTTCTCGCCCTCTGTTTATCGCCCTCTGTTTCAGCCCCTCTGTTTCAGCCCCTCTGTTTCAGCCCCTCTGTTTCTCGCCCTCTGTTTCTCGCCCACTGTTTCTCGCCCTCTGTTTCAGCCCCTCTGTTTCAGCCCCTCTGCTTCAGCCCCTCTGTTTCAGCCCCTCTGTTTCAGCCCCTCTGTTTCTCGCCCTCTGTTTCTCACCCTCTGTTTCAGCCCCTCTGTTTCAGCCCCTCTGTATCAGCCCCTCTGTTTCAGCCCCTCAGTTTCTCGCCCTCTGTTTCTCGCTCTCTGTTTCTCGCTCTCTGTTTCTCGCCCTCTGTTTCTCGCCCTCTGTTTCAGCCCCTCTGTTTCAGCCCCTCTGGTTCAGCCCCTCTGTTTCAGCCCCTCTGTTTCTCGCCCTCTGTTTCAGCAACTCTGTGTCTCGCCCTCTGTTTCAGCCCCTCTGTTTCAGCCCCTCTGTATCAGCCCCTCTGTTTCAGCCCCTCTGTTTCTCGCACTCTGTTTCTCGCCCTCTGTTTCAGCCCCTCTGTTTCAGCCCCTCTGTTTCATGCCCTCTGTTTCTGCCCCTCTGTTTCTTGCCCTCTGTTTCTCGCCCTCTGTTTCTCGCCCTCTGTTTCTCGCTCTCTGTTTCTCGCCCTCTGTTTATCGCCCTCTGTTTCAGCCCCTCTGTTTCAGCCCCTCTGTTTCAGCCCCTCTGTTTCTCGCCCTCTGTTTCTCGCCCACTGTTTCTCGCCCTCTGTTTCAGCCCCTCTGTTTCAGCCCCTCTGCTTCAGCCCCTCTGTTTCAGCCCCTCTGTTTCTCGCCCTCTGTTTCAGCCCCTCTGTTTCAGCCCCTCTGTTTCAGCCCCTCTGTTTCAGCCACTCTGTTTCAGCCGCTCTGTTTCTCGCCCTCTGTTTCTCGCCCACTGTTTCTCGCCCTCTGTTTCAGGCCCTCTGTTTCAGCCCCTCTGTTTCAGCCCCTCTGTTTCAGCCCCTCTGTTTCAGCCCCTCTGTTTCTCGCCCTCTGTTTCAGCCCCTCTGTTTCAGCCCCTCTGTTTCAGCCCCTCTGTTTCAGCCCCTCTGTTTCTCGCCCTCTGTTTCTCGCCCTCTGTTTCTCGCCCTCTGTTTCAGCCCCTCTGTTTCAGCCCCTCTGTTTCAGCCTCTCTGTTTCTCGCCCTCTGTTTCAGCCCCTCTGTTTCAGCCCCTCTGTTTCAGCCCCTCTGTTTCAGCCCATCTGTTTCTCGCCCTCTGTTTCAGCCCCTCTGTTTCAGCCCCTCTGTTTCATGCCCTCTGTTTCAGCCCCTCTGTTTCTCGCCCTCTGTTTCTCGCCCTCTGTTTCTCGCCCACTGTTTCTCGCTCTCTGTTTCTCACCCTCTGTTTATCGCCCTCTGTTTCAGCCCCTCTGTTTCAGCCCCTCTGTTTCAGCCCCTCTGTTTCTCGCCCTCTGTTTCTCGCCCACTGTTTCTCGCCCTCTGTTTCAGCCCCTCTGTTTCAGCCCCTCTGCTTCAGCCCCTCTGTTTCAGCCGCTCTGTTTCTCGCCCTCTGTTTCAGCCCCTCTGTTTCAGCCCCTCTGTTTCAGCCCCTCTGTTTCAGCCCCTCTGTTTCAGCCCCT
Source organism: Stegostoma tigrinum (assembly GCF_030684315.1). Classification (NCBI taxonomy): domain Eukaryota; kingdom Metazoa; phylum Chordata; class Chondrichthyes; order Orectolobiformes; family Stegostomatidae; genus Stegostoma; species Stegostoma tigrinum. The sequence goes on along the minus strand of NW_026728047.1, from coordinate 1,181,647 downwards.
CTGTTTCTCGCCCTCTGTTTCTCGCCCTCTGTTTCTCGCCCTCTGTTTCAGCCCCTCTGTTTCAGCCCCTCTGTTTCAGCCCCTCTGTTTCAGCCTCTCTGTTTCTCGCCCTCTGTTTCAGCCCCTCTGTTTCAGCCCCTCTGTTTCAGCCCCTCTGTTTCAGCCCATCTGTTTCTCGCTCTCTGTTTCTCGCCCTCTGTTTCTCGACCTCTGTTTCTCGCCCTCTGTTTCTCGCCCTGTGTTTCAGCCCCTCTGTTTCAGCCCCTCTGTTTCTCGCACTCTGTTTCTCGCCCTCTGTTTCTCGCCCTCTGTTTCAGCCCCTCTGTATCAGCCCCTCTGTTTCAGCCCCTCTGTTTTTCGCCCTCTGTTTCAGCCCCTCTGTTTCAGCCCCTCTGTTTCAGCCCCTCTGTTTCAGCTCCTCTGTTTCTCACCCTCTATTTCTCGCTCTCTGTTTCTCGCCCTCTGTTTCTCACCCTCTGTTTCATCCCCTCTGTTTCAGCCCCTCTGTATCAGCCCCTCTGTTTCAGCCCCTCAGTTTCTCGCCCTCTGTTTCTCGCTCTCTGTTTCTCGCTCTCTGTTTCTCGCCCTCTGTTTCTCGCCCTCTGTTTCAGCCCCTCTGTTTCAGCCCCTCTGGTTCAGCCCCTCTGTTTCAGCCCCTCTGTTTCTCGCCCTCTGTTTCAGCCCCTCTGTTTCTCGCCCTCTGTTTCAGCCCCTCTGTTTCAGCCCCTCTGTATCAGCCCCTCTGTTTCAGCCCCTCTGTTTCTCGCGCTCTGTTTCTCGCCCTCTGTTTCAGCCCCTCTGTTTCAGCCCCTCTGTTTCATGCCCTCTGTTTCTGCCCCTCTGTTTCTCGCCCTCTGTTTCTCGCCCTCTGTTTCTCGCCCTCTGTTTCTCGCTCTCTGTTTCTCGCCCTCTGTTTATCGCCCTCTGTTTCAGCCCCTCTGTTTCAGCCCCTCTGTTTCAGCCCCTCTGTTTCTCGCCCTCTGTTTCTCGCCCACTGTTTCTCGCCCTCTGTTTCAGCCCCTCTGTTTCAGCCCCTCTGCTTCAGCCCCTCTGTTTCAGCCCCTCTGTTTCAGCCCCTCTGTAACAGCCCCTCTGTTTCAGCCCCTCTGTTTCAGCCCCTCTGTTTCAGCCACTCTGTTTCAGCCCCTCTGTTTCTCGCCCTCTGTTTCTCGCCCACTGTTTCTCGCCCTCTGTTTCAGGCCCTCTGTTTCAGCCCCTCTGTTTCAGCCCCTCTGTTTCAGCCCCTCTGTTTCAGCCCCTCTGTTTCTCGCCCTCTGTTTCAGCCCCTCTGTTTCAGCCCCTCTGTTTCAGCCCCTCTGTTTCAGCCCCTCTGTTTCTCGCCCTCTGTTTCTCGCCCTCTGTTTCTCGCCCTCTGTTTCAGCCCCTCTGTTTCAGCCCCTCTGTTTCAGCCCCTCTGTTTCAGCCTCTCTGTTTCTCGCCCTCTGTTTCAGCCCCTCTGTTTCAGCCCCTCTGTTTCAGCCCCTCTGTTTCAGCCCATCTGTTTCTCGCTCTCTGTTTCTCGCACTCTGTTTCTCGCCCTCTGTTTCTCGCCCTCTGTTTCTCGCACTTCTGTTTCAGCCCCTCTGTTTCAGCCCCTCTGTTTCTCGCACTCTGTTTCTCGCCCTCTGTTTCTCGCCCTCTGTTTCAGCCCCTCTGTATCAGCCCCTCTGTTTCAGCCCCTCTGTTTCTCGCCCTCTGTTTCAGCCCCTCTGTTTCAGCCCCTCTGTTTCAGCCCCTCTGTTTCAGCCCCTCTGTTTCAGCTCCTCTGTTTCTCACCCTCTATTTCTCGCTCTCTGTTTCTCGCCCTCTGTTTCTCACCCTCTGTTTCAGCCCCTCTGTTTCAGCCCCTCTGTATCAGCCCCTCTGTTTCAGCCCCTCTGTTTCTCGCCCTCTGTTTCAGCCCCTCAGCTTCAGCCCATCTGTTTCAGACCCTCTGTTTCAGCTCCTCTGTTTCTCGCCCTCTGTTTCTCGCCCTCTGTTTCAGCCCCTCTGTTTCTCGCCCTCTGTTTCAGCCCGTCTGTTTCTCGCCCTCTGTTTCAGCCCCTCTGATTCTCGCCCTCTGTTTCAGCCCCTCTGTTTCAGCCCCTCTGTATCAGCCCCTCTGTTTCAGCCCCTCTGTTTCTCGCACTCTGTTTCTCGCCCTCTGTTTCAGCCCCTCTGTTTCAGCCCCTCCGTTTCAGCCCCTCTGTTTCAGCCCCTCAGTTTCTCGCCCTCTGTTTCTCGCTCTCTGTTTCTCGCTCTCTGTTTCTCGCCCTCTGTTTCTCGCCCTCTGTTTCAGCCCGTCTGTTTCAGCCCTTCTGTTTCAGCCCCTCTGTTTCTCGCCCTCTGTTTCTCGCCCTCTGTTTCAGCCCCTCTGTTTCAGCCCCTCTGTTTCTCGCCCTCTGTTTCAGCCCCTCTGTATCAGCCCCTCTGTTTCAGCCCCTCTGTTTCTCGCCCTCTGTTTCAGCCCCTCTGTTTCAGCCCCTCTGTTTCAGCCCCTCTGTTTCAGCCCCTCTGTTTCAGCTCCTCTGTTTCTCACCTTCTATTTCTCGCTCTCTGTTTCTCGCCCTCTGTTTCTCACCCTCTGTTTCAGCCCCTCTGTTTCAGCCCCTCTGTATCAGCCCCTGCGTTTCAGCCCCTCTGTTTCTCGCCCTCTGTTTCAGCCCCTCTGCTTCAGCCCATCTGTTTCAGCCCCTCTGTTTCAGCTCCTCTGTTTCTCGCCCTCTGTTTCTCGCCCTCTGTTTCAGCCCCTCTGTTTCTCGCCCTCTGTTTCAGCCCCTCTGTTTCTCGCCCTCTGTTTCAGCCCCTCTGTTTCTCGCCCTCTGTTTCAGCCCCTCTGTTTCAGCCCCTCTGTATCAGCCCCTCTGTTTCAGCCCCTCTGTTTCTCGCACTCTGTTTCTCGCCCTCTGTTTCAGCCCCTCTGTTTCAGCCCCTCTGTTTCAGCCCCTCTGTTTCAGCCCCTCAGTTTCTCGCCCTCTGTTTCTCACTCTCTGTTTCTCGCTCTCAGTTTCTCGCCCTCTGTTTCTCGCCCTTAGTTTCAGCCCCTCTGTTTCAGCCCCTCTGGTTCAGCCCCTCTGTTTCAGCCCCTCTGTTTCTCGCCCTCTGTTTCAGCCCCTCTGTTTCTCGCCCTCTGTTTCAGCCCCTCTGTTTCAGCCCCTCTGTATCAGCCCCTCTGTTTCAGCCCCTCTGTTTCTCGCACTCTGTTTCTCGCCCTCTGTTTCAGCCCCTCTGTTTCAGCCCCTCTGTTTCAAGCCCTCTGTTTCAGCCCCTCTGTTTCTCGCCCTCTGTTTCTCGCCCTCTGTTTCTCGCCCTCTGTTTCTCGCTATCTGTTTCTCGCCCTCTGTAAATCGCCCTCTGTTTCAGCCCCTCTGTTTCAGCCCCTCTTTTTCAGCCCCTCTGTTTCTCGCCCTCTGTTTCTCGCCCAAAGTTTCTCGCCCTCTGTTTCAGCCCCTCTGTTTCAGCCCCTCTGCTTCAGCCCCTCTGTTTCAGCCCCTCTGTTTCTCGCCCTCTGTTTCAGCCCCTCTGTTTCAGCCCCTCTGTTTCAGCCCCTCTGTTTCAGCCACTCTGTTTCAGCCCCTCTGTTTCTCGCCCTCTGTTTCTCGCCCACTGTTTCTCGCCCTCTGTTTCTCGCCCTCTGTTTCAGCCCCTCTGTTTCTCGCCCTCTGTTTCAGCCCGTCTGTTTCTCGCCCTCTGTTTCAGCCCCTTTGTTTCTCGCCCTCTGTTTCAGCCCCTCTGTTTCAGCCCCTCTGTATCAGCCCCTCTGTTTCAGCCCCTCTGTTTCTCGCACTCTGTTTCTCGCCCTCTGTTTCAGCCCCTCTGTTTCAGCCCCTCTGTTTCAGCCCCTCTGTTTCAGCCCCTTAGTTTCTCGCCCTCTGTTTCTCGCTCTCTGTTTCTCGCTCTCTGTTTCTCGCCCTCTGTTTCTCGCCCTCTGTTTCAGCCCCTCTGTTTCAGCCCCTCTGGTTCAGCCCCTCTGTTTCAGCCCCTCAGTTTCTCGCCCTCTGTTTCAGCCCCTCTGTTTCTCGCCCTCTGTTTCAGCCCCTCTGTTTCAGCCCCTCTGTTTCAGCCCCTCTGTTTCTCGCCCTCTGTTTCTCGCCCACTGTTTCCCGCCCTCTGTTTCAGCCCCTCTGTTTCAGCCCCTCTGCTTCAGCCCCTCTGTTTCAGCCCGCTGTTTCTCGCCCTCAGTTTCAGCCCCTCTGTTTCAGTCCCTCTGTTTCAGCCCCTCTGTTTCAGCCACTCTGTTTCAGCCCCTCTGTTTCTCGCCCTCTGTTTCTCGCCCACTGTTTCTCGCCCTCTGTTTCAGGCCCTCTGTTTCAGCCCCTCTGTTTCAGCCCCTCTGTTTCAGCGCCTCTGTTTCAGCCCCTCTGTTTCTCGCCCTCTGTTTCAGCCCCTCTGTTTCAGCCCCTCTGTTTCAGCCCCTCTGTTTCAGCCCCTCTGTGTCTCGCCCTCTGTTTCTCGCCCTCTGTTTCTCGCCCTCTGTTTCAGCCCCTCTGTTTCAGCCCCTCTGTTTCAGCCCCTCTGTTTCAGCCTCTCTGTTTCTCGCCCTCTGTTTCAGCCCCTCTGTTTCAGCCCCTCTGTTTCAGCCCCTGTGTTTCAGCCCATCTGTTTCTCGCTCTCTGTTTCTCGCCCTCTGTTTCTCGCCCTCTGTTTCTCGCCCTCTGTTTCTCGCCCTCTGTTTCAGCACCTCTGTTTCAGCCCCACTCTTTCTCGCACTCTGTTTCTCGCCCTCTGTTTCTCGCCCTCTGTTTCAGCCCCTCTGTATCAGCCCCTCTGTTTCAGCCCCTCTGTTTCTCGCCCTCTATTTCATCCCCTCTGTTTCAGCCCTTCTGTTTCAGCCCCTCTGTTTCAGCCCCTCTGTTTCAGCTGCTCTGTTTCACACCCTCTAAATCTCGCTCTCTGTTTCTCGCCCTCTGTTTCTCACCCTCTGTTTCAGCCCCTCTGTTTCAGCCCCTCTGTATCAGCCCCTCTGTTTCAGCCCCTCTGTTTCTCGCCCTCTGTTTCAGCCCCTCAGCTTCAGCCCATCTGTTTCAGCCCCTCTGTTTCAGCTCCTCTGTTTCTCGCCCTCTGTTTCTCGCCCTCTGTTTCAGCCCCTCTGTTTCTCGCCCTCTGTTTCAGCCCGTCTGTTTCTCGCCCTCTGTTTCAGCCCCTCTGATTCTCGCCCTCTGTTTCAGCCCCTCTGTTTCAGCCCCTCGGTATCAGCCCCTCTGTTTCAGCCCCTCTGTTTCTCGCACTCTGTTTCTCGCCCTCTGTTTCAGCCCCTCTGTTTCAGCCCCTCTGTTTCAGCCCCTCTGTTTCAGCCCCTCAGTTTCTCGCCCTCTGATTCTCGCCCTCTGTTTCAGCCCGTCTGTTTCAGCCCCTCTGTATCAGCCCCTCTGTTTCAGCCCCTCTGTTTCTCGCACTCTGTTTCTCGCCCTCTGTTTCAGCCCCTCTGTTTCAGCCCCTCTGTTTCAGCCACTCTGTTTCAGCCCCTCTGTTTTTAGCCCCTCTGTTTCTCGCCCTCTGTTTCAGCCCCTCTGTTTCTCGCCTCCTGTTTCAGCCCCTCTGTTTCAGCCCCTCTGTATCAGACCCTCTGTTTCAGTCCCTCTGTTTCTCGCCCTCTGTTTCTCGCCCTCTGTTTCAGCCCCTCTGTTTCAGCCCGTCTCTTTCAGCCCCTCTGTTTCAGCCCCTCTGTTTCTCGCCCTCTGTTTCTCGCCCTCTGTTTCTCGCCCTCTGTTTCTCGCCCTCTGTTTCAGCCCCTCTGTTTCAGCCCCTCTGTTTCAGCCCCTCTGTTTCTCGCCCTCTGTTTCTCGCCCACTGTTTCTCGCCCTCTGTTTCAGCCCCTCTGTTTCAGCCCCTCTGTTTCAGACCCTCTGTTTCAGCCCCTCTGTTTCTCGCCCTCTGTTTCAGCCCCTCTGTTTCAGCCCCTCTGTTTCAGCCCCTCTGTTTCAGCCCCTTCTGTTTCTCGCCCTCTGTTTCAGCCCCTCTGTTTCAGCCCCTCTGTTTCAGCCCCTCTGTTTCAGCCCCTCTGTTTCTCGCCCTCTGTTTCTCGCCCTCTGTTTCTCGCCCTCTGTTTCAGCCCCTCTGTTTCAGCCCCTCTGTTTCAGCCCCTCTGTTTCAGCCTCTCTGTTTCTCGCCCTCTGTTTCAGCCCCTCTGTTTCTGCCCCTCTGTTTCAGCCCCTCTGTTTCAGCCTATCTGTTTCTCGCTCTCTGTTTCTCGCCCTCTGTTTCTCGCCCTCTGTTTCTCGCCCTCTGTTTCTCGCCCTCTGTTTCAGCCCCTCTGTTTCAGCCCCTCTGTTTCTCGCCCTCTGTTTCTCGCCCATCTGTTTCTCGCCCTCTGTTTCAGCCCCTCTGTATCAGCCCCTCTGTTTCTCGCTCTCTGTTTCTCGCCCTCTGTTTCTCGCCCTCTGTTTCAGCCCCTCTGTTTCAGCCCCTCTGTTTCAGCCCCTCTGTTTCAGCTCCTCTGTTTCTCACCCTCTATTTCTCGCTCTCTGTTTCTCGCCCTTTGTTTCTCACCCTCTGTTTCAGCCCCTCTGTTTCAGCCCCTCTGTATCAGCCCCTCTGTTTCAGCCCCTCTGTTTCTCGCCCTCTGTTTCAGCCCCTCTGCTTCAGCCCATCTGTTTCAGCCCCTCTGTTTCAGCTCCTCTGTTTCTCGCCCTCTGTTTCTAGCCCTCTGTTTCAGCCCCTCTGTTTCTCGCCCTCTGTTTCAGCCCCTCTGTTTCTCGCCCTCTGTTTCAGCCCCTCTGTTTCTCGCCCTCTGTTTCAGCCCCTCTGTTTCAGCCCCTCTGTATCAGCCCCTCTGTTTCAGCCCCTCTGTTTCTCGCCCTCTGTTTCTCTCCCTCTGTTTCTTGCCCTCTGTTTCTCGCCCTCTGTTTCAGCCCCTCTGTTTCATCCCCTCTGTTTCTCGCCCTCTGTTTCTCGCCCTCTGTTTCTCGCTCTCTGTTTCAGCCCCTCTGTATCAGCCCCTCTGTTTCAGCCCCTCTGTTTCTCGCCCTCTGTTTCAGCCCCTCTGTTTCAGCCCCTCTGTTTCAGCCCCTCTGTTTCAGCCCCTCTGTTTCAGCTCCTCTGTTTCTCACCCTCTATTTCTCGCTCTCTGTTTCTCGCCCTCTGTTTCTCACCCTCTGTTTCAGCCCCTCTGTTTCAGCCCCTCTGTATCAGCCCCTCTGTTTCAGCCCCTCTGTTTCTCGCCCTCTGATTCAGCCCCTCTGCTTCAGCCCATCTGTTTCAGCCCCTCTGTTTCAGCTCCTCTGTTTCTCGCCCTCTGTTTCTCGCCCTCTGTTTCAGCCCCTCTGTTTCTCGCCCTCTGTTTCATCCCCTCTGTTTCTCGCCCTCTGTTTCAGCCCCTCTGTTTCTCGCCCTCTGTTTCAGCCCCTCTGTTTCAGCCCCTCTGTATCAGCCCCTCTGTTTCAGCCCCTCTGTTTCTCGCCCTCTGTTTCTCGCCCACTGTTTCTCGCCCTCTGGTTCAGCCCCTCTGTTTCAGCCCCTCTGCTTCAGCCCCTCTGTTTCAGCCCCTCTGTTTCTCGCCCTCTGTTTCAGCCCCTCTGTTTCAGCCCCTCTGTTTCAGCCCCTCTGTTTCAGCCCCTCTGTTTCAGCCCCTCTGTTCCTCGCCATCTGTTTCTCGCCCACTGTTTCTCGCCCTCGGTTTCAGGCCCTCTGTTTCAGCCCTTCTGTTTCAGCCCCTCTGTTTCAGCCCCTCTGTTTCTCGCCCTCTTTTTCAGCCCCTCTGTTTCAACCCCTCTGTTTCTCGCCCTTTGTTTCAGCCCCTCTGTTTCAGCCCCTCTGTATCAGACCCTCTGTTTCAGCCCCTCTGTTTCTCAACCTCTGTTTCTCGCTCTCTGTTTCTCGCCCTCTGTTTCTCGCCCTCTGTTTCAGCCCCTCTGTTTCAGCCCCTCTGTTTCAGCCCCTCTGTTTTTAGCCCCTCTGTTTCTCGCCCTCTGTTTCAGCCCCTCTGTTTCTCGCCTCCTGTTTCAGCCCCTCTGTTTCAGCCCCTCTGTATCAGACCCTCTGTTTCAGCCCCTCTGTTTCTCGCCCTCTGTTTCTCGCCCTCTGTTTCAGCCCCTCTGTTTCAGCCCGTCTCTTTCAGCCCCTCTGTTTCAGCCCCTCTGTTTCTCGCCCTCTGTTTCTCGCCCTCTGTTTCTCGCCCTCTGTTTCTCGCCCTCTGTTTCAGCCCCTCTGTTTCAGCCCCTCTGTTTCTCGCCCTCTGTTAATCGCCCACTGTTTCTCGCCCTCTGTTTCAGCCCCTCTGTTTCAGCCCCTCTGTTTCAGACCCTCTGTTTCAGCCCCTCTGTTTCTAGCCCTCTGTTTCAGCCCCTCTGTTTCAGCCCCTCTGTTTCAGCCCCTCTGTTTGAGCCCCTTCTGTTTCTCGCCCTCTGTTTCAGCCCCTCTGTTTAAGCCCCTCTGTTTCAGCCCCTCTGTTTCAGCCCCTCTGTTTCTCGCCCTCTGTTTCTCGCCCTCTGTTTCTCGCCCTCTGTTTCAGCCCCTCTGTTTCAGCCCCTCTGTTTCAGCCCCTCTGTTTCAGCCTCTCTGTTTCTCGCCCTCTGTTTCAGCCCCTCTGTTTCAGCCCCTCTGTTTCAGCCCCTCTGTTTCAGCCTATCTGTTTCTCGCTCTCTGTTTCTCGCCCTCTGTTTCTCGCTCTCTGTTTCTCGCCCTGTGTTTATCGCCCTCTGTTTCTCGCCCTCTGTTTCAGCCCCTCTGTTTCAGCCCCTCTGTTTCTCGCCCTCTGTTTCTCGCCCATCTGTTTCTCGCCCTCTGTTTCAGCCCCTCTGTATCAGCCCCTCTGTTTCTCGCTCTCTGTTTCTCGCCCTCTGTTTCTCGCCCTCTGTTTCAGCCCCTCTGTTTCAGCCCCTCTGTTTCAGCCCCTCTGTTTCAGCTCCTCTGTTTCTCACCCTCTATTTCTCGCTCTCTGTTTCTCGCCCTTTGTTTCTCACCCTCTGTTTCAGCCCCTCTGTTTCAGCCCCTCTGTATCAGCCCCTCTGTTTCAGCCCCTCTGTTTCTCGCCCTCTGTTTCAGCCCCTCTGCTTCAGCCCATCTGTTTCAGCCCCTCTGTTTCAGCTCCTCTGTTTCTCGCCCTCTGTTTCTAGCCCTCTGTTTCAGCCCCTCTGTTTCTCGCCCTCTGTTTCAGCCCCTCTGTTTCTCGCCCTCTGTTTCAGCCCCTCTGTTTCTCGCCCTCTGTTTCAGCCCCTCTGTTTCAGCCCCTCTGTATCAGCCCCTCTGTTTCAGCCCCTCTGTTTCTCGCCCTCTGTTTCTCTCCCTCTGTTTCTTGCCCTCTGTTTCTCGCCCTCTGTTTCAGCCCCTCTGTTTCATCCCCTCTGTTTCTCGCCCTCTGTTTCTCGCCCTCTGTTTCTCGCTCTCTGTTTCAGCCCCTCTGTATCAGCCCCTCTGTTTCAGCCCCTCTGTTTCTCGCCCTCTGTTTCAGCCCCTCTGTTTCAGCCCCTCTGTTTCAGCCCCTCTGTTTCAGCCCCTCTGTTTCAGCTCCTCTGTTTCTCACCCTCTATTTCTCGCTCTCTGTTTCTCGCCCTCTGTTTCTCACCCTCTGTTTCAGCCCCTCTGTTTCAGCCCCTCTGTATCAGCCCCTCTGTTTCAGCCCCTCTGTTTCTCGCCCTCTGATTCAGCCCCTCTGCTTCAGCCCATCTGTTTCAGCCCCTCTGTTTCAGCTCCTCTGTTTCTCGCCCTCTGTTTCTCGCCCTCTGTTTCAGCCCCTCTGTTTCTCGCCCTCTGTTTCATCCCCTCTGTTTCTCGCCCTCTGTTTCAGCCCCTCTGTTTCTCGCCCTCTGTTTCAGCCCCTCTGTTTCAGCCCCTCTGTATCAGCCCCTCTGTTTCAGCCCCTCTGTTTCTCGCCCTCTGTTTCTCGCCCACTGTTTCTCGCCCTCTGGTTCAGCCCCTCTGTTTCAGCCCCTCTGCTTCAGCCCCTCTGTTTCAGCCCCTCTGTTTCTCGCCCTCTGTTTCAGCCCCTCTGTTTCAGCCCCTCTGTTTCAGCCCCTCTGTTTCAGCCCCTCTGTTTCAGCCCCTCTGTTCCTCGCCATCTGTTTCTCGCCCACTGTTTCTCGCCCTCGGTTTCAGGCCCTCTGTTTCAGCCCTTCTGTTTCAGCCCCTCTGTTTCAGCCCCTCTGTTTCTCGCCCTCTTTTTCAGCCCCTCTGTTTCAACCCCTCTGTTTCTCGCCCTTTGTTTCAGCCCCTCTGTTTCAGCCCCTCTGTATCAGACCCTCTGTTTCAGCCCCTCTGTTTCTCAACCTCTGTTTCTCGCTCTCTGTTTCTCGCCCTCTGTTTCTCGCCCTCTGTTTCAGCCCCTCTGTTTCAGCCCCTCTGTTTCAGCCCCTCTGTTTTTAGCCCCTCTGTTTCTCGCCCTCTGTTTCAGCCCCTCTGTTTCTCGCCTCCTGTTTCAGCCCCTCTGTTTCAGCCCCTCTGTATCAGACCCTCTGTTTCAGCCCCTCTGTTTCTCGCCCTCTGTTTCTCGCCCTCTGTTTCAGCCCCTCTGTTTCAGCCCGTCTCTTTCAGCCCCTCTGTTTCAGCCCCTCTGTTTCTCGCCCTCTGTTTCTCGCCCTCTGTTTCTCGCCCTCTGTTTCTCGCCCTCTGTTTCAGCCCCTCTGTTTCAGCCCCTCTGTTTCTCGCCCTCTGTTAATCGCCCACTGTTTCTCGCCCTCTGTTTCAGCCCCTCTGTTTCAGCCCCTCTGTTTCAGACCCTCTGTTTCAGCCCCTCTGTTTCTAGCCCTCTGTTTCAGCCCCTCTGTTTCAGCCCCTCTGTTTCAGCCCCTCTGTTTGAGCCCCTTCTGTTTCTCGCCCTCTGTTTCAGCCCCTCTGTTTAAGCCCCTCTGTTTCAGCCCCTCTGTTTCAGCCCCTCTGTTTCTCGCCCTCTGTTTCTCGCCCTCTGTTTCTCGCCCTCTGTTTCAGCCCCTCTGTTTCAGCCCCTCTGTTTCAGCCCCTCTGTTTCAGCCTCTCTGTTTCTCGCCCTCTGTTTCAGCCCCTCTGTTTCAGCCCCTCTGTTTCAGCCCCTCTGTTTCAGCCTATCTGTTTCTCGCTCTCTGTTTCTCGCCCTCTGTTTCTCGCTCTCTGTTTCTCGCCCTGTGTTTATCGCCCTCTGTTTCAGCCCCTCTGTTTCAGCCCCTCTGTTTCAGCCCCTCTGTTTCTCGCCCTCTGTTTCTCGCACACTGTATCTCGCCCTCTGTTTCAGCCCCTCTGTTTCAGCCCCTCTGCTTCAGCCCCTCTGATTCAGCCCCTCTGTTTCTCGCCCTCTGTTTCAGCCCCTCTGTTTCAGCCCCTCTGTTTCAGCCCCTCTGTTTCAGCCACTCTGTTTCAGCCCCTCTGTTTCTCGCCCTCTGTTTCTCGCCCACGTTTTCTCGCCCTCTGTTTCAGGCCCTCTGTTTCAGCCCCTCTGTTTCAGCCCATCTGTTTCAGCCCCTCTGTTTCTCGCCCTCTGTTGCAGCCCCTCTGTTTCAGCCCCTCTGTTTCTCGCCCTCCGTTTCAGCCCCTCTGTTTCAGCCCCTCTGTATCAGCCCCTCTGTTTCAGCCCCTCTGTTTCAGCCCCTCTGTTCCTCGCCATCTGTTTCTCGCCCACTGTTTCTCGCCCTCGGTTTCAGGCCCTCTGTTTCAGCCCTTCTGTTTCAGCCCCTCTGTTTCAGCCCCTCTGTTTCTCGCCCTCTTTTTCAGCCCCTCTGTTAAAACCCCTCTGTTTCTCGCCCTTTCTTTCAGCCCCTCTGTTTCAGCCCCTCTGTATCAGACCCTCTGTTTCAGCCCCTCTGTTTCTCAACCTCTGTTTCTCGCTCTCTGTTTCTCGCCCTCTGTTTCTCGCCCTCTGTTTCAGCCCCTCTGTTTCAGCCCCTCTGTTTCAGCCCCTCTGTTTTTAGCCCCTCTGTTTCTCGCCCTCTGTTTCAGCCCCTCTGTTTCTCGCCTCCTGTTTCAGCCCCTCTGTTTCAGCCCCTCTGTATCAGACCCTCTGTTTCAGTCCCTCTGTTTCTCGCCCTCTGTTTCTCGCCCTCTGTTTCAGCCCCTCTGTTTCAGCCCGTCTCTTTCAGCCCCTCTGTTTCAGCCCCTCTGTTTCTCGCCCTCTGTTTCTCGCCCTCTGTTTCTCGCCCTCTGTTTCTCGCCCTCTGTTTCAGCCCCTGTGTTTCAGCCCCTCTGTTTCAGCCCCTCTGTTTCTCGCCCTCTGTTTCTCGCCCACTGTTTCTCGCCCTCTGTTTCAGCCCCTCTGTTTCAGCCCCTCTGTTTCAGACCCTCTGTTTCAGCCCCTCTGTTTCTCGCCCTCTGTTTCAGCCCCTCTGTTTCAGCCCCTCTGTTTCAGCCCCTCTGTTTCAGCCCCTTCTGTTTCTCGCCCTCTGTTTCATCCCTCTGTTTCAGCCCCTCTGTTTCAGCCCCTCTGTTTCAGCCCCTCTGTTTCTCGCCCTCTGTTTCTCGCCCTCTGTTTCTCGCCCTCTGTTTCAGCCCCTCTGTTTCAGCCCCTCTGTTTCAGCCCCTCTGTTTCAGCCTCTCTGTTTCTCGCCCTCTGTTTCAGCCCCTCTGTTTCAGCCCCTCTGTATCAGACCCTCTGTTTCAGCCTATCTGTTTCTCGCTCTCTGTTTCTCGCCCTCTGTTTCTCGCCCTCTGTTTCTCGCCCTCTGTTTCTCGCCCTCTGTTTCAGCCCCTCTGTTTCAGCCCCTCTGTTTCTCGCCCACTGTTTCTCGACCTCTGTTTCTCGCCCTCTGTTTCAGCCCCTCTGTATCAGCCCCTCTGTTTCTCGCTCTCTGTTTCTCGCCCTCTGTTTCTCGCCCTCTGTTTCAGCCCCTCTGTTTCAGCCCCTCTGTTTCAGCCCCTCTGTTTCAGCTCCTCTGTTTCTCACCCTCTATTTCTCGCTCTCTGTTTCTCGCCCTTTGTTTCTCACCCTCTGTTTCAGCCCCTCTGTTTCAGCCCCTCTGTATCAGCCCCTCTGTTTCAGCCCCTCTGTTTCTCGCCCTCTGTTTCAGCCCCTCTGCTTCAGCCCATCTGTTTCAGCCCCTCTGTTTCAGCTCCTCTGTTTCTCGCCCTCTGTTTCTAGCCCTCTGTTTCAGCCCCTCTGTTTCTCGCCCTCTGTTTCAGCCCCTCTGTTTCTCGCCCTCTGTTTCAGCCCCTCTGTTTCTCGCCCTCTGTTTCAGCCCCTCTGTTTCAGCCCCTCTGTATCAGCCCCTCTGTTTCAGCCCCTCTGTTTCTCGCCCTCTGTTTCTCTCCCTCTGTTTCTTGCCCTCTGTTTCTCGCCCTCTGTTTCAGCCCCTCTGTTTCATCCCCTCTGTTTCTCGCCCTCTGTTTCTCGCCCTCTGTTTCTCGCTCTCTGTTTCAGCCCCTCTGTATCAGCCCCTCTGTTTCAGCCCCTCTGTTTCTCGCCCTCTGTTTCAGCCCCTCTGTTTCAGCCCCTCTGTTTCAGCCCCTCTGTTTCAGCCCCTCTGTTTCAGCTCCTCTGTTTCTCACCCTCTATTTCTCGCTCTCTGTTTCTCGCCCTCTGTTTCTCACCCTCTGTTTCAGCCCCTCTGTTTCAGCCCCTCTGTATCAGCCCCTCTGTTTCAGCCCCTCTGTTTCTCGCCCTCTGATTCAGCCCCTCTGCTTCAGCCCATCTGTTTCAGCCCCTCTGTTTCAGCTCCTCTGTTTCTCGCCCTCTGTTTCTCGCCCTCTGTTTCAGCCCCTCTGTTTCTCGCCCTCTGTTTCATCCCCTCTGTTTCTCGCCCTCTGTTTCAGCCCCTCTGTTTCTCGCCCTCTGTTTCAGCCCCTCTGTTTCAGCCCCTCTGTATCAGCCCCTCTGTTTCAGCCCCTCTGTTTCTCGCCCTCTGTTTCTCGCCCACTGTTTCTCGCCCTCTGGTTCAGCCCCTCTGTTTCAGCCCCTCTGCTTCAGCCCCTCTGTTTCAGCCCCTCTGTTTCTCGCCCTCTGTTTCAGCCCCTCTGTTTCAGCCCCTCTGTTTCAGCCCCTCTGTTTCAGCCCCTCTGTTTCAGCCCCTCTGTTCCTCGCCATCTGTTTCTCGCCCACTGTTTCTCGCCCTCGGTTTCAGGCCCTCTGTTTCAGCCCTTCTGTTTCAGCCCCTCTGTTTCAGCCCCTCTGTTTCTCGCCCTCTTTTTCAGCCCCTCTGTTTCAACCCCTCTGTTTCTCGCCCTTTGTTTCAGCCCCTCTGTTTCAGCCCCTCTGTATCAGACCCTCTGTTTCAGCCCCTCTGTTTCTCAACCTCTGTTTCTCGCTCTCTGTTTCTCGCCCTCTGTTTCTCGCCCTCTGTTTCAGCCCCTCTGTTTCAGCCCCTCTGTTTCAGCCCCTCTGTTTTTAGCCCCTCTGTTTCTCGCCCTCTGTTTCAGCCCCTCTGTTTCTCGCCTCCTGTTTCAGCCCCTCTGTTTCAGCCCCTCTGTATCAGACCCTCTGTTTCAGCCCCTCTGTTTCTCGCCCTCTGTTTCTCGCCCTCTGTTTCAGCCCCTCTGTTTCAGCCCGTCTCTTTCAGCCCCTCTGTTTCAGCCCCTCTGTTTCTCGCCCTCTGTTTCTCGCCCTCTGTTTCTCGCCCTCTGTTTCTCGCCCTCTGTTTCAGCCCCTCTGTTTCAGCCCCTCTGTTTCTCGCCCTCTGTTTCTCGCCCTCTGTTTCTCGCCCTCTGTTTCAGCCCCTCTGTTTCAGCCCCACTGTTTCTCGCCCTCTGTTTCAGGCCCTCTGTTTCAGCCCCTCTGTTTCAGCCCATCTGTTTCAGCCCCTCTGTTTCTCGCCCTCTGTTGCAGCCCCTCTGTTTCAGACACCTGTGTTTCTCGCCCTCCGTTTCAGCCCCTCTGTTTCAGCCCCTCTGTATCAGCCCCTCTGTTTCAGCCCCTCTGTTTCAGCCCCTCTGTTCCTCGCCATCTGTTTCTCGCCCACAGTTTCTCGCCCTCGGTTTCAGGCCCTCTGTTTCAGCCCTTCTGTTTCAGCCCCTCTGTTTCAGCCCCTCTGTTTCTCGCCCTCTTTTTCAGCCCCTCTGTTAAAACCCCTCTGTTTCTCGCCCTTTGTTTCAGCCCCTCTGTTTCAGCCCCTCTGTATCAGACCCTCTGTTTCAGCCCCTCTGTTTCTCAACCTCTGTTTCTCGCTCTCTGTTTCTCGCCCTCTGTTTCTCGCCCTCTGTTTCAGCCCCTCTGTTTCAGCCCCTCTGTTTCAGCCCCTCTGTTTTTAGCCCCTCTGTTTCTCGCCCTCTGTTTCAGCCCCTCTGTTTCTCGCCTCCTGTTTCAGCCCCTCTGTTTCAGCCCCTCTGTATCAGACCCTCTGTTTCAGTCCCTCTGTTTCTCGCCCTCTGTTTCTCGCCCTCTGTTTCAGCCCCTCTGTTTCAGCCCGTCTCTTTCAGCCCCTCTGTTTCAACCCCTCTGTTTCTCGCCCTCTGTTTCTCGCCCTCTGTTTCTCGCCCTCTGTTTCTCGCCCTCTGTTTCAGCCCCTCTGTTTCAGCCCCTCTGTTTCAGCCCCTCTGTTTCTCGCCCTCTGTTTCTCGCCCACTGTTTCTCGCCCTCTGTTTCAGCCCCTCTGTTTCAGCCCCTCTGTTTCAGACCCTCTGTTTCAGCCCCTCTGTTTCTCGCCCTCTGTTTCAGCCCCTCTGTTTCAGCCCCTCTGTTTCAGCCCCTCTGTTTCAGCCCCTTCTGTTTCTCGCCCTCTGTTTCATCCCTCTGTTTCAGCCCCTCTGTTTCAGCCCCTCTGTTTCAGCCCCTCTGTTTCTCGCCCTCTGTTTCTCGCCCTCTGTTTCTCGCCCTCTGTTTCAGCCCCTCTGTTTCAGCCCCTCTGTTTCAGCCCCTCTGTTTCAGCCTCTCTGTTTCTCGCCCTCTGTTTCAGCCCCTCTGTTTCAGCCCCTCTGTTTCAGCCCCTCTGTTTCAGCCTATCTGTTTCTCGCTCTCTGTTTCTCGCCCTCTGTTTCTCGCCCTCTGTTTCTCGCCCTCTGTTTCTCGCCCTCTGTTTCAGCCCCTCTGTTTCAGCCCCTCTGTTTCTCGCCCACTGTTTCTCGCCCTCTGTTTCTCGCCCTCTGTTTCAGCCCCTCTGTATCAGCCCCTCTGTTTCTCGCTCTCTGTTTCTCGCCCTCTGTTTCTCGCCCTCTGTTTCAGCCCCTCTGTTTCAGCCCCTCTGTTTCAGCCCCTCTGTTTCAGCTCCTCTGTTTCTCACCCTCTATTTCTCGCTCTCTGTTTCTCGCCCTTTGTTTCTCACCCTCTGTTTCAGCCCCTCTGTTTCAGCCCCTCTGTATCAGCCCCTCTGTTTCAGCCCCTCTGTTTCTCGCCCTCTGTTTCAGCCCCTCTGCTTCAGCCCATCTGTTTCAGCCCCTCTGTTTCAGCTCCTCTGTTTCTCGCCCTCTGTTTCTAGCCCTCTGTTTCAGCCCCTCTGTTTCTCGCCCTCTGTTTCAGCCCCTCTGTTTCTCGCCCTCTGTTTCAGCACCTCTGTTTCTCGCCCTCTGTTTCAGCCCCTCTGTTTCAGCCCCTCTGTATCAGCCCCTCTGTTTCAGCCCCTCTGTTTCTCGCCCTCTGTTTCTCTCCCTCTGTTTCTTGCCCTCTGTTTCTCGCCCTCTGTTTCAGCCCCTCTGTTTCATCCCCTCTGTTTCTCGCCCTCTGTTTCTCGCCCTCTGTTTCTCGCTCTCTGTTTCAGCCCCTCTGTATCAGCCCCTCTGTTTCAGCCCCTCTGTTTCTCGCCCTCTGTTTCAGCCCCTCTGTTTCAGCCCCTCTGTTTCAGACCCTCTGTTTCAGCCCCTCTGTTTCAGCTCCTCTGTTTCTCACCCTCTATTTCTCGCTCTCTGTTTCTCGCCCTCTGTTTCTCACCCTCTGTTTCAGCCCCTCTGTTTCAGCCCCTCTGTATCAGCCCCTCTGTTTCAGCCCCTCTGTTTCTCGCCCTCTGATTCAGCCCCTCTGCTTCAGCCCATCTGTTTCAGCCCCTCTGTTTCAGCTCCTCTGTTTCTCGCCCTCTGTTTCTCGCCCTCTGTTTCAGCCCCTCTGTTTCTCGCCCTCTGTTTCATCCCCTCTGTTTCTCGCCCTCTGTTTCAGCCCCTCTGTTTCTCGCCCTCTGTTTCAGCCCCTCTGTTTCAGCCCCTCTGTATCAGCCCCTCTGTTTCAGCCCCTCTGTTTCTCGCCCTCTGTTTCTCGCCCACTGTTTCTCGCCCTCTGGTTCAGCCCCTCTGTTTCAGCCCCTCTGCTTCAGCCCCTCTGTTTCAGCCCCTCTGTTTCTCGCCCTCTGTTTCAGCCCCTCTGTTTCAGCCCCTCTGTTTCAGCCCCTCTGTTTCAGCCCCTCTGTTTCAGCCCCTCTGTTCCTCGCCATCTGTTTCTCGCCCACTGTTTCTCGCCCTCGGTTTCAGGCCCTCTGTTTCAGCCCTTCTGTTTCAGCCCCTCTGTTTCAGCCCCTCTGTTTCTCGCCCTCTTTTTCAGCCCCTCTGTTTCAACCCTTCTGTTTCTCGCCCTTTGTTTCAGCCCCTCTGTTTCAGCCCCTCTGTATCAGACCCTCTGTTTCAGCCCCTCTGTTTCTCAACCTCTGTTTCTCGCTCTCTGTTTCTCGCCCTCTGTTTCTCGCCCTCTGTTTCAGCCCCTCTGTTTCAGCCCCTCTGTTTCAGCCCCTCTGTTTTTAGCCCCTCTGTTTCTCGCCCTCTGTTTCAGCCCCTCTGTTTCTCGCCTCCTGTTTCAGCCCCTCTGTTTCAGCCCCTCTGTATCAGACCCTCTGTTTCAGCCCCTCTGTTTCTCGCCCTCTGTTTCTCGCCCTCTGTTTCAGCCCCTCTGTTTCAGCCCGTCTCTTTCAGCCCCTCTGTTTCAGCCCCTCTGTTTCTCGCCCTCTGTTTCTCGCCCTCTGTTTCTCGCCCTCTGTTTCTCGCCCTCTGTTTCAGCCCCTCTGTTTCAGCCCCTCTGTTTCTCGCCCTCTGTTAATCGCCCACTGTTTCTCGCCCTCTGTTTCAGCCCCTCTGTTTCAGCCCCTCTGTTTCAGACCCTCTGTTTCAGCCCCTCTGTTTCTAGCCCTCTGTTTCAGCCCCTCTGTTTCAGCCCCTCTGTTTCAGCCCCTCTGTTTGAGCCCCTTCTGTTTCTCGCCCTCTGTTTCAGCCCCTCTGTTTCAGCCCCTCTGTTTCAGGCCCTCTGTTTCAGCCCCTCTGTTTCTCGCCCTCTGTTTCTCGCCCTCTGTTTCTCGCCCTCTGTTTCAGCCCCTCTGTTTCAGCCCCTCTGTTTCAGCCCCTCTGTTTCAGCCTCTCTGTTTCTCGCCCTCTGTTTCAGCCCCTCTGTTTCAGCCCCTCTGTTTCAGCACCTCTGTTTCAGCCTATCTGTTTCTCGCTCTCTGTTTCTCGCCCTCTGTTTCTCGCCCTCTGTTTCTCGCCCTCTGTTTCTCGCCCTCTGTTTCAGCCCCTCTGTTTCAGCCCCTCTGTTTCTCGCCCTCTGTTTCTCGCCCTCTGTTTCTCGCCCTCTGTTTCAGCCCCTCTGTATCAGCCCCTCTGTTTCAGCCCCTCTGTTTCTCGCCCTCTGTTTCAGCCCCTCTGTTTCAGCCCCTCTGTTTCAGCCCCTCTGTTTCAGCCCCTCTGTTTCAGCTCCTCTGTTTCTCACCCTCTATTTCTCGCTCTCTGTTTCTCGCCCTCTGTTTCTCACCCTCTGTTTCAGCCCCTCTGTTTCAGCCCCTCTGTATCAGCCCCTCTGTTTCAGCCCCTCTGTTTCTCGCCCTCTGTTTCAGCCCCTCTGCTTCAGCCCATCTGTTTCAGCCCCTCTGTTTCAGCTCCTCTGTTTCTCGCCCTCTGGTTCTCGCCCTCTGTTTCAGCCCCTCTGTTTCTCGCCCTCTGTTTCAGCCCCTCTGTTTCTCGCCCTCTGTTTCAGCCCCTCTGTTTCTCGCCCTCTGTTTCAGCCCCTCTGTTTCATCCCCTCTGTATCAGCCCCTCTGTTTCAGCCCCTCTGTTTCTCGCACTCTGTTTCTCGCCCTCTGTTTCAGCCCCTCTGTTTCAGCCCCTCAGTTTCTCGCCCTCTGTTTCTCGCTCTCTGTTTCTCGCTCTCTGTTTCTCGCCCTCTGTTTCTCGCCCTCTGTTTCAGCCCCTCTGTTTCAGCCCCTCTGGTTCAGCCCCTCTGTTTCAGCCCCTCTGTTTCTCGCCCTCTGTTTCAGCCCCTCTGTTTCTCGCCCTCTGTTTCAGCCCCTCTGTTTCAGCCCCTCTGCATCAACCCCTCTGTTTCAGCCCCTCTGTTTCTCGCTCTCTGTTTCTCGCCCTCTGTTTCAGCCCCTCTGTTTCAGCCCCTCTGTTTCATGCCCTCTGTTTCAGCCCCTCTGTTTCTCGCCCTCTGTTTCTCGCCCTCTGTTTCTCGCCCTCTTATTCTCGCTCTCTGTTTCTCGCCCTCTGTTTATCGCCCTCTGTTTCAGCCCCTCTGTTTCAGCCCCTCTGTTTCAGCCCCTCTGTTTCTCGCCCTCTGTTTCTCGCACACTGTATCTCTCCCTCTGTTTCAGCCCCTCTGTTTCAGCCCCTCTGCTTCAGCCCCTCTGTTTCAGCCCCTCTGTTTCTCGCCCTCTGTTTCAGCCCCTCTGTTTCAGCCCCTCTGTTTCAGCCCCTCTGTTTCAGCCACTCTGTTTCAGCCCCTCTGTTTCTCGCCCTCTGTTTCTCGCCCACTGTTTCTCGCCCTCTGTTTCAGGCCCTCTGTTTCAGCCCCTCTGTTTCAGCCCATCTGTTTCAGCCCCTCTGTTTCTCGCCCTCTGTTGCAGCCCCTCTGTTTCAGCCCCTCTGTTTCTCGCCCTCCGTTTCAGCCCCTCTGTTTCAGCCCCTCTGTATCAGCCCCTCTGTTTCAGCCCCTCTGTTTCAGACCCTCTGTTTCAGCCCCTCTGTTTCTCGCCCTCTGTTTCAGCCCCTCTGTTTCAGCCCCTCTGTTTTAGCCACTCTGTTTCAGCCCCTCTGTTTCTCGCCCTCTGTTTCAGCACCTCTGTTTCAGCCCCTCTGTTTCAGCCCCTCTGTGTCAGCCCCTCTGTTTCTCGCCCTCTGTTTCTCGCCCTCTGTTTCTCGCCCTCTGTTTCAGCCCCTCTGTTTCAGCCCCTCTGTTTCAGCCCCTCTGTTTCAGCCTCTCTGTTTCTCGCCCTCTGTTTCAGCCCCTCTGTTTCAGCCCCTCTGTTTCAGCCCCTCTGTTTCAGCCCATCTGTTTCTCGCTCTCTGTTTCTCGCCCTCTGTTTCTCGCCCTCTGTTTCAGCCCCTCTGTTTCAGCCCGTCTCTTTCAGCCCCTCTGTTTCAGCCCCTCTGTTTCTCGCCCTCTGTTTCTCGCCCTCTGTTTCTCGCCCTCTGTTTCTCGCCCTCTGTTTCAGCCCCTCTGTTTCAGCCCCTCTGTTTCTCGCCCTCTGTTTCTCGCCCACTGTTTCTCGCCCCTCTGTTTCAGCCCCTCTGTTTCAGCCCCTCTGTTTCAGACCCTCTGTTTCAGCCCCTCTGTTTCTCGCACTCTGTTTCAGCCCCTCTGTTTCAGCCCCTCTGTTTCAGCCCCTCTGTTTGAGCCCCTTCTGTTTCTCGCCCTCTGTTTCAGCCCATCTGTTTCAGCCCCTCTGTTTCAGCCCCTCTGTTTCAGCCCCTCTGTTTCTCGCCCTCTGTTTCTCGCCCTCTGTTTCAGCCCCTCTGTATCAGCCCCTCTGTTTCAGCCCCTCTGTTTCAGCCTCTCTGTTTCTCGCCCTCTGTTTCAGCCCCTCTGTTTCAGCCCCTCTGTTTCAGCCCCTCTGTTTCAGCCTATCTGTTTCTCGCTCTCTGTTTCTCGCCCACTGTTTCTCGCCCTCTGTTTCTCGACCTCTGTTTCTCGCCCTCTGTTTCAGCCCCTCTGTTTCAGCCCCTCTGTTTCTCGCCCTCTGTTTCTCGCCCTCTGTTTCTCGCCCTCTGTTTCAGCCCCTCTGTATCAGCCCCTCTGTTTCAGCCCCTCTGTTTCTCGCCCTCTGTTTCAGCCCCTCTGTTTCAGCCCCTCTGTTTCAGCCCCTCTGTTTCAGCTCCTCTGTTTCTCACCCTCTATTTCTCGATCTCTGTTTCTCGCCCTCTGTTTCTCACCCTCTGTTTCAGCCCCTCTGTTTCAGCCCCTCTGTATCAGCCCCTCTGTTTCAGCCCCTCTGTTTCTCGCCCTCTGTTTCAGCCCCTCTGCTTCAGCCCATCTGTTTCAGCCCCTCTGTTTCAGCTCCTCTGTTTCTCGCCATCTGTTTCTCGCCCTCTGTTTCAGCCCCTCTGTTTCTCGCCCTCTGTTTCAGCCCCTCTGTTTCTCGCCCTCTGTTTCAGCCCCTCTGTTTCTCGCCCTCTGTTTCAGCCCCTCTGTTTCAGCCCCTCTGTATCAGCCCCTCTGTTTCAGCCCCTCTGTTTCTCGCACTCTGTTTCTCGCCCTCTGTTTCAGCCCCTCTGTTTCAGCCCCTCAGTTTCTCGCCCTCAGTTTCTCGCTCTCTGTTTCTCGCTCTCTGTTTCTCGCCCTCTGTTTCTCGCCCTCTGTTTCAGCCCCTCTGTTTCAGCCCCTCTGGTTCAGCCCCTCTGTTTCAGCCCCTCTGTTTCTCGCCCTCTGTTTCAGCCCCTCTGTTTCTCGCCCTCTGTTTCAGCCCCTCTGTTTCAGCCCCTCTGTATCAACCCCTCTGTTTCAGCCCCTCTGTTTCTCGCTCTCTGTTTCTCGCCCTCTGTTTCAGCCCCTCTGTTTCAGCCCCTCTGTTTCATGCCCTCTGTTTCAGCCCCTCTGTTTCTCGCCCTCTGTTTCTCGCCCTCTGTTTCTCGCCCTCTGTTTCTCGCTCTCTGTTTCTCGCCCTCTGTTTATCGCCCTCTGTTTCAGCCCCTCTGTTTCAGCCCCTCTGTTTCAGCCCCTCTGTTTCTCGCCCTCTGTTTCTCGCACACTGTATCTCGCCCTCTGTTTCAGCCCCTCTGTTTCAGCCCCTCTGCTTCAGCCCCTCTGTTTCAGCCCCTCTGTTTCTCGCCCTCTGTTTCAGCCCCTCTGTTTCAGCCCCTCTGTTTCAGCCCCACTGTTTCAGCCACTCTGTTTCAGCCCCTCTGTTTCTCGCCCTCTGTTTCTCGCCCACTGTTTCTCGCCCTCTGTTTCAGGCCCTCTGTTTCAGCCCCTCTGTTTCAGCCCATCTGTTTCAGCCCCTCTGTTTCTCGCCCTCTGTTGCAGCCCCTCTGTTTCAGCCCCTCTGTTTCTCGCCCTCCGTTTCAGCCCCTCTGTTTCAACCCCTCTGTATCAGCCCCTCTGTTTCAGCCCCTCTGTTTCAGCCCCTCTGTTCCTCGCCATCTGTTTCTCGCCCACTGTTTCTCGCCCTCGGTTTCAGGCCCTCTGTTTCAGCCCCTCTGTTTCAGACCCTCTGTTTCAGCCCCTCTGTTTCTAGCCCTCTGTTTCAGCCCCTCTGTTTCAGCCCCTCTGTTTCAGCCCCTCTGTTTGAGCCCCTTCTGTTTCTCGCCCTCTGTTTCAGCCCCTCTGTTTAAGCCCCTCTGTTTCAGCCCCTCTGTTTCAGCCCCTCTGTTTCTCGCCCTCTGTTTCTCGCCCTCTGTTTCTCGCCCTCTGTTTCAGCCCCTCTGTTTCAGCCCCTCTGTTTCAGCCCCTCTGTTTCAGCCTCTCTGTTTCTCGCCCTCTGTTTCAGCCCCTCTGTTTCAGCCCCTCTGTTTCAGCCCCTCTGTTTCAGCCTATCTGTTTCTCGCTCTCTGTTTCTCGCCCTCTGTTTCTCGCTCTCTGTTTCTCGCCCTGTGTTTATCGCCCTCTGTTTCAGCCCCTCTGTTTCAGCCCCTCTGTTTCAGCCCCTCTGTTTCTCGCCCTCTGTTTCTCGCACACTGTATCTCGCCCTCTGTTTCAGCCCCTCTGTTTCAGCCCCTCTGCTTCAGCCCCTCTGATTCAGCCCCTCTGTTTCTCGCCCTCTGTTTCAGCCCCTCTGTTTCAGCCCCTCTGTTTCAGCCCCTCTGTTTCAGCCACTCTGTTTCAGCCCCTCTGTTTCTCGCCCTCTGTTTCTCGCCCACTGTTTCTCGCCCTCTGTTTCAGGCCCTCTGTTTCAGCCCCTCTGTTTCAGCCCATCTGTTTCAGCCCCTCTGTTTCTCGCCCTCTGTTGCAGCCCCTCTGTTTCAGCCCCTCTGTTTCTCGCCCTCCGTTTCAGCCCCTCTGTTTCAGCCCCTCTGTATCAGCCCCTCTGTTTCAGCCCCTCTGTTTCAGCCCCTCTGTTCCTCGCCATCTGTTTCTCGCCCACAGTTTCTCGCCCTCGGTTTCAGGCCCTCTGTTTCAGCCCTTCTGTTTCAGCCCCTCTGTTTCAGCCCCTCTGTTTCTCGCCCTCTTTTTCAGCCCCTCTGTTAAAACCCCTCTGTTTCTCGCCCTTTGTTTCAGCCCCTCTGTTTCAGCCCCTCTGTATCAGACCCTCTGTTTCAGCCCCTCTGTTTCTCAACCTCTGTTTCTCGCTCTCTGTTTCTCGCCCTCTGTTTCTCGCCCTCTGTTTCAGCCCCTCTGTTTCAGCCCCTCTGTTTCAGCCCCTCTGTTTTTAGCCCCTCTGTTTCTCGCCCTCTGTTTCAGCCCCTCTGTTTCTCGCCTCCTGTTTCAGCCCCTCTGTTTCAGCCCCTCTGTATCAGACCCTCTGTTTCAGTCCCTCTGTTTCTCGCCCTCTGTTTCTCGCCCTCTGTTTCAGCCCCTCTGTTTCAGCCCGTCTCTTTCAGCCCCTCTGTTTCAGCCCCTCTGTTTCTCGCCCTCTGTTTCTCGCCCTCTGTTTCTCGCCCTCTGTTTCTCGCCCTCTGTTTCAGCCCCTCTGTTTCAGCCCCTCTGTTTCAGCCCCTCTGTTTCTCGCCCTCTGTTTCTCGCCCACTGTTTCTCGCCCTCTGTTTCAGCCCCTCTGTTTCAGCCCCTCTGTTTCAGACCCTCTGTTTCAGCCCCTCTGTTTCTCGCCCTCTGTTTCAGCCCCTCTGTTTCAGCCCCTCTGTTTCAGCCCCTCTGTTTCAGCCCCTTCTGTTTCTCGCCCTCTGTTTCATCCCTCTGTTTCAGCCCCTCTGTTTCAGCCCCTCTGTTTCAGCCCCTCTGTTTCTCGCCCTCTGTTTCTCGCCCTCTGTTTCTCGCCCTCTGTTTCAGCCCCTCTGTTTCATCCCCTCTGTTTCAGCTCCTCTGTTTCAGCCTCTCAGTTTCTCGCCCTCTGTTTCAGCCCCTCTGTTTCAGCCCCTCTGTTTCAGCCCCTCTGTTTCAGCCTATCTGTTTCTCGCTCTCTGTTTCTCGCCCTCTGTTTCTCGCCCTCTGTTTCTCGCCCTCTGTTTCTCGCCCTCTGTTTCAGCCCCTCTGTTTCAGCCCCTCTGTTTCTCGCCCACTGTTTCTCGCCCTCTGTTTCTCGCCCTCTGTTTCAGCCCCTCTGTATCAGCCCCTCTGTTTCTCGCTCTCTGTTTCTCGCCCTCTGTTTCTCGCCCTCTGTTTCAGCCCCTCTGTTTCAGCCCCTCTGTTTCAGCCCCTCTGTTTCAGCTCCTCTGTTTCTCACCCTCTATTTCTCGCTCTCTGTTTCTCGCCCTTTGTTTCTCACCCTCTGTTTCAGCCCCTCTGTTTCAGCCCCTCTGTATCAGCCCCTCTGTTTCAGCCCCTCTGTTTCTCGCCCTCTGTTTCAGCCCCTCTGCTTCAGCCCATCTGTTTCAGCCCCTCTGTTTCAGCTCCTCTGTTTCTCGCCCTCTGTTTCTAGCCCTCTGTTTCAGCCCCTCTGTTTCTCGCCCTCTGTTTCAGCCCCTCTGTTTCTCGCCCTCTGTTTCAGCCCCTCTGTTTCTCGCCCTCTGTTTCAGCCCCTCTGTTTCAGCCCCTCTGTATCAGCCCCTCTGTTTCAGCCCCTCTGTTTCTCGCCCTCTGTTTCTCTCCCTCTGTTTCTTGCCCTCTGTTTCTCGCCCTCTGTTTCAGCCCCTCTGTTTCATCCCCTCTGTTTCTCGCCCTCTGTTTCTCGCCCTCTGTTTCTCGCTCTCTGTTTCAGCCCCTCTGTATCAGCCCCTCTGTTTCAGCCCCTCTGTTTCTCGCCCTCTGTTTCAGCCCCTCTGTTTCAGCCCCTCTGTTTCAGCCCCTCTGTTTCAGCCCCTCTGTTTCAGCTCCTCTGTTTCTCACCCTCTATTTCTCGCTCTCTGTTTCTCGCCCTCTGTTTCTCACCCTCTGTTTCAGCCCCTCTGTTTCAGCCCCTCTGTATCAGCCCCTCTGTTTCAGCCCCTCTGTTTCTCGCCCTCTGATTCAGCCCCTCTGCTTCAGCCCATCTGTTTCAGCCCCTCTGTTTCAGCTCCTCTGTTTCTCGCCCTCTGTTTCTCGCCCTCTGTTTCAGCCCCTCTGTTTCTCGCCCTCTGTTTCATCCCCTCTGTTTCTCGCCCTCTGTTTCAGCCCTTCTGTTTCTCGCCCTCTGTTTCAGCCCCTCTGTTTCAGCCCCTCTGTATCAGCCCCTCTGTTTCAGCCCCTCTGTTTCTCGCCCTCTGTTTCTCGCCCACTGTTTCTCGCCCTCTGGTTCAGCCCCTCTGTTTCAGCCCCTCTGCTTCAGCCCCTCTGTTTCAGCCCCACTGTTTCTCGCCCTCTGTTTCAGCCCCTCTGTTTCAGCCCCTCTGTTTCAGCCCCTCTGTTTCAGCCCCTCTGTTCCTCGCCATCTGTTTCTCGCCCACTGTTTCACGCCCTCGGTTTCAGGCCCTCTGTTTCAGCCCTTCTGTTTCAGCCCCTCTGTTTCAGCCCCTCTGTTTCTCGCCCTCTTTTTCAGCCCCTCTGTTTCAACCCCTCTGTTTCTCGCCCTTTGTTTCAGCCCCTCTGTTTCAGCCCCTCTGTATCAGACCCTCTGTTTCAGCCCCTCTGTTTCTCAACCTCTGTTTCTCGCTCTCTGTTTCTCGCCCTCTGTTTCTCGCCCTCTGTTTCAGCCCCTCTGTTTCAGCCCCTCTGTTTCAGCCCCTCTGTTTTTAGCCCCTCTGTTTCTCGCCCTCTGTTTCAGCCCCTCTGTTTCTCGCCTCCTGTTTCAGCCCCTCTGTTTCAGCCCCTCTGTATCAGACCCTCTGTTTCAGCCCCTCTGTTTCTCGCCCTCTGTTTCTCGCCCTCTGTTTCAGCCCCTCTGTTTCAGCCCGTCTCTTTCAGCCCCTCTGTTTCAGCCCCTCTGTTTCTCGCCCTCTGTTTCTCGCCCTCTGTTTCTCGCCCTCTGTTTCTCGCCCTCTGTTTCAGCCCCTCTGTTTCAGCCCCTCTGTTTCTCGCCCTCTGTTAATCGCCCACTGTTTCTCGCCCTCTGTTTCAGCCCCTCTGTTTCAGCCCCTCTGTTTCAGACCCTCTGTTTCAGCCCCTCTGTTTCTAGCCCTCTGTTTCAGCCCCTCTGTTTCAGCCCCTCTGTTTCAGCCCCTCTGTTTGAGCCCCTTCTGTTTCTCGCCCTCTGTTTCAGCCCCTCTGTTTCAGCCCCTCTGTTTCAGCCCCTCTGTTTCAGCCCCTCTGTTTCTCGCCCTCTGTTTCTCGCCCTCTGTTTCTCGCCCTCTGTTTCAGCCCCTCTGTTTCAGCCCCTCTGTTTCAGCCCCTCTGTTTCAGCCTCTCTGTTTCTCGCCCTCTGTTTCAGCCCCTCTGTTTCAGCCCCTCTGTTTCAGCCCCTCTGTTTCAGCCTATCTGTTTCTCGCTCTCTGTTTCTCGCCCTCTGTTTCTCGCCCTCTGTTTCTCGCCCTCTGTTTCTCGCCCTCTGTTTCAGCCCCTCTGTTTCAGCCCCTCTGTTTCTCGCCCTCTGTTTCTCGCCCTCTGTTTCTCGCCCTCTGTTTCAGCCCCTCTGTATCAGCCCCTCTGTTTCAGCCCCTCTGTTTCTCGCCCTCTGTTTCAGCCCCTCTGTTTCAGCCCCTCTGTTTCAGCCCCTCTGTTTCAGCCCCTCTGTTTCAGCTCCTCTGTTTCTCACCCTCTATTTCTCGCTCTCTGTTTCTCGCCCTCTGTTTCTCACCCTCTGTTTCAGCCCCTCTGTTTCAGCCCCTCTGTATCAGCCCCTCTGTTTCAGCCCCTCTGTTTCTCGCCCTCTGTTTCAGCCCCTCTGCTTCAGCCCATCTGTTTCAGCCCCTCTGTTTCAGCTCCTCTGTTTCTCGCCCTCTGGTTCTCGCCCTCTGTTTCAGCCCCTCTGTTTCTCGCCCTCTGTTTCAGCCCCTCTGTTTCTCGCCCTCTGTTTCAGCCCCTCTGTTTCTCGCCCTCTGTTTCAGCCCCTCTGTTTCAGCCCCTCTGTATCAGCCCCTCTGTTTCAGCCCCTCTGTTTCTCGCACTCTGTTTCTCGCCCTCTGTTACAGCCCCTCTGTTTCAGCCCCTCAGTTTCTCGCCCTCTGTTTCTCGCTCTCTGTTTCTCGCTCTCTGTTTCTCGCCCTCTGTTTCTCGCCCTCTGTTTCAGCCCCTCTGTTTCAGCCCCTCTGGTTCAGCCCCTCTGTTTCAGCCCCTCTGTTTCTCGCCCTCTGTTTCAGCCCCTCTGTTTCTCGCCCTCTGTTTCAGCCCCTCTGTTTCAGCCCCTCTGTATCAACCCCTCTGTTTCAGCCCCTCTGTTTCTCGCTCTCTGTTTCTCGCCCTCTGTTTCAGCCCCTCTGTTTCAGCCCCTCTGTTTCATGCCCTCTGTTTCAGCCCCTCTGTTTCTCGCCCTCTGTTTCTCGCCCTCTGTTTCTCGCCCTCTTATTCTCGCTCTCTGTTTCTCGCCCTCTGTTTATCGCCCTCTGTTTCAGCCCCTCTGTTTCAGCCCCTCTGTTTCAGCCCCTCTGTTTCTCGCCCTCTGTTTCTCGCACACTGTATCTCTCCCTCTGTTTCAGCCCCTCTGTTTCAGCCCCTCTGCTTCAGCCCCTCTGTTTCAGCCCCTCTGTTTCTCGCCCTCTGTTTCAGCCCCTCTGTTTCAGCCCCTCTGTTTCAGCCCCTCTGTTTCAGCCACTCTGTTTCAGCCCCTCTGTTTCTCGCCCTCTGTTTCTCGCCCACTGTTTCTCGCCCTCTGTTTCAGGCCCTCTGTTTCAGCCCCTCTGTTTCAGCCCATCTGTTTCAGCCCCTCTGTTTCTCGCCCTCTGTTGCAGCCCCTCTGTTTCAGCCCCTCTGTTTCTCGCCCTCCGTTTCAGCCCCTCTGTTTCAGCCCCTCTGTATCAGCCCCTCTGTTTCAGCCCCTCTGTTTCAGACCCTCTGTTTCAGCCCCTCTGTTTCTCGCCCTCTGTTTCAGCCCCTCTGTTTCAGCCCCTCTGTTTTAGCCACTCTGTTTCAGCCCCTCTGTTTCTCGCCCTCTGTTTCAGCCCCTCTGTTTCAGCCCCTCTGTTTCAGCCCCTCTGTGTCAGCCCCTCTGTTTCTCGCCCTCTGTTTCTCGCCCTCTGTTTCTCGCCCTCTGTTTCAGCCCCTCTGTTTCAGCCCCTCTGTTTCAGCCCCTCTGTTTCAGCCTCTCTGTTTCTCGCCCTCTGTTTCAGCCCCTCTGTTTCAGCCCCTCTGTTTCAGCCCCTCTGTTTCAGCCCATCTGTTTCTCGCTCTCTGTTTCTCGCCCTCTGTTTCTCGCCCTCTGTTTCAGCCCCTCTGTTTCAGCCCGTCTCTTTCAGCCCCTCTGTTTCAGCCCCTCTGTTTCTCGCCCTCTGTTTCTCGCCCTCTGTTTCTCGCCCTCTGTTTCTCGCCCTCTGTTTCAGCCCCTCTGTTTCAGCCCCTCTGTTTCTCGCCCTCTGTTTCTCGCCCACTGTTTCTCGCCCTCTGTTTCAGCCCCTCTGTTTCAGCCCCTCTGTTTCAGACCCTCTGTTTCAGCCCCTCTGTTTCTCGCCCTCTGTTTCAGCCCCTCTGTTTCAGCCCCTCTGTTTCAGCCCCTCTGTTTGAGCCCCTTCTGTTTCTCGCCCTCTGTTTCAGCCCATCTGTTTCAGCCCCTCTGTTTCAGCCCCTCTGTTTCAGCCCCTCTGTTTCTCGCCCTCTGTTTCTCGCCCTCTGTTTCTCGCCCTCTGTTTCAGCCCCTCTGTTTCAGCCCCTCTGTTTCAGCCCCTCTGTTTCAGCCTCTCTGTTTCTCGCCCTCTGTTTCAGCCCCTCTGTTTCAGCCCCTCTGTTTCAGCCCCTCTGTTTCAGCCTATCTGTTTCTCGCTCTCTGTTTCTCGCCCACTGTTTCTCGCCCTCTGTTTCTCGACCTCTGTTTCTCGCCCTCTGTTTCAGCCCCTCTGTTTCAGCCCCTCTGTTTCTCGCCCTCTGTTTCTCGCCCTCTGTTTCTCGCCCTCTGTTTCAGCCCCTCTGTATCAGCCCCTCTGTTTCAGCCCCTCTGTTTCTCGCCCTCTGTTTCAGCCCCTCTGTTTCAGCCCCTCTGTTTCAGCCCCTCTGTTTCAGCTCCTCTGTTTCTCACCCTCTATTTCTCGCTCTCTGTTTCTCGCCCTCTGTTTCTCACCCTCTGTTTCAGCCCCTCTGTTTCAGCCCCTCTGTATCAGCCCCTCTGTTTCAGCCCCTCTGTTTCTCGCCCTCTGTTTCAGCCCCTCTGCTTCAGCCCATCTGTTTCAGCCCCTCTGTTTCAGCTCCTCTGTTTCTCGCCCTCTGTTTCTCGCCCTCTGTTTCAGCCCCTCTGTTTCTCGCCCTCTGTTTCAGCCCCTCTGTTTCTCGCCCTCTGTTTCAGCCCCTCTGTTTCTCGCCCTCTGTTTCAGCCCCTCTGTTTCAGCCCCTCTGTATCAGCCCCTCTGTTTCAGCCCCTCTGTTTCTCGCACTCTGTTTCTCGCCCTCTGTTTCAGCCCCTCTGTTTCAGCCCCTCAGTTTCTCGCCCTCTGTTTCCCGCCCTCTGTTTCAGCCCCTCTGTTTCAGCCCCTCTGGTTCAGCCCCTCTGTTTCAGCCCCTCTGTTTCTCGCCCTCTGTTTCAGCCCCTCTGTTTCTCGCCCTCTGTTTCAGCCCCTCTGTTTCAGCCCCTCTGTATCAACCCCTCTGTTTCAGCCCCTCTGTTTCTCGCTCTCTGTTTCTCGCCCTCTGTTTCAGCCCCTCTGTTTCAGCCCCTCTGTTTCATGCCCTCTGTTTCAGCCCCTCTGTTTCTCGCCCTCTGTTTCTCGCCCTCTGTTTCTCGCCCTCTGTTTCTCGCTCTCTGTTTCTCGCCCTCTGTTTATCGCCCTCTGTTTCAGCCCCTCTGTTTCAGCCCCTCTGTTTCAGCCCCTCTGTTTCTCGCCCTCTGTTTCTCGCACACTGTGTGTCGCACTCTGTTTCAGCCCCTCTGTTTCAGCCCCTCTGCTTCAGCCCCTCTGTTTCAGCCCCTCTGTTTCTCGCCCTCTGTTTCAGCCCCTCTGTTTCAGCCCCTCTGTTTCAGCCCCTCTGTTTCAGCCACTCTGTTTCAGCCCCTCTGTTTCTCGCCCTCTGTTTCTCGCCCACTGTTTCTCGCCCTCTGTTTCAGGCCCTCTGTTTCAGCCCCTCTGTTTCAGCCCATCTGTTTCAGCCCCTCTGTTTCTCGCCCTCTGTTGCAGCCCCTCTGTTTCAGCCCCTCTGTTTCTCGCCCTCCGTTTCAGCCCCTCTGTTTCAACCCCTCTGTATCAGCCCCTCTGTTTCAGCCCCTCTGTTTCAGCCCCTCTGTTCCTCGCCATCTGTTTCACGCCCACTGTTTCTCGCCCTCGGTTTCAGGCCCTCTGTTTCAGCCCTTCTGTTTCAGACCCTCTGTTTCAGCCCCTCTGTTTCTCGCCCTATTTTTCAGCCCCTCTGTTAAAACCCCTCTGTTTCTCGCCCTTTGTTTCAGCCCCTCTGTTTCAGCCCCTCTGTATCAGACCCTCTGTTTCAGCCCCTCTGTTTCTCAACCTCTGTTTCTCGCTCTCTGTTTCTCGCCCTCTGTTTCTCGCCCTCTGTTTCAGCCCCTCTGTTTCAGCCCCTCTGTTTCAGCCCCTCTGTTTTTAGCCCCTCTGTTTCTCGCCCTCTGTTTCAGCCCCTCTGTTTCTCGCCTCCTGTTTCAGCCCCTCTGTTTCAGCCCCTCTGTATCAGACCCTCTGTTTCAGCCCCTCTGTTTCTCGCCCTCTGTTTCTCGCCCTCTGTTTCAGCCCCTCTGTTTCAGCCCGTCTCTTTCAGCCCCTCTGTTTCAGCCCCTCTGTTTCTCGCCCTCTGTTTCTCGCCCTCTGTTTCTCGCCCTCTGTTTCTCGCCCTCTGTTTCAGCCCCTCTGTTTCAGCCCCTCTGTTTCAGCCCCTCTGTTTCTCGCCCTCTGTTTCTCGCCCACTGTTTCTCGCCCTATGTTTCAGCCCCTCTGTTTCAGCCCCTCTGTTTCAGACCCTCTGTTTCAGCCCCTCTGTTTCTCGCCCTCTGTTTCAGCCCCTCTGTTTCAGCCCCTCTGTTTCAGCCCCTCTGTTTCAGCCCCTTCTGTTTCTCGCCCTCTGTTTCAGCCCCTCTGTTTCAGCCCCTCTGTTTCAGCCCCTCTGTTTCAGCCCCTCTGTTTCTCGCCCTCTGTTTCTCGCCCTCTGTTTCTCGCCCTCTGTTTCAGCCCCTCTGTTTCAGCCCCTCTGTTTCAGCCTCTCTGTTTCTCGCCCTCTGTTTCAGCCCCTCTGTTTCAGCCCCTCTGTTTCAGCCCCTCTGTTTCAGCCTATCTGTTTCTCGCTCTCTGTTTCTCGCCCTCTGTTTCTCGCCCTCTGTTTCTCGCCCTCTGTTTCTCGCCCTCAGTTTCAGCCCCTCTGTTTCAGCCCCTCTGTTTCTCGCCCTCTGTTTCTCGCCCTCTGTTTCTCGCCCTCTGTTTCAGCCCCTCTGTATCAGCCCCTCTGTTTCAGCCCCTCTGCTTCTCGCCCTCTGTTTCAGCCCCTCTGTTTCAGCCCCTCTGTTTCAGCCCCTCTGTTTCAGCACCTCTGTTTCAGCTCCTCTGTTTCTCACCCTCTATTTCTCGCTCTCTGTTTCTCGCCCTTTGTTTCTCACCCTCTGTTTCAGCCCCTCTGTTTCAGCCCCTCTGTATCAGCCCCTCTGTTTCAGCCCCTCTGTTTCTCGCCCTCTGTTTCAGCCCCTCTGCTTCAGCCCATCTGTTTCAGCCCCTCTGTTTCAGCTCCTCTGTTTCTCGCCCTCTGTTTCTAGCCCTCTGTTTCAGCCCCTCTGTTTCTCGCCCTCTGTTTCAGCCCCTCTGTTTCTCGCCCTCTGTTTCAGCCCCTCTGTTTCTCGCCCTCTGTTTCAGCCCCTCTGTTTCAGCCCCTCTGTATCAGCCCCTCTGTTTCAGCCCCTCTGTTTCTCGCCCTCTGTTTCTCTCCCTCTGTTTCTTGCCCTCTGTTTCTCGCCCTCTGTTTCAGCCCCTCTGTTTCATCCCCTCTGTTTCTCGCCCTCTGTTTCTCGCCCTCTGTTTCTCGCTCTCTGTTTCAGCCCCTCTGTATCAGCCCCTCTGTTTCAGCCCCTCTGTTTCTCGCCCTCTGTTTCAGCCCCTCTGTTTCAGCCCCTCTGTTTCAGCCCCTCTGTTTCAGCACCTCTGTTTCAGCTCCTCTGTTTCTCGCCCTCTATTTCTCGCTCTCTGTTTCTCGCCCTCTGTTTCTCACCCTCTGTTTCAGCCCCTCTGTTTCAGCCCCTCTGTATCAGCCCCTCTGTTTCAGCCCCTCTGTTTCTCGCCCTCTGATTCAGCCCCTCTGCTTCAGCCCATCTGTTTCAGCCCCTCTGTTTCAGCTCCTCTGTTTCTCGCCCTCTGTTTCTCGCCCTCTGTTTCAGCCCCTCTGTTTCTCGCCCTCTGTTTCATCCCCTCTGTTTCTCGCCCTCTGTTTCAGCCCCTCTGTTTCTCGCCCTCTGTTTCAGCCCCTCTGTTTCAGCCCCTCTGTATCAGCCCCTCTGTTTCAGCCCCTCTGTTTCTCGCCCTCTGTTTCTCGCCCACTGTTTCTCGCCCTCTGGTTCAGCCCCTCTGTTTCAGCCCCTCTGCTTCAGCCCCTCTGTTTCAGCCCCTCTGTTTCTCGCCCTCTGTTTCAGCCCCTCTGTTTCAGCCCCTCTGTTTCAGCCCCTCTGTTTCAGCCCCTCTGTTTCAGCCCCTCTGTTCCTCGCCATCTGTTTCTCGCCCACTGTTTCTCGCCCTCGGTTTCAGGCCCTCTGTTTCAGCCCTTCTGTTTCAGCCCCTCTGTTTCAGCCCCTCTGTTTCTCGCCCTCTTTTTCAGCCCCTCTGTTTCAACCCCTCTGTTTCTCGCCCTTTGTTTCAGCCCCTCTGTTTCAGCCCCTCTGTATCAGACCCTCTGTTTCAGCCCCTCTGTTTCAAAACCTCTGTTTCTCGCTCTCTGTTTCTCGCCCTCTGTTTCTCGCCCTCTGTTTCAGCCCCTCTGTTTCAGCCCCTCTGTTTCAGCCCCTCTGTTTTTAGCCCCTCTGTTTCTCGCCCTCTGTTTCAGCCCCTCTGTTTCTCGCCTCCTGTTTCAGCCCCTCTGTTTCAGCCCCTCTGTATCAGACCCTCTGTTTCAGCCCCTCTGTTTCTCGCCCTCTGTTTCTCGCCCTCTGTTTCAGCCCCTCTGTTTCAGCCCGTCTCTTTCAGCCCCTCTGTTTCAGCCCCTCTGTTTCTCGCCCTCTGTTTCTCGCCCTCTGTTTCTCGCCCTCTGTTTCTCGCCCTCTGTTTCAGCCCCTCTGTTTCAGCCCCTCTGTTTCTCGCCCTCTGTTAATCGCCCACTGTTTCTCGCCCTCTGTTTCAGCCCCTCTGTTTCAGCCCCTCTGTTTCAGACCCTCTGTTTCAGCCCCTCTGTTTCTAGCCCTCTGTTTCAGCCCCTCTGTTTCAGCCCCTCTGTTTCAGCCCCTCTGTTTGAGCCCCTTCTGTTTCTCGCCCTCTGTTTCAGCCCCTCTGTTTCAGCCCCTCTGTTTCAGCCCCTCTGTTTCAGCCCCTCTGTTTCTCGCCCTCTGTTTCTCGCCCTCTGTTTCTCGCCCTCTGTTTCAACCCCTCTGTTTCAGCCCCTCTGTTTCAGCCCCTCTGTTTCAGCCTCTCTGTTTCTCGCCCTGTGTTTCAGCCCCTC
The DNA here is from genome assembly GCF_030684315.1 of Stegostoma tigrinum. Lineage (NCBI taxonomy): Eukaryota > Metazoa > Chordata > Chondrichthyes > Orectolobiformes > Stegostomatidae > Stegostoma > Stegostoma tigrinum. The sequence continues at coordinate 1,148,049 of NW_026728047.1, read as the reverse complement.
TGTTTCAGCCCCTCTGTTTCAGCCCCTCTGTTTCAGCCTATCTGTTTCTCGCTCTCTGTTTCTCGCCCTCTGTTTCTCGCCCTCTGTTTCTCGCCCTCTGTTTCTCGCCCTCTGTTTCAGCCCCTCTGTTTCAGCCCCTCTGTTTCTCGCCCTCTGTTTCTCGCCCTCTGTTTCTCGCCCTCTGTTTCAGCCCCTCTGTATCAGCCCCTCTGTTTCAGCCCCTCTGTTTCTCGCCCTCTGTTTCAGCCCCTCTGTTTCAGCCCCTCTGTTTCAGCCCCTCTGTTTCAGCCCCTCTGTTTCAGCTCCTCTGTTTCTCACCCTCTATTTCTCGCTCTCTGTTTCACGCCCTCTGTTTCTCACCCTCTGTTTCAGCCCCTCTGTTTCAGCCCCTCTGTATCAGCCCCTCTGTTTCAGCCCCTCTGTTTCTCGCCCTCTGTTTCAGGCCCTCTGCTTCAGCCCATCTGTTTCAGCCCCTCTGTTTCAGCTCCTCTGTTTCTCGCCCTCTGTTTCTCGCCCTCTGTTTCATCCCCTCTGTTTCTCGCCCTCTGTTTCAGCCCCTCTGTTTCTCGCCCTCTGTTTCAGCCCCTCTGTTTCTCGCCCTCTGTTTCAGCCCCTCTGTTTCAGCCCCTCTGTATCAGCCCCTCTGTTTCTGCCCCTCTGTTTCTCGCACTCTGTTTCTCGCCCTCTGTTTCAGCCCCTCTGTTTCAGCCCCTCAGTTTCTCGCCCTCTGTTTCTCGCTCTCTGTTTCTCGCTCTCTGTTTCTCGCCCTCTGTTTCTCGCCCTCTGTTAGAGCCCCACTGTTTCAGCCCCTCTGGTTCAGCCCCTCTGTTTCAGCCCCTCTGTTTCTCGCCCTCTGTTTCAGCCCCTCTGTTTCTCGCCCTCTGTTTCAGCCCCTCTGTTTCAGCCGCTCTGTATCAACCCCTCTGTTTCAGCCCCTCTGTTTCTCGCTCTCTGTTTCTCGCCCTCTGTTTCAGCCCCTCTGTTTCAGCCCCTCTGTTTCATGCCCTCTGTTTCAGCCCCTCTGTTTCTCGCCCTCTGTTTCTCGCCCTCTGTTTCTCGCCCTCTTATTCTCGCTCTCTGTTTCTCGCCCTCTGTTTATCGCCCTCTGTTTCAGCCCCTCTGTTTCAGCCCCTCTGTTTCAGCCCCTCTGTTTCTCGCCCTCTGTTTCTCGCACACTGTATCTCTCCCTCTGTTTCAGCCCCTCTGTTTCAGCCCCTCTGCTTCAGCCCCTCTGTTTCAGCCCCTCTGTTTCAGCCCCTCTGTTTCAGCCCCTCTGTTTCAGCCCCTCTGTTTCAGCCCCTCTGTTTCAGCCCCTCTGTTTCAGCCCGTCTCTTTCAGCCCCTCTGTTTCAGCCCCTCTGTTTCTCGCCCTCTGTTTCTCGCCCTCTGTTTCTCGCCCTCTGTTTCTCGCCCTCTGTTTTAGCCCCTCTGTTTCAGCCCCTCTGTTTCTCGCCCTCTGTTAATCGCCCACTGTTTCTCGCCCTCTGTTTCAGCCCCTCTGTTTCAGCCCCTCTGTTTCAGCCCCTCTGTTTCAGCCCCTCTGTTTCTAGCCCTCTGTTTCAGCCCCTCTGTTTCAGCCCCTCTGTTTCAGCCCCTCTGTTTGAGCCCCTTCTGTTTCTCGCCCTCTGTTTCAGCCCCTCTGTTTCAGCCCCTCTGTTTCAGCCCCTCTGTTTCAGCCCCTCTGTTTCTCGCCCTCTGTTTCTCGCCCTCTGTTTCTCGCCCTCTGTTTCAGCCCCTCTGTTTCAGCCCCTCTGTTTCAGCCCCTCTGTTTCAGCCTCTCTGTTTCTCGCCCTCTGTTTCAGCCCCTCTGTTTCAGCCCCTCTGTTTCAGCCCCTCTGTTTCAGCCTATCTGTTTCTCGCTCTCTGTTTCTCGCCCTCTGTTTCTCGCCCTCTGTTTCTCGCCCTCTGTTTCTCGCCCTCTGTTTCAGCCCCTCTGTTTCAGCCCCTCTGTTTCTCGCCCTCTGTTTCTCGCCCTCTGTTTCTCGCCCTCTGTTTCAGCCCCTCTGTATCAGCCCCTCTGTTTCAGCCCCTCTGTTTCTCGCCCTTTGTTTCAGCCCCTCTGTTTCAGCCCCTCTGTTTCAGCCCCTCTGTTTCAGCCCCTCTGTTTCAGCTCCTCTGTTTCTCACCCTCTATTTCTCGCTCTCTGTTTCTCGCCCTCTGTTTCTCACCCTCTGTTTCAGCCCCTCTGTTTCAGCCCCTCTGTATCAGCCCCTCTGTTTCAGCCCCTCTGTTTCTCGCCCTCTGTTTCAGCCCCTCTGCTTCAGCCCATCTGTTTCAGCCCCTCTGTTTCAGCTCCTCTGTTTCTCGCCCTCTGTTTCTCGCCCTCTGTTTCAGCCCCTCTGTTTCTCGCCCTCTGTTTCAGCCCCTCTGTTTCTCGCCCTCTGTTTCAGCCCCTCTGTTTCTCGCCCTCTGTTTCAGCCCCTCTGTTTCAGCCCCTCTGTATCAGCCCCTCTGTTTCAGCCCCTCTGTTTCTCGCACTCTGTTTCTCGCCCTCTGTTTCAGCCCCTCTGCTTCAGCCCCTCAGTTTCTCGCCCTCTGTTTCTCGCTCTCTGTTTCTCGCTCTCTGTTTCTCGCCCTCTGTTTCTCGCCCTCTGTTTCAGCCCCACTGTTTCAGCCCCTCTGGTTCAGCCCCTCTGTTTCAGCCCCTCTGTTTCTCGCCCTCTGTTTCAGCCCCTCTGTTTCTCGCCCTCTGTTTCAGCCCCTCTGTTTCAGCCCCTCTGTATCAACCCCTCTGTTTCAGCCCCTCTGTTTCTCGCTCTCTGTTTCTCGCCTTTGTTTCAGCCCCTCTGTTTCAGCCCCTCTGTTTCATGCCCTCTGTTTCAGCCCCTCTGTTTCTCGCCCTCTGTTTCTCGCCCTCTGTTTCTCGCCCTCTTATTCTCGCTCTCTGTTTCTCGCCCTCTATTTATCGCCCTCTGTTTCAGCCCCTCTGTTTCAGCCCCTCTGTTTCAGCCCCTCTGTTTCTCGCCCTCTGTTTCTCGCACACTGTATCTCTCCCTCTGTTTCAGCCCCTCTGTTTCAGCCCCTCTGCTTCAGCCCCTCTGTTTCAGCCCCTCTGTTTCTCGCCCTCTGTTTCAGCCCCTCTGTTTCAGCCCCTCTGTTTCAGCCCCTCTGTTTCAGCCACTCTGTTTCAGCCCCTCTGTTTCTCGCCCTCTGTTTCTCGCCCACTGTTTCTCGCCATCTGTTTCAGGCCCTCTGTTTCAGCCCCTCTGTTTCAGCCCATCTGTTTCAGCCCCTCTGTTTCTCGCCCTCTGTTGCAGCCCCTCTGTTTCAGCCCCTCTGTTTCTCGCCCTCCGTTTCAGCCCCTCTGTTTCAGCCCCTCTGTATCAGCCCCTCTGTTTCAGCCCCTCTGTTTCAGACCCTCTGTTTCAGCCCCTCTGTTTCTCGCCCTCTGTTTCAGCCCCTCTGTTTCAGCCCCTCTGTTTTAGCCACTCTGTTTCAGCCCCTCTGTTTCTCGCCCTCTGTTTCAGCCCCTCTGTTTCAGCCCCTCTGTGTCAGCCCCTCTGTTTCTCGCCCTCTGTTTCTCGCCCTCTGTTTCTCGCCCTCTGTTTCAGCCCCTCTGTTTCAGCCCCTCTGTTTCAGCCCCTCTGTTTCAGCCTCTCTGTTTCTCGCCCTCTGTTTCAGCCCCTCTGTTTCAGCCCCTCTGTTTCAGCCCCTCTGTTTCAGCCCATCTGTTTCTCGCTCTCTGTTTCTCGCCCTCTGTTTCTCGCCCTCTGTTTCTTGCCCTCTGTTTCTCGCCCTCTGTTTCAGCCCCTCTGTTTCAGCCCCTCTGTTTCTCGCCCTCTGTTTCTCGCCCTCTGTTTCTCGCCCTCTGTTTCAGCCCCTCTGTATCAGCCCCTCTGTTTCAGCCCCTCTGTTTCTCGCCCTCTGTTTCAGCCCCTCTGTTTCAGCCCTCTGTTTCAGCCCCTCTGTTTCAGCCCCTCTGTTTCAGCTCCTCTGTTTCTCACCCTCTATTTCTCGCTCTCTGTTTTTCGCTCTCTGATTCTCACCCTCTGTTTCAGCCCCTCTGTTTCAGCCCCTCTGTATCAGCCCCTCTGTTTCAGCCCCTCTGTTTCTCGCCCTCTGATTCAGCCCCTCTGCTTCAGCCCATCTGTTTCAGCCCCTCTGTTTCAGCTCCTCTGTTTCTCGCCCTCTGTTTCTCGCCCTCTGTTTCAGCCCCTCTGTTTCTCGCCCTCTGTTTCAGCCCCTCTGTTTCTCGCCCTCTGTTTCAGCCCCTCTGTTTCTCGCCCTCTGTTTCAGCCCCTCTGTTTCAGCCCCTCTGTATCAGCCCCTCTGTTTCAGCCCCTCTGTTTCTCGCCCTCTGTTTCTCGCCCACTGTTTCTCGCCCTCTGGTTCAGCCCCTTTGTTTCAGCCCCTCTGCTTCAGCCCCTCTGTTTCAGCCCCTCTGTTTCTCGCCGTCTGTTTCAGCCCCTCTGTTTCAGCCCCTCTGTTTCAGCCCCTCTGTTTCTGCCCCTCTGTTTCAGCCCCTCTGTTCCTCGCCATCTGTTTCTCGCCCACTGTTTCTCGCCCTCGGTTTCAGGCCCTCTGTTTCAGCCCTTCTGTTTCAGCCCCTCTGTTTCAGCCCCTCTGTTTCTCGCCCTCTGTTTCAGCCCCTCTGTTTCAGCCCCTCTGTTTTAGCCACTCTGTTTCAGCCCCTCTGTTTCTCGCCCTCTGTTTCAGCCCCTCTGTTTCAGCCCCTCTGTTTCAGCCCCTCTGTGTCAGCCCCTCTGTTTCTCGCCCTCTGTTTCTCGCCCTCTGTTTCTCGCCCTCTGTTTCAGCCCCTCTGTTTCAGCCCCTCTGTTTCAGCCCCTCTGTTTCAGCCTCTCTGTTTCTCGCCCTCTGTTTCAGCCCCTCTGTTTCAGCCCCTCTGTTTCAGCCCCTCTGTTTCAGCCCATCTGTTTCTCGCTCTCTGTTTCTCGCCCTCTGTTTCTCGCCCTCTGTTTCTTGCCCTCTCTTTCTCGCCCTCTGTTTCAGCCCCTCTGTTTCAGCCCCTCGGTTTCTCGCCCTCTGTTTCTCGCCCTCTGTTTCTCGCCCTCTGTTTCAGCCCCTCTGTATCAGCCCCTCTGTTTCAGCCCCTCTGTTTCTCGCCCTCTGTTTCAGCCCCTCTGTTTCAGCCCCTCTGTTTCAGCCCCTCTGTTTCAGCCCCTCTGTTTCAGCTCCTCTGTTTCTCACACTCTATTTCTCGCTCTCTGTTTCTCGCTCTCTGATTCTCACCCTCTGTTTCAGCCCCTCTGTTTCAGCCCCTCTGAATCAGCCCCTCTGTTTCAGCCCCACTGTTTCTCGCCCTCTGATTCAGCCCCTCTGCTTCAGCCCATCTGTTTCAGCCCCTCTGTTTCAGCTCCTCTGTTTCTCGCCCTCTGTTTCTCGCCCTCTGTTTCAGCCCCTCTGTTTCTCGCCCTCTGTTTCAGCCCCTCTGTTTCTCGCCCTCTGTTTCAGCCCCTCTGTTTCTCGCCCTCTGTTTCAGCCCCTCTGTTTCAGCCCCTCTGTATCAGCCCCTCTGTTTCAGCCCCTCTGTTTCACGCCCTCTGTTTCTCGCCCACTGTTTCTCGCCCTCTGGTTCAGCCCCTTTGTTTCAGCCCCTCTGCTTCAGCCCCTCTGTTTCAGCCCCTCTGTTTCTCGCCCTCTGTTTCAGCCCCTCTGTTTCAGCCCCTCTGTTTCAGCCCCTCTGTTTCTGCCCCTCTGTTTCAGCCCCTCTGTTCCTCGCCATCTGTTTCTCGCCCACTGTTTCTCGCCCTCGGTTTCAGGCCCTCTGTTTCAGCCCTTCTGTTTCAGCCCCTCTGTTTCAGCCCCTCTGTTTCTCGCCCTCTGTTTCAGCCCCTCTGTTTCAACCCCTCTGTTTCTCGCCCTTTGTTTCAGCCCCTCTGTTTCAGCCCCTCTGTATCAGCCCCTCTGTTTCAGCCCCTCTGTTTCTCGCCCTCTGTTTCTCGCTCTCTGTTTCTCGCCCTCTGTTTCTCGCCCTCTGTTTCAGCCCCTCTGTTTCAGCCCCTCTGTTTCAGCCCCTCTGTTTTTAGCCCCTCTGTTTCTCGCCCTCTGTTTCAGCCCCTCTGTTTCTCTCCTGCTGTTTCAGCCCCTCTGTTTCAGCCCCTCTGTATCAGACCCTCTGTTTCAGCCCCTCTGTTTCTCGCCCTCTGTTTCTCGCCCTCTGTTTCAGCCCCTCTGTTTCAGCCCGTCTCTTTCAGCCCCTCTGTTTCAGCCCCTCTGTTTCTCGCCCTCTGTTTCTCGCCCTCTGTTTCTCGCCCTCTGTTTCTCGCCCTCTGTTTCAGCCCCTCTGTTTCAGCCCCTCTGTTTCAGCCCCTCTGTTTCTCGCCCTCTGTTTCTCGCCCACTGTTTCTCGCCCTCTGTTTCAGCCCCTCTGTTTCAGCCCCTCTGTTTCAGACCCTCTGTTTCAGCCCCTCTGTTTCTCGCCCTCTGTTTCAGCCCCTCTGTTTCAGCCCCTCTGTTTCAGCCCCTCTGTTTCAGCCCCTTCTGTTTCTCGCCCTCTGTTTCAGCCCCTCTGTTTCAGCCCCTCTGTTTCAGCCCCTCTGTTTCTCGCCCTCTGTTTCTCGCCCTCTGTTTCTCGCCCTCTGTTTCTCGCCCTCTGTTTCAGCCCCTCTGTTTCAGCCCCTCTGTTTCAGCCCCTCTGTTTCAGCCTCTCTGTTTCTCGCCCTCTGTTTCAGCCCCTCTGTTTCAGCCCCTCTGTTTCAGCCCCTCTGTTTCAGCCCATCTGTTTCTCGCTCTCTGTTTCTCGCCCTCTGATTATCGCCCTCTGTTTCTCGCCCTCTGTTTCTCGCCCTCTGTTTCAGCCCCTCTGTTTCAGCCCCTCTGTTTCTCGCCCTCTGTTTCTCGCCCTCTGTTTCTCGCCCTCTGTTTCAGCCCCTCTGTATCAGCCCCTCTGTTTCAGCCCCTCTGTTTCTCGCCCTCTGTTTCAGCCCCTCTGTTTCAGCCCCTCTGTTTCAGCCCCTCTGTTTCAGCCCCTCTGTTTCAGCTCCTCTGTTTCTCACCCTCTATTTCTCGCTCTCTGTTTCTCGCCCTCTGTTTCTCACCCTCTGTTTCAGCCCCTCTGTTTCAGCCCCTCTGTATCAGCCCCTCTGTTTCAGCCCCTCTGTTTCTCGCCCTCTGTTTCAGCCCCTCTGCTTCAGCCCATCTGTTTCAGCCCCTCTGTTTCAGCTCCTCTGTTTCTCGCCCTCTGTTTCTCGCCCTCTGTTTCAGCCCCTCTGTTTCTCGCCCTCTGTTTCAGCCCCTCTGTTTCTCGCCCTCTGTTTCAGCCCCTCTGTTTCTCGCCCTCTGTTTCAGCCCCTCTGTTTCAGCCCCTCTGTATCAGCCCCTCAGTTTCAGCCCCTCTGTTTCTCGCACTCTGTTTCTCGCCCTCTGTTTCAGCCCCTCTGTTTCAGCCCCTCAGTTTCTCGCCCTCTGTTTCTCGCTCTCTGTTTCTCGCTCTCTGTTTCTCGCCCTCTATTTCTCGCCCTCTGTTTCAGCCCCTCTGTTTCAGCCCCTCTGGTTCAGCCCCTCTGTTTCAGCCCCTCTGTTTCTCGCCCTCTGTTTCAGCCCCTCTGATTCTCGCCCTCTGTTTCAGCCCCTCTGTTTCAGCCCCTCTGTATCAGCCCCTCTGTTTCAGCCCCTCTGTTTCTCGCCCTCTGTTTCTCGCCCTCTGTTTCTGCCCCTCTGTTTCAGCCCCTCTGTTTCAGCCCCTCTGTTTTTAGCCCCTCTGTTTCTCGCCCTCTGTTTCAGCCCCTCTGTTTCTCGCCCTCTGTTTCAGCCCCTCTGTTTCAGCCCCTCTGTTTCAGCGCCTCTGTTTCAGCCTATCTGTTTCTCGCTCTCTGTTTCTCGCCCTCTGTTTCTCGCCCTCTGTTTCTCGCCCTCTGTTTCTCGCCCTCTGTTTCAGCCCCTCTGTTTCAGCCCCTCTGTTTCTCGCCCTCTGTTTCTCGCCCTCTGTTTCTCGCCCTCTGTTTCAGCCCCTCTGTATCAGCCCCTCTGTTTCAGCCCCTCTGTTTCTCGCCCTCTGTTTCAGCCCCTCTGTTTCAGCCCCTCTGTTTCAGCCCCTCTGTTTCAGCCCCTCTGTTTCAGCTCCTCTGTTTCTCACCCTCTATTTCTCGCTCTCTGTTTCTCGCCCTCTGTTTCTCACCCTCTGTTTCAGCCCCTCTGTTTCAGCCCCTCTGTATCAGCCCCTCTGTTTCAGCCCCTCTGTTTCTCGCCGTCTGTTTCAGCCCCTCTGCTTCAGCCCATCTGTTTCAGCCCCTCTGTTTCAGCTCCTCTGTTTCTCGCCCTCTGTTTCTCGCCCTCTGTTTCAGCCCCTCTGTTTCTCGCCCTCTGTTTCAGCCCCTCTGTTTCTCGCCCTCTGTTTCAGCCCCTCTGTTTCTCGCCCTCTGTTTCAGCCCCTCTGTTTCAGCCCCTCTGTATCAGCCCCTCTGTTTCAGCCCCTCTGTTTCTCGCACTCTGTTTCTCGCCCTCTGTTTCAGCCCCTCTGTTTCAGCCCCTCTTTTTCTCGCCCTCTGTTTCTCGCTCTCTGTTTCTCGCTCTCTGTTTCTCGCCCTCTGTTTCTCGCCCTCTGTTTCAGCCCCTCTGTTTCAGCCCCTCTGGTTCAGCCCCTCTGTTTCAGCCCCTCTGTTTCTCGCCCTCTGTTTCAGCCCCTCTGTTTCTCGCCCTCTGTTTCAGCCCCTCTGTTTCAGCCCCTCTGTATCAACCCCTCTGTTTCAGCCACCTCTGTTTCTCGCTCTCTGTTTCTCGCCCTCTGTTTCAGCCCCTCTGTTTCAGCCCCTCTGTTTCATGCCCTCTGTTTCAGCCCCTCTGTTTCTCGCCCTCTGTTTCTCGCCCTCTGTTTCTCACCCTCTGTTTCTCGCCCTCTGTTTCTCGCCCTCTGTTTCAGCCCCTCTGTTTCAGCCCCTCTGTTTCTCGCCCTCTGTTTCTCGCCCTCTGTTTCTCGCCCTCTGTTTCAGCCCCTCTGTATCAGCCCCTCTGTTTCAGCCCCTCTGTTTCTCGCCCTCTGTTTCAGCCCCTCTGTTTCAGCCCCTCTGTTTCAGCCCCTCTGTTTCAGCCCCTCTGTTTCAGCTCCTCTGTTTCTCACCCTCTATTTCTCGCTCTCTGTTTCTCGCCCTCTGTTTCTCACCCTCTGTTTCAGCCCCTCTGTTTCAGCCCCTCTGTATCAGCCCCTCTGTTTCAGCCCCTCTGTTTCTCGCCCTCTGTTTCAGGCCCTCTGCTTCAGCCCATCTGTTTCAGCCCCTCTGTTTCAGCTCCTCTGTTTCTCGCCCTCTGTTTCTCGCCCTCTGTTTCAGCCCCTCTGTTTCTCGCCCTCTGTTTCAGCCCCTCTGTTTCTCGCCCTCTGTTTCAGCCCCTCTGTTTCTCGCCCTCTGTTTCAGCCCCTCTGTTTCAGCCCCTCTGTATCAGCCCCTCTGTTTCAGCCCCTCTGTTTCTCGCACTCTGTTTCTCGCCCTCTGTTTCAGCCCCTCTGTTTCAGCCCCTCAGTTTCTCGCCCTCTGTTTCTCGCTCTCTGTTTCTCGCTCTCTGTTTCTCGCCCTCTGTTTCTCGCCCTCTGTTTCAGCCCCACTGTTTCAGCCCCTCTGGTTCAGCCCCTCTGTTTCAGCCCCTCTGTTTCTCGCCCTCTGTTTCAGCCCCTCTGTTTCTCGCCCTCTGTTTCAGCCCCTCTGTTTCAGCCCCTCTGTATCAACCCCTCTGTTTCAGCCCCTCTGTTTCTCGCTCTCTGTTTCTCGCCCTCTGTTTCAGCCCCTCTGTTTCAGCCCCTCTGTTTCATGCCCTCTGTTTCAGCCCCTCTGTTTCTCGCCCTCTGTTTCTCGCCCTCTGTTTCTCGCCCTCTAATTCTCGCTTTCTGTTTCTCGCCCTCTGTTTATCGCCCTCTGTTTCAGCCCCTCTGTTTCAGCCCCTCTGTTTCAGCCCCTCTGTTTCTCGCCCTCTGTTTCTCGCACACTGTATCTCTCCCTCTGTTTCAGCCCCTCTGTTTCAGCCCCTCTGCTTCAGCCCCTCTGTTTCAGCCCCTCTGTTTCTCGCCCTCTGTTTAAGCCCCTCTGTTTCAGCCCCTCTGTTTCAGCCACTCTGTTTCAGCCCCTCTGTTTCAGCCCGTCTCTTTCAGCCCCTCTGTTTCAGCCCCTCTGTTTCTCGCCCTCTGTTTCTCGCCCTCTGTTTCTCGCCCTCTGTTTCTCGCCCTCTGTTTCAGCCCCTCTGTTTCAGCCCCTCTGTTTCTCGCCCTCTGTTAATCGCCCACTGTTTCTCGCCCTCTGTTTCAGCCCCTCTGTTTCAGCCCCTCTGTTTCAGCCCCTCTGTTTCAGCCCCTCTGTTTCTAGCCCTCTGTTTCAGCCCCTCTGTTTCAGCCCCTCTGTTTCAGCCCCTCTGTTTGAGCCCCTTCTGTTTCTCGCCCTCTGTTTCAGCCCCTCTGTTTCAGCCCCTCTGTTTCAGCCCCTCTGTTTCAGCCCCTCTGTTTCTCGCCCTCTGTTTCTCGCCCTCTGTTTCTCGCCCTCTGTTTCAGCCCCTCTGTTTCAGCCCCTCTGTTTCAGCCCCTCTGTTTCAGCCTCTCTGTTTCTCGCCCTCTGTTTCAGCCCCTCTGTTTCAGCCCCTCTGTTTCAGCCTATCTGTTTCTCGCTCTCTGTTTCTCGCCCTCTGTTTCTCGCCCTCTGTTTCTCGCCCTCTGTTTCTCGCCCTCTGTTTCAGCCCCTGTGTTTCAGCCCCTCTGTTTCTCGCCCTCTGTTTCTCGCCCTCTGTTTCTCGCCCTCTGTTTCAGCCCCTCTGTATCAGCCCCTCTGTTTCAGCCCCTCTGTTTCTCGCCCTCTGTTTCAGCCCCTCTGTTTCAGCCCCTCTGTTTCAGCCCCTCTGTTTCTGCCCCTCTGTTTCAGCTCCTCTGTTTCTCACCCTCTATTTCTCGCTCTCTGTTTCTCGCCCTCTGTTTCTCACCCTCTGTTTCAGCCCCTCTGTTTCAGCCCCTCTGTATCAGCCCCTCTGTTTCAGCCCCTCAGTTTCTCGCCCTCTGTTTCAGCCCCTCTGCTTCAGCCCATCTGTTTCAGCCCCTCTGTTTCAGCTCCTCTGTTTCTCGCCCTCTGTTTCTCGCCCTCTGTTTCAGCCCCTCTGTTTCTCGCCCTCTGTTTCAGCCCCTCTGTTTCTCGCCCTCTGTTTCAGCCCCTCTGTTTCTCGCCCTCTGTTTCAGCCCCTCTGTTTCAGCCCCTCTGTATCAGCCCCTCTGTTTCAGCCCCTCTGTTTCTCGCACTCTGTTTCTCGCCCTCTGTTTCAGCCCCTCTGTTTCAGCCCCTCAGTTTCTCGCCCTCTGTTTCTCGCTCTGTGTTTCTCGCTCTCTGTTTCTCGCCCTCTGTTTCTCGCCCTCTGTTTCAGCCCCACTGTTTCAGCCCCTCTGGTTCAGCCCCTCTGTTTCAGCCCCTCTGTTTCTCGCCCTCTGTTTCAGCCCCTCTGTTTCTCGCCCTCTGTTTCAGCCCCTCTGTTTCAGCCCCTCTGTATCAACCCCTCTGTTTCAGCCCCTCTGTTTCTCGCTCTCTGTTTCTCGCCCTCTGTTTCAGCCCCTCTGTTTCAGCCCCTCTGTTTCATGCCCTCTGTTTCAGCCCCTCTGTTTCTCGCCCTCTGTTTCTCGCCCTCTGTTTCTCGCCCTCTTATTCTCGCTCTCTGTTTCTCGCCCTCTATTTATCGCCCTCTGTTTCAGCCCCTCTGTTTCAGCCCCTCTGTTTCAGCCCCTCTGTTTCTCGCCCTCTGTTTCTCGCACACTGTATCTCTCCCTCTGTTTCAGCCCCTCTGTTTCAGCCCCTCTGCTTCAGCCCCTCTGTTTCAGCCCCTCTGTTTCTCGCCCTCTGTTTCAGCCCCTCTGTTTCAGCCCCTCTGTTTCAGCCCCTCTGTTTCAGCCACTCTGTTTCAGCCCCTCTGTTTCTGGCCCTCTGTTTCTCGCCCACTGTTTCTCGCCCTCTGTTTCAGGCCCTCTGTTTCAGCCCCTCTGTTTCAGCCCATCTGTTTCAGCCCCTCTGTTTCTCGCACTCTGTTGCAGCCCCTCTGTTTCAGCCCCTCTGTTTCTCGCCCTCCGTTTCAGCCCCTCTGTTTCAGCCCCTCTGTATCAGCCCCTCTGTTTCAGCCCCTCTGTTTCAGACCCTCTGTTTCAGCCCCTCTGTTTCTCGCCCTCTGTTTCAGCCCCTCTGTTTCAGCCCCTCTGTTTTAGCCACTCTGTTTCAGCCCCTCTGTTTCTCGCCCTCTGTTTCAGCCCCTCTGTTTCAGCCCCTCTGTTTCAGCCCCTCTGTGTCAGCCCCTCTGTTTCTCGCCCTCTGTTTCTCGCCCTCTGTTTCTCGCCCTCTGTTTCAGCCCCTCTGTTTCAGCCCCTCTGTTTCAGCCCCTCTGTTTCAGCCTCTCTGTTTCTCGCCCTCTGTTTCAGCCCCTCTGTTTCAGCCCCTCTGTTTCAGCCCCTCTGTTTCAGCCCATCTGTTTCTCGCTCTCTGTTTCTCGCCCTCTGTTTCTCGCCCTCTGTTTCTTGCCCTCTGTTTCTCGCCCTCTGTTTCAGCCCCTCTGTTTCAGCCCCTCTGTTTCTCGCCCTCTGTTTCTCGCCCTCTGTTTCTCGCCCTCTGTTTCAGCCCCTCTGTATCAGCCCCTCTGTTTCAGCCCCTCTGTTTCTCGCCCTCTGTTTCAGCCCCTCTGTTTCAGCCCTCTGTTTCAGCCCCTCTGTTTCAGCCCCTCTGTTTCAGCTCCTCTGTTTCTCACCCTCTATTTCTCGCTCTCTGTTTTTCGCTCTCTGATTCTCACCCTCTGTTTCAGCCCCTCTGTTTCAGCCCCTCTGTATCAGCCCCTCTGTTTCAGCCCCTCTGTTTCTCGCCCTCTGATTCAGCCCCTCTGCTTCAGCCCATCTGTTTCAGCCCCTCTGTTTCAGCTCCTCTGTTTCTCGCCCTCTGTTTCTCGCCCTCTGTTTCAGCCCCTCTGTTTCTCGCCCTCTGTTTCAGCCCCTCTGTTTCTCGCCCTCTGTTTCAGCCCCTCTGTTTCTCGCCCTCTGTTTCAGCCCCTCTGTTTCAGCCCCTCTGTATCAGCCCCTCTGTTTCAGCCCCTCTGTTTCTCGCCCTCTGTTTCTCGCCCACTGTTTCTCGCCCTCTGGTTCAGCCCCTTTGTTTCAGCCCCTCTGCTTCAGCCCCTCTGTTTCAGCCCCTCTGTTTCTCGCCGTCTGTTTCAGCCCCTCTGTTTCAGCCCCTCTGTTTCAGCCCCTCTGTTTCTGCCCCTCTGTTTCAGCCCCTCTGTTCCTCGCCATCTGTTTCTCGCCCACTGTTTCTCGCCCTCGGTTTCAGGCCCTCTGTTTCAGCCCTTCTGTTTCAGCCCCTCTGTTTCAGCCCCTCTGTTTCTCGCCCTCTGTTTCAGCCCCTCTGTTTCAGCCCCTCTGTTTTAGCCACTCTGTTTCAGCCCCTCTGTTTCTCGCCCTCTGTTTCAGCCCCTCTGTTTCAGCCCCTCTGTTTCAGCCCCTCTGTGTCAGCCCCTCTGTTTCTCGCCCTCTGTTTCTCGCCCTCTGTTTCTCGCCCTCTGTTTCAGCCCCTCTGTTTCAGCCCCTCTGTTTCAGCCCCTCTGTTTCAGCCTCTCTGTTTCTCGCCCTCTGTTTCAGCCCCTCTGTTTCAGCCCCTCTGTTTCAGCCCCTCTGTTTCAGCCCATCAGTTTCTCGCTCTCTGTTTCTCGCCCTCTGTTTCTCGCCCTCTGTTTCTTGCCCTCTGTTTCTCGCCCTCTGTTTCAGCCCCTCTGTTTCAGCCCCTCTGTTTCTCGCCCTCTGTTTCTCGCCCTCTGTTTCTCGCCCTCTGTTTCAGCCCCTCTGTATCAGCCCCTCTGTTTCAGCCCCTCTGTTTCTCGCCCTCTGTTTCAGCCCCTCTGTTTCAGCCCCTCTGTTTCAGCCCCTCTGTTTCAGCCCCTCTGTTTCAGCTCCTCTGTTTCTCACCCTCTATTTCTCGCTCTCTGTTTCTCGCTCTCTGATTCTCACCCTCTGTTTCAGCCCCTCTGTTTCAGCCCCTCTGTATCAGCCCCTCTGTTTCAGCCCCACTGTTTCTCGCCCTCTGATTCAGCCCCTCTCCTTCAGCCCATCTGTTTCAGCCCCTCTGTTTCAGCTCCTCTGTTTCTCGCCCTCTGTTTCTCGCCCTCTGTTTCAGCCCCTCTGTTTCTCGCCCTCTGTTTCAGCCCCTCTGTTTCTCGCCCTCTGTTTCAGCCCCTCTGTTTCTCGCCCTCTGTTTCAGCCCCTCTGTTTCAGCCCCTCTGTATCAGCCCCTCTGTTTCAGCCCCTCTGTTTCTCGCCCTCTGTTTCTCGCCCACTGTTTCTCGCCCTCTGGTTCAGCCCCTTTGTTTCAGCCCCTCTGCTTCAGCCCCTCTGTTTCAGCCCCTCTGTTTCTCGCCGTCTGTTTCAGCCCCTCTGTTTCAGCCCCTCTGTTTCAGCCCCTCTGTTTCTGCCCCTCTGTTTCAGCCCCTCTGTTCCTCGCCATCTGTTTCTCGCCCACTGTTTCTCGCCCTCGGTTTCAGGCCCTCTGTTTCAGCCCTTCTGTTTCAGCCCCTCTGTTTCAGCCCCTCTGTTTCTCGCCCTCTGTTTCAGCCCCTCTGTTTCAACCCCTCTGTTTCTCGCCCTTTGTTTCAGCCCCTCTGTTTCAGCCCCTCTGTATCAGCCCCTCTGTTTCAGCCCCTCTGTTTCTCGCCCTCTGTTTCTCGCTCTCTGTTTCTCGCCCTCTGTTTCTCGCCCTCTGTTTCAGCCCCTCTGTTTCAGCCCCTCTGTTTCAGCCCCTCTGTTTTTAGCCCCTCTGTTTCTCGCCCTCTGTTTCAGCCCCTCTGTTTCTCGCCTCCTGTTTCAGCCCCTCTGTTTCAGCCCCTCTGTATCAGACCCTCTGTTTCAGCCCCTCTGTTTCTCGCCCTCTGTTTCTCGCCCTCTGTTTCAGCCCCTCTGTTTCAGCCCGTCTCTTTCAGCCCCTCTGTTTCAGCCCCTCTGTTTCTCGCCCTCTGTTTCTCGCCCTCTGTTTCTCGCCCTCTGTTTCTCGCCCTCTGTTTCAGCCCCTCTGTTTCAGCCCCTCTGTTTCAGCCCCTCTGTTTCTCGCCCTCTGTTTCTCGCCCACTGTTTCTCGCCCTCTGTTTCAGCCCCTCTGTTTCAGCCCCTCTGTTTCAGACCCTCTGTTTCAGCCCCTCTGTTTCTCGCCCTCTGTTTCAGCCCCTCTGTTTCAGCCCCTCTGTTTCAGCCCCTCTGTTTCAGCCCCTTCTGTTTCTCGCCCTCTGTTTCAGCCCCTCTGTTTCAGCCCCTCTGTTTCAGCCCCTCTGTTTCTCGCCCTCTGTTTCTCGCCCTCTGTTTCAGCCCCTCTGTTTCAGCCCCTCTGTTTCTCGCCCTCTGTTTCTCGCCCTCTGTTTCTCGCCCTCTGTTTCAGCCCCTCTGTATCAGCCCCTCTGTTTCAGCCCCTCTGTTTCTCGCCCTCTGTTTCAGCCCCTCTGTTTCAGCCCCTCTGTTTCAGCCCCTCTGTTTCAGCCCCTCTGTTTCAGCTCCTCTGTTTCTCACCCTCTATTTCTCGCTCTCTGTTTCTCGCCCTCTGTTTCTCACACTCTGTTTCAGCCCCTCTGTATCAGCCCCTCTGTTTCAGCCCCTCTGTTTCTCGCCCTCTGTTTCTCGCCCTCTGTTTCAGCCCCTCTGTTTCAGCCCCTCTGTTTCTCGCCCTCTGTTTCTCGCCCTCTGTTTCTCGCCCTCTGTTTCAGCCCCTCTGTATCAGCCCCTCTGTTTCAGCCCCTCTGTTTCTCGCCCTCTGTTTCAGCCCCTCTGTTTCAGCCCCTCTGTTTCAGCCCCTCTGTTTCAGCTCCTCTGTTTCTCACCCTCTATTTCTCGCTCTCTGTTTCTCGCCCTCTGTTTCTCACCCTCTGTTTCAGCCCCTCTGTTTCAGCCCCTCTGTATCAGCCCCTCTGTTTCAGCCCCTCTGTTTCTCGCCCTCTGTTTCAGCCCCTCTGCTTCAGCCCATCTGTTTCAGCCCCTCTGTTTCAGCTCCTCTGTTTCTCGCCCTCTGTTTCTCGCCCTCTGTTTCAGCCCCTCTGTTTCTCGCATTCTGTTTCAGCCCCTCTGTTTCTCGCCCTCTGTTTCAGCCCCTCTGTTTCTCGCCCTCTGTTTCAGCCCCTCTGTTTCAGCCCCTCTGTATCAGCCCCTCAGTTTCAGCCCCTCTGTTTCTCGCACTCTGTTTCTCGCCCTCTGTTTCAGCCCCTCTGTTTCAGCCCCTCAGTTTCTCGCCCTCTGTTTCTCGCTCTCTGTTTCTCGCTCTCTGTTTCTCGCCCTCTATTTCTCGCCCTCTGTTTCAGCCCCTCTGTTTCAGACCCTCTGGTTCAGCCCCTCTGTTTCAGCCCCTCTGTTTCTCGCCCTCTGTTTCAGCCCCTCTGATTCTCGCCCTCTGTTTCAGCCCCTCTGTTTCAGCCCCTCTGTATCAGCCCCTCTGTTTCAGCCCCTCTGTTTCTCGCCCTCTGTTTCTCGCCCTCTGTTTCAGCCCCTCTGTTTCAGCCCCTCTGTTTCAGCCCCTCTGTTTTTAGCCCCTCTGTTTCTCGCCCTCTGTTTCAGCCCCTCTGTTTCTCGCCCTCTGTTTCAGCCCCTCTGTTTCAGCCCCTCTGTTTCAGCGCCTCTGTTTCAGCCTATCTGTTTCTCGCTCTCTGTTTCTCGCCCTCTGTTTCTCGCCCTCTGTTTCTCGCCCTCTGTTTCTCGCCCTCTGTTTCAGCCCCTCTGTTTCAGCCCCTCTGTTTCTCGCCCTCTGTTTCTCGCCCTCTGTTTCTCGCCCTCTGTTTCAGCCCCTCTGTATCAGCCCCTCTGTTTCAGCCCCTCTGTTTCTCGCCCTCTGTTTCAGCCCCTCTGTTTCAGCCCCTCTGTTTCAGCCCCTCTGTTTCAGCCCCTCTGTTTCAGCTCCTCTGTTTCTCACCCTCTATTTCTCGCTCTCTGTTTCTCGCCCTCTGTTTCTCACCCTCTGTTTCAGCCCCTCTGTTTCAGCCCCTCTGTATCAGCCCCTCTGTTTCAGCCCCTCTGTTTCTCGCCCTCTGTTTCAGCCCCTCTGCTTCAGCCCATCTGTTTCAGCCCCTCTGTTTCAGCTCCTCTGTTTCTCGCCCTCTGTTTCTCGCCCTCTGTTTCAGCCCCTCTGTTTCTCGCCCTCTGTTTCAGCCCCTCTGTTTCTCGCCCTCTGTTTCAGCCCCTCTGTTTCTCGCCCTCTGTTTCAGCCCCTCTGTTTCAGCCCCTCTGTATCAGCCCCTCTGTTTCAGCCCCTCTGTTTCTCGCACTCTGTTTCTCGCCCTCTGTTTCAGCCCCTCTGTTTCAGCCCCTCAGTTTCTCGCCCTCTGTTTCTCGCTCTCTGTTTCTCGCTCTCTGTTTCTCGCCCTCTGTTTCTCGCCCTCTGTTTCAGCCCCTCTGTTTCAGCCCCTCTGGTTCAGCCCCTCTGTTTCAGCCCCTCTGTTTCTCGCCCTCTGTTTCAGCCCCTCTGTTTCTCGCCCTCTGTTTCAGCCCCTCTGTTTCAGCCCCTCTGTATCAACCCCTCTGTTTCAGCCACCTCTGTTTCTCGCTCTCTGTTTCTCGCCCTCTGTTTCAGCCCCTCTGTTTCAGCCCCTCTGTTTCATGCCCTCTGTTTCAGCCCCTCTGTTTCTCGCCCTCTGTTTCTCGCCCTCTGTTTCTCGCCCTCTGTTTCTCGCTCTCTGTTTCTCGCCCTCTGTTTATCGCCCTCTGTTTCAGCCCCTCTGTTTCAGCCCCTCTGTTTCAGCCCCTCTGTTTCTCGCCCTCTGTTTCTCGCACACTGTATCTCGCCCTCTGTTTCAGCCCCTCTGTTTCAGCCCCTCTGCTTCAGCCCCTCTGTTTCAGCCCCTCTGTTTCTCGCCCTCGGTTTCAGCCCCTCTGTTTCAGCCCCTCTGTTTCAGCCCCTCTGTTTCAGCCACTCTGTTTCAGCCCCTCTGTTTCTCGCCCTCTGTTTCTCGCCCACTGTTTCTCGCCCTCTGTTTCAGGCCCTCTGTTTCAGCCCCTCTGTTTCAGCCCATCTGTTTCAGCCCCTCTGTTTCTCGCCCTCTGTTGCAGCCCCTCTGTTTCAGCCCCTCTGTTTCTCGCCCTCCGTTTCAGCCCCCTCTGTTTCAGCCCCTCTGTATCAGCCCCTCTGTTTCAGCCCCTCTGTTTCAGACCCTCTGTTTCAGCTCCTCTGTTTCTCACCCTCTATTTCTCGCTCTCTGTTTCTCGCCCTCTGTTTCTCACCCTCTGTTTCAGCCCCTCTGTATCAGCCCCTCTGTTTCAGCCCCTCTGTTTCTCGCCCTCTGTTTCAGCCCCTCTGTTTCAGCCCCTCTGTTTCAGCCCCTCTGTTTCAGCCCCTCTGTTTCAGCTCCTCTGTTTCTCACCCTCTATTTCTCGCTCTCTGTTTCTCGCCCTCTGTTTCTCACCCTCTGTTTCAGCCCCTCTGTTTCAGCCCCTCTGTATCAGCCCCTCTGTTTCAGCCCCTCTGTTTCTCGCCCTCTGTTTCAGCCCCTCTGCTTCAGCCCATCTGTTTCAGCCCCTCTGTTTCAGCTCCTCTGTTTCTCGCCCTCTGTTTCTCGCCCTCTGTTTCAGCCCCTCTGTTTCTCGCCCTCTGTTTCAGCCCCTCTGTTTCTCGCCCTCTGTTTCAGCCCCTCTGTTTCTCGCCCTCTGTTTCAGCCCCTCTGTTTCAGCCCCTCTGTATCAGCCCCTCTGTTTCAGCCCCTCTGTTTCTCGCACTCTGTTTCTCGCCCTCTGTTTCAGCCCCTCTGTTTCAGCCCCTCAGTTTCTCGCCCTCTGTTTCTCGCTCTCTGTTTCTCGCTCTCTGTTTCTCGCCCTCTGTTTCTCGCCCTCTGTTTCAGCCCCTCTGTTTCAGCCCCTCTGGTTCAGCCCCTCTGTTTCAGCCCCTCTGTTTCTCGCCCTCTGTTTCAGCCCCTCTGTTTCTCGCCCTCTGTTTCAGCCCCTCTGTTTCAGCCCCTCTGTATCAACCCCTCTGTTTCAGCCACCTCTGTTTCTCGCTCTCTGTTTCTCGCCCTCTGTTTCAGCCCCTCTGTTTCAGCCCCTCTGTTTCATGCCCTCTGTTTCAGCCCCTCTGTTTCTCGCCCTCTGTTTCTCGCCCTCTGTTTCTCGCCCTCTGTTTCTCGCTCTCTGTTTCTCGCCCTCTGTTTATCGCCCTCTGTTTCAGCCCCTCTGTTTCAGCCCCTCTGTTTCAGCCCCTCTGTTTCTCGCCCTCTGTTTCTCGCACACTGTATCTCGCCCTCTGTTTCAGCCCCTCTGTTTCAGCCCCTCTGCTTCAGCCCCTCTGTTTCAGCCCCTCTGTTTCTCGCCCTCGGTTTCAGCCCCTCTGTTTCAGCCCCTCTGTTTCAGCCCCTCTGTTTCAGCCACTCTGTTTCAGCCCCTCTGTTTCTCGCCCTCTGTTTCTCGCCCACTGTTTCTCGCCCTCTGTTTCAGGCCCTCTGTTTCAGCCCCTCTGTTTCAGCCCATCTGTTTCAGCCCCTCTGTTTCTCGCCCTCTGTTGCAGCCCCTCTGTTTCAGCCCCTCTGTTTCTCGCCCTCCGTTTCAGCCCCCTCTGTTTCAGCCCCTCTGTATCAGCCCCTCTGTTTCAGCCCCTCTGTTTCAGACCCTCTGTTTCAGCCCCTCTGTTTCTCGCCCTCTGTTTCAGCCCCTCTGCTTCAGCCCCTCTGTTTTAGCCACTCTGTTTCAGCCCCTCTGTTTCTCGCCCTCTGTTTCAGCCCCTCTGTTTCAGCCCCTCTGTTTCAGCCCCTCTGTTTCAGCCCCTCTGTTTCTCGCCCTCTGTTTCTCGCCCTCTGTTTCAGCCCCTCTGTTTCAGCCCCTCTGTTTCAGCCCCTCTGTTTCAGCCTCTCTGTTTCTCGCCCTCTGTTTCAGCCCCTCTGTTTCAGCCCCTCTGTTTCAGACCCTCTGTTTCAGCCCCTCTGTTTCTCGCCCTCTGTTTCAGCCCCTCTGATTCTCGCCCTCTGTTTCAGCCCCTCTGTTTCAGCCCCTCTGTATCAGCCCCTCTGTTTCAGCCCCTCTGTTTCTCGCCCTCTGTTTCTCGCCCTCTGTTTCAGCCCCTCTGTTTCAGCCCCTCTGTTTCAGCCCCTCTGTTTTTAGCCCCTCTGTTTCTCGCCCTCTGTTTCAGCCCCTCTGTTTCTCGCCCTCTGTTTCAGCCCCTCTGTTTCAGCCCCTCTGTTTCAGCGCCTCTGTTTCAGCCTATCTGTTTCTCGCTCTCTGTTTCTCGCCCTCTGTTTCTCGCCCTCTGTTTCTCGCCCTCTGTTTCTCGCCCTCTGTTTCAGCCCCTCTGTTTCAGCCCCTCTGTTTCTCGCCCTCTGTTTCTCGCCCTCTGTTTCTCGCCCTCTGTTTCAGCCCCTCTGTATCAGCCCCTCTGTTTCAGCCCCTCTGTTTCTCGCCCTCTGTTTCAGCCCCTCTGTTTCAGCCCCTCTGTTTCAGCCCCTCTGTTTCAGCCCCTCTGTTTCAGCTCCTCTGTTTCTCACCCTCTATTTCTCGCTCTCTGTTTCTCGCCCTCTGTTTCTCACCCTCTGTTTCAGCCCCTCTGTTTCAGCCCCTCTGTATCAGCCCCTCTGTTTCAGCCCCTCTGTTTCTCGCCCTCTGTTTCAGCCCCTCTGCTTCAGCCCATCTGTTTCAGCCCCTCTGTTTCAGCTCCTCTGTTTCTCGCCCTCTGTTTCTCGCCCTCTGTTTCAGCCCCTCTGTTTCTCGCCCTCTGTTTCAGCCCCTCTGTTTCTCGCCCTCTGTTTCAGCCCCTCTGTTTCTCGCCCTCTGTTTCAGCCCCTCTGTTTCAGCCCCTCTGTATCAGCCCCTCTGTTTCAGCCCCTCTGTTTCTCGCACTCTGTTTCTCTCCCTCTGTTTCAGCCCCTCTGTTTCAGCCCCTCAGTTTCTCGCCCTCTGTTTCTCGCTCTCTGTTTCTCGCTCTCTGTTTCTCGCCCTCTGTTTCTCGCCCTCTGTTTCAGCCCCTCTGTTTCAGCCCCTCTGGTTCAGCCCCTCTGTTTCAGCCCCTCTGTTTCTCGCCCTCTGTTTCAGCCCCTCTGTTTCTCGCCCTCTGTTTCAGCCCCTCTGTTTCAGCCCCTCTGTATCAACCCCTCTGTTTCAGCCACCTCTGTTTCTCGCTCTCTGTTTCTCGCCCTCTGTTTCAGCCCCTCTGTTTCAGCCCCTCTGTTTCATGCCCTCTGTTTCAGCCCCTCTGTTTCTCGCCCTCTGTTTCTCGCCCTCTGTTTCTCGCCCTCTGTTTCTCGCTCTCTGTTTCTCGCCCTCTGTTTATCGCCCTCTGTTTCAGCCCCTCTGTTTCAGCCCCTCTGTTTCAGCCCCTCTGTTTCTCGCCCTCTGTTTCTCGCACACTGTATCTCGCCCTCTGTTTCAGCCCCTCTGTTTCAGCCCCTCTGCTTCAGCCCCTCTGTTTCAGCCCCTCTGTTTCTCGCCCTCGGTTTCAGCCCCTCTGTTTCAGCCCCTCTGTTTCAGCCCCTCTGTTTCAGCCACTCTGTTTCAGCCCCTCTGTTTCTCGCCCTCTGTTTCTCGCCCACTGTTTCTCGCCCTCTGTTTCAGGCCCTCTGTTTCAGCCCCTCTGTTTCAGCCCATCTGTTTCAGCCCCTCTGTTTCTCGCCCTCTGTTGCAGCCCCTCTGTTTCAGCCCCTCTGTTTCTCGCCCTCCGTTTCAGCCCCCTCTGTTTCAGCCCCTCTGTATCAGCCCCTCTGTTTCAGCCCCTCTGTTTCAGACCCTCTGTTTCAGCCCCTCTGTTTCTCGCCCTCTGTTTCAGCCCCTCTGCTTCAGCCCCTCTGTTTTAGCCACTCTGTTTCAGCCCCTCTGTTTCTCGCCCTCTGTTTCAGCCCCTCTGTTTCAGCCCCTCTGTTTCTGCCCCTCTGTTTCAGCCCCTCTGTTTCTCGCCCTCTGTTTCTCGCCCTCTGTTTCAGCCCCTCTGTTTCAGCCCCTCTGTTTCAGCCCCTCTGTTTCAGCCTCTCTGTTTCTCGCCCTCTGTTTCAGCCCCTCTGTTTCAGCCCCTCTGTTTCAGACCCTCTGTTTCAGCCCATCTGTTTCTCGCTCTCTGTTTCTCGCCCTCTGTTTCTCGCCCTCTGTTTCTTGCCCTCTGTTTCTCGCCCTCTGTTTCAGCCCCTCTGTTTCAGCCCCTCTGTTTCTCGCCCTCTGTTTCTCGCCCTCTGTTTCTCGCCCTCTGTTTCAGCCCCTCTGTATCAGCCCCTCTGTTTCAGCCCCTCTGTTTCTCGCCCTCTGTTTCAGCCCCTCTGTTTCAGCCCCTCTGTTTCAGCCCCTCTGTTTCAGCCCCTCTGTTTCAGCTCCTCTGTTTCTCACCCACTATTTCTCGCTCTCTGTTTCTCGCTCTCTGTTTCTCACCCTCTGTTTCAGCCCTTCTGTTTCAGCCCCTCTGTATCAGCCCCTCTGTTTCAGCCCCTCTGTTTCTCGCCCTCTGATTCAGCCCCTCTGCTTCAGCCCATCTGTTTCAGCCCCTCTGTTTCAGCTCCTCTGTTTCTCGCCCTCTGTTTCTCGCCCTCTGTTTCAGCCCCTCTGTTTCAGCCCCTCTGTATCAGCCCCTCTGTTTCAGCCCCTCTGTTTCTCGCCCTCTGTTTCTCGCCCACTGTTTCTCGCCCTCTGGTTCAGCCCCTCTGTTTCAGCCCCTCTGTTTCAGCTCCTCTGTTTCTCGCCCTCTGTTTCTCGCCCACTGTTTCTCGCCCTCTGTTTCAGCCCCTCTGTTTCAGCCCCTCTGTTTCTCGCCCTCTGTTTCAGCCCCTCTGTTTCAGCCCCTCTGTTTCTGCCCTTCTGTTTCAGCCCCTCTGTTTCAGCCCCTCTGTTTCTCGCCCTCTGTTTCAGCCCCTCTGTTTCAACCCCTCTGTTTCTCGCCCTTTGTTTCAGCCCCTCTGTTTCAGCCCCTCTGTATCAGCCCCTCTGTTTCAGCCCCTCTGTTTCTCGCCCTCTGTTTCTCGCTCTCTGTTTCTCGCCCTCTGTTTCTCGCCCTCTGTTTCAGCCCCTCTGTTTCAGCCCCTCTGTTTCAGCCCCTCTGTTTTTAGCCCCTCTGTTTCTCGCCCTCTGTTTCAGCCCCTCTGTTTCTCGCCTCCTGTTTCAGCCCCTCTGTTTCAGCCCCTCTGTATCAGACCATCTGTTTCAGCCCCTCTGTTTCTCGCCCTCTGTTTCTCGCCCTCTGTTTCAGCCCCTCTGTTTCAGCCCGTCTTTTTCAGCCCCTCTGTTTCAGCCCCTCTGTTTCTCGCCCTCTGTTTCTCGCCCTCTGTTTCTCGCCCTCTGTTTCTCGCCCTCTGTTTCAGCCCCTCTGTTTCAGCCCCTCTGTTTCAGCCCCTCTGTTTCTCGCCCTCTGTTTCTCGCCCACTGTTTCTCGCCCTCTGTTTCAGCCCCTCTGTTTCAGCCCCTCTGTTTCAGACCCTCTGTTTCAGCCCCTCTGTTTCTCGCCCTCTGTTTCAGCCCCTCTGTTTCAGCCCCTCTGTTTCAGCCCCTCTGTTTCAGCCCCTTCTGTTTCTCGCCCTCTGTTTCAGCCCCTCTGTTTCAGCCCCTCTGTTTCAGCCCCTCTGTTTCTCGCCCTCTGTTTCTCGCCCTCTGTTTCTCGCCCTCTGTTTCTCGCCCTCTGTTTCAGCCCCTCTGTTTCAGCCCCTCTGTTTCAGCCCCTCTGTTTCAGCCTCTCTGTTTCTCGCCCTCTGTTTCAGCCCCTCTGTTTCAGCCCCTCTGTTTCAGCCCCTCTGTTTCAGCCCATCTGTTTCTCGCTCTCTGTTTCTCGCCCTCTGTTTATCGCCCTCTGTTTCTCGCCCTCTGTTTCTCGCCCTCTGTTTCAGCCCCTCTGTTTCAGCCCCTCTGTTTCTCGCCCTCTGTTTCTCGCCCTCTGTTTCTCGCCATCTGTTTCAGCCCCTCTGTATCAGCCCCTCTGTTTCAGCCCCTCTGTTTCTCGCCCTCTGTTTCAGCCCCTCTGTTTCAGCCCCTCTGTTTCAGCCCCTCTGTTTCAGCCCCTCTGTTTCAGCTCCTCTGTTTCTCACCCTCTATTTCTCGCTCTCTGTTTCTCGCCCTCTGTTTCTCACCCTCTGTTTCAGCCCCTCTGTTTCAGCCCCTCTGTATCAGCCCCTCTGTTTCAGCCCCTCTGTTTCTCGCCCTCTGTTTCAGCCCCTCTGCTTCAGCCCATCTGTTTCAGCCCCTCTGTTTCAGCTCCTCTGTTTCTCGCCCTCTATTTCTCGCTCTCTGTTTCTCGCCCTCTGTTTCTCACCCTCTGTTTCAGCCCCTCTTTTTCAGCCCCTCTGTATCAGCCCCTCTGTTTCAGCCCCTCTGTTTCTCGCCCTCTGTTTCAGCCCCTCTGCTTCAGCCCATCTGTTTCAGCCCCTCTGTTTCAGCTCCTCTGTTTCTCGCCCTCTGTTTCTCGCCCTCTGTTTCAGCCCCTCTGTTTCTCGCCCTCTGTTTCAGCCCCTCTGTTTCTCGCCCTCTGTGTCAGCCCCTCTGTTTCTCGCCCTCTGTTTCAGCCCCTCTGTTTCAGCCCCTCTGTATCAGCTCCTCAGTTTCAGCCCCTCTGTTTCTCGCACTCTGTTTCTCGCCCTCTGTTTCAGCCCCTCTGTTTCAGCCCCTCAGTTTCTCGCCCTCTGTTTCTCGCTCTCTGTTTCTCGCTCTCTGTTTCTCGCCCTCTATTTCTCGCCCTCTGTTTCATCCCCTCTGTTTCAGCCCCTCTGGTTCAGCCCCTCTGTTTCAGCCCCTCTGTTTCTCGCCCTCTGTTTCAGCCCCTCTGATTCTCGCCCTCTGTTTCAGCCCCTCTGTTTCAGCCCCTCTGTATCAGCCCCTCTGTTCCAGCCCCTCTGTTTCTCACCCTCTGTTTCTCGCCCTCTGTTTCAGCCCCTCTGCTTCAGCCCCTCTGTTTCAGCCCCTCTGTTTTTAGCCCCTCTGTTTCTCGCCCTCTGTTTCAGCCCCTCTGTTTCTCGCCTCCTGTTTCAGCCCCTCTGTTTCAGCCCCTCTGTATCAGCCCCTCTGTTTCAGCCCCTCTGTTTCTCGCCCTCTGTTTCTCGCCCTCTGTTTCAGCCCCTCTGTTTCAGCCCGTCTCTTTCAGCCCCTCTGTTTCAGCCCCTCTGTTTCTCGCCCTCTGTTTCTCGCCCTCTGTTTCTCGCCCTCTGTTTCTCGCCCTCTGTTTCAGCCCCTCTGTTTCAGCCCATCTGTTTCAGCCCCTCTGTTTTTCGCCCTCTGTTTCTCGCCCACTGTTTCTCGCCCTCTGTTTCAGCCCCTCTGTTTCAGCCCCTCTGTTTCAGACCCTCTGTTTCAGCCCCTCTGTTTCTGGCCCTCTGTTTCAGCCCCTCTGTTTCAGCCCCTCTGTTTCTCGCCCTCTGTTTCAGCCCCTCTGTTTCAGCCCCTCTGTTTCAGCCCCTCTGTTTCAGCCCCTCTGTTTCTCGCCCTCTGTTTCTCGCACTCTGTTTCTCGCCCTCTGTTTCAGCCCCTCTGTTTCAGCCCCTCTGTTTCAGCCCCTCTGTTTCAGCCTCTCTGTTTCTCGCCCTCTGTTTCAGCCCCTCTGTTTCAGCCCCTCTGTTTCAGCCCCTCTGTTTCAGCCCATCTGTTTCTCGCTCTCTGTTTCTCGCCCTCTGTTTCTCGCCCTCTGTTTCTTGCCCTCTGTTTCTCGCCCTCTGTTTCAGCCCCTCTGTTTCAGCCCCTCTGTTTCTCGCCCTCTGTTTCTCGCCCTCTGTTTCTCGCCCTCTGTTTCAGCCCCTCTGTATCAGCCCCTCTGTTTCAGCCCCTCTGTTTCTCGCCCTCTGTTTCAGCCCTTCTGTTTCAGCCCCTCTGTTTCAGCCCCTCTGTTTCAGCCCCTCTGTTTCAGCCCCTCTGTTTCTCACACTCTATTTCTCGCTCTCTGTTTCTCGCCCTCTGTTTCTCACCCTCTGTTTCAGCCCCTCTGTTTCAGCCCCTCTGTATCAGCCCCGCTGTTTCAGCCCCTCTGTTTCTCGCCCTCTGATTCAGCCCCTCTGCTTCAGCCCATCTGTTTCAGCCCCTCTGTTTCAGCTCCTCTGTTTCTCGCCCTCTGTTTCTCGCCCTCTGTTTCAGCCCCTCTGTTTCTCGCCCTCTGTTTCAGCCCCTCTGTTTCTCGCCCTCTGTTTCAGCCCCTCTGTTTCTCGCCCTCTGTTTCAGCCCCTCTGTTTCAGCCCCTCTGTATCAGCCCCTCTGTTTCAGCCCCTCTGTTTCTCGCCCTCTGTTTCTCGCCCACTGTTTCAGCCCCTCTGTATCAGCCCCTCTGTTTCAGCCCCTCTGTTTCTCGCCCTCTGTTTCTCGCCCTCTGTTTCAGCCCCTCTGTTTCAGCCCCTCTGTTTCAGCCCCTCTGTTTCAGCCTCTCTGTTTCTCGCCCTCTGTTTCAGCCCCTCTGTTTCAGCCCCTCTGTTTCAGCCCCTCTGTTTCAGCCCATCTGTTTCTCGCTCTCTGTTTCTCGCCCTCTGTTTATCGCCCTCTGTTTCTCGCCCTCTGTTTCTCGCCCTCTGTTTCAGCCCCTCTGTTTCAGCCCCTCTGTTTCTCGCCCTCTGTTTCTCGCCCTCTGTTTCTCGCCATCTGTTTCAGCCCCTCTGTATCAGCCCCTCTGTTTCAGCCCCTCTGTTTCTCGCCCTCTGTTTCAGCCCCTCTGTTTCAGCCCCTCTGTTTCAGCCCCTCTGTTTCAGCCCCTCTGTTTCAGCTCCTCTGTTTCTCACCCTCTATTTCTCGCTCTCTGTTTCTCGCCCTCTGTTTCTCACCCTCTGTTTCAGCCCCTCTGTTTCAGCCCCTCTGTATCAGCCCCTCTGTTTCAGCCCCTCTGTTTCTCGCCCTCTGTTTCAGCCCCTCTGCTTCAGCCCATCTGTTTCAGCCCCTCTGTTTCAGCTCCTCTGTTTCTCGCCCTCTGTTTCTCGCCCTCTGTTTCAGCCCCTCTGTTTCTCGCCCTCTGTTTCAGCCCCTCTGTTTCTCGCCCTCTGTGTCAGCCCCTCTGTTTCTCGCCCTCTGTTTCAGCCCCTCTGTTTCAGCCCCTCTGTATCAGCTCCTCAGTTTCAGCCCCTCTGTTTCTCGCACTCTGTTTCTCGCCCTCTGTTTCAGCCCCTCTGTTTCAGCCCCTCAGTTTCTCGCCCTCTGTTTCTCGCTCTCTGTTTCTCGCTCTCTGTTTCTCGCCCTCTATTTCTCGCCCTCTGTTTCATCCCCTCTGTTTCAGCCCCTCTGGTTCAGCCCCTCTGTTTCAGCCCCTCTGTTTCTCGCCCTCTGTTTCAGCCCCTCTGATTCTCGCCCTCTGTTTCAGCCCCTCTGTTTCAGCCCCTCTGTATCAGCCCCTCTGTTCCAGCCCCTCTGTTTCTCGCCCTCTGTTTCTCGCCCTCTGTTTCAGCCCCTCTGCTTCAGCCCCTCTGTTTCAGCCCCTCTGTTTTTAGCCCCTCTGTTTCTCGCCCTCTGTTTCAGCCCCTCTGTTTCTCGCCTCCTGTTTCAGCCCCTCTGTTTCAGCCCCTCTGTATCAGCCCCTCTGTTTCAGCCCCTCTGTTTCTCGCCCTCTGTTTCTCGCCCTCTGTTTCAGCCCCTCTGTTTCAGCCCGTCTCTTTCAGCCCCTCTGTTTCAGCCCCTCTGTTTCTCGCCCTCTGTTTCTCGCCCTCTGTTTCTCGCCCTCTGTTTCTCGCCCTCTGTTTCAGCCCCTCTGTTTCAGCCCATCTGTTTCAGCCCCTCTGTTTTTCGCCCTCTGTTTCTCGCCCACTGTTTCTCGCCCTCTGTTTCAGCCCCTCTGTTTCAGCCCCTCTGTTTCAGACCCTCTGTTTCAGCCCCTCTGTTTCTGGCCCTCTGTTTCAGCCCCTCTGTTTCAGCCCCTCTGTTTCTCGCCCTCTGTTTCAGCCCCTCTGTTTCAGCCCCTCTGTTTCAGCCCCTCTGTTTCAGCCCCTCTGTTTCTCGCCCTCTGTTTCTCGCACTCTGTTTCTCGCCCTCTGTTTCAGCCCCTCTGTTTCAGCCCCTCTGTTTCAGCCCCTCTGTTTCAGCCTCTCTGTTTCTCGCCCTCTGTTTCAGCCCCTCTGTTTCAGCCCCTCTGTTTCAGCCCCTCTGTTTCAGCCCATCTGTTTCTCGCTCTCTGTTTCTCGCCCTCTGTTTCTCGCCCTCTGTTTCTTGCCCTCTGTTTCTCGCCCTCTGTTTCAGCCCCTCTGTTTCAGCCCCTCTGTTTCTCGCCCTCTGTTTCTCGCCCTCTGTTTCTCGCCCTCTGTTTCAGCCCCTCTGTATCAGCCCCTCTGTTTCAGCCCCTCTGTTTCTCGCCCTCTGTTTCAGCCCTTCTGTTTCAGCCCCTCTGTTTCAGCCCCTCTGTTTCAGCCCCTCTGTTTCAGCTCCTCTGTTTCTCACACTCTATTTCTCGCTCTCTGTTTCTCGCCCTCTGTTTCTCACCCTCTGTTTCAGCCCCTCTGTTTCAGCCCCTCTGTATCAGCCCCGCTGTTTCAGCCCCTCTGTTTCTCGCCCTCTGATTCAGCCCCTCTGCTTCAGCCCATCTGTTTCAGCCCCTCTGTTTCAGCTCCTCTGTTTCTCGCCCTCTGTTTCACGCCCTCTGTTTCAGCCCCTCTGTTTCTCGCCCTCTGTTTCAGCCCCTCTGTTTCTCGCCCTCTGTTTCAGCCCCTCTGTTTCTCGCCCTCTGTTTCAGCCCCTCTGTTTCAGCCCCTCTGTATCAGCCCCTCTGTTTCAGCCCCTCTGTTTCTCGCCCTCTGTTTCTCGCCCACTGTTTCTCGCCCTCTGGTTCAGCCCCTCTGTTTCAGCCCCTCTGCTTCAGCCCCTCTGTTTCAGCCCCTCTGTTTCTCGCCCTCTGTTTCAGCCCCTCTGTTTCAGCCCCTCTGTTTCAGCCCCTCTGTTTCAGCCCCTCTGTTTCAGCCCCTCTGTTCCTCGCCATCTGTTTCTCGCCCACTGTTTCTCGCCCTCGGTTTCAGGCCCTCTGTTTCAGCCCTTCTGTTTCAGCCCCTCTGTTTCAGCCCCTCTGTATCTCGCCCTCTTTTTCAGCCCCTCTGTTTCAACCCCTCTGTTTCTCGCCCTTTGTTTCAGCCCCTCTGTTTCAGCCCCTCTGTATCAGACCCTCTGTTTCACCCCCTCTGTTTCTCGCCCTCTGTTTCTCGCTCTCTGTTTCTCGCCCTCTGTTTCTCGCCCTCTGTTTCAGCCCATCTGTTTCAGCCCCTCTGTTTCAGCCCCTCTGTTTTTAGCCCCTCTGTTTCTCGCCCTCTGTTTCAGCCCCTCTGTTTCTCGCCTCCTGTTTCAGCCCCTCTGTTTCAGCCCCTCTGTATCAGACCCTCTGTTTCAGCCCCTCTGTTTCTCGCCCTCTGTTTCTCGCCCTCTGTTTCAGCCCCTCTGTTTCAGCCCGTCTCTTTCAGCCCCTCTGTTTCAGCCCCTCTGTTTCTCGCCCTCTGTTTCTCACCCTCTGTTTCTCGCCCTCTGTTTCTCGCCCTCTGTTTCAGCCCCTCTGTTTCAGCCCCTCTGTTTCTCGCCCTCTGTTTCTCGCCCACTGTTTCTCGCCCTCTGTTTCAGCCCCTCTGTTTCAGCCCCTCTGTTTCAGACCCTCTGTTTCAGCCCCTCTGTTTCTCGCCCTCTGTTTCAGCCCCTCTGTTTCAGCCCCTCTGTTTCAGCCCCTCTGTTTCAGCCCCTTCTGTTTCTCGCCCTCTGTTTCAGCCCCTCTGTTTCAGCCCCTCTGTTTCAGCCCCTCTGTTTCAGCCCCTCTGTTTCTCGCCCTCTGTTTCTCGCCCTCTGTTTCTCGCCCTCTGTTTCAGCCCCTCTGTTTCAGCCCCTCTGTTTCAGCCCCTCTGTTTCAGCCTCTCTGTTTCTCGCCCTCTGTTTCAGCCCCTCTGTTTCAGCCCCTCTGTTTCAGCCCCTCTGTTTCAGCCCCTCTGTTTCTCGCCCTCTGTTTCAGCCCCTCTGTTTCAGCCCCTCTGTTTCAGCCCCTCTGTTTCAGCCCCTCTGTTTCAGCTCCTCTGTTTCTCACCCTCTATTTCTCGCTCTCTGTTTCTCGCCCTCTGTTTCTCACCCTCGGTTTCAGCCCCTCTGTTTCAGCCCCTCTGTATCAGCCCCTCTGTTTCAGCCCCTCTGTTTCTCGCCCTCTGTTTCAGCCCCTCTGCTTCAGCCCATCTGTTTCAGCCCCTCTGTTTCAGCTCCTCTGTTTCTCGCCCTCTTTTTCTCGCCCTCTGTTTCAGCCCCTCTGTTTCTCGCCCTCTGTTTCAGCCCCTCTGTTTCTCGCCCTCTGTTTCAGCACCTCTGTTTCTCGCCCTCTGTTTCAGCCCCTCTGTTTCAGCCCCTCTGTATCAGCCCCTCTGTTTCAGCCCCTCTGTTTCTCGCACTCTGTTTCTCGCCCTCTGTTTCAGCCCCTCTGTTTCAGCCCCTCAGTTTCTCGCCCTCTGTTTCTCGCTCTCTGTTTCTCGCTCTCTGTTTCTCGCCCTCTGTTTCTCGCCCTCTGTTTCAGCCCCTCTGTTTCAGCCCCTCTGGTTCAGCCCCTCTGTTTCAGCCCCTCTGTTTCTCGCCCTCTGTTTCAGCCCCTCTGTTTCTCGCCCTCTGTTTCAGCCCCTCTGTTTCAGCCCCTCTGTATCAACCCCTCTGTTTCAGCCCCTCTGTTTCTCGCACTCTGTTTCTCGCCCTCTGTTTCAGCCCCTCTGTTTCAGCCCCTCTGTTTCATGCCCTCTGTTTCAGCCCCTCTGTTTCTCGCCCTCTGTTTCTCGCCCTCTGTTTCAGCCCCTCTGTTTCAGCCCCTCTGTTTCAGCCCCTCTGTTTCAGCCTCTCTGTTTCTCGCCCTCTGTTTCAGCCCCTCTGTTTCAGCCCCTCTGTTTCAGCCCCTCTGTTTCAGCCCCTCTGTTTCTCGCCCTCTGTTTCAGCCCCTCTGTTTCAGCCCCTCTGTTTCAGCCCCTCTGTTTCAGCCCCTCTGTTTCAGCTCCTCTGTTTCTCACCCTCTATTTCTCGCTCTCTGTTTCTCGCCCTCTGTTTCTCACCCTCTGTTTCAGCCCCTCTGTTTCAGCCCCTCTGTATCAGCCCCTCTGTTTCAGCCCCTCTGTTTCTCGCCCTCTGTTTCCGCCCCTCTGCTTCAGCCCATCTGTTTCAGCCCCTCTGTTTCAGCTCCTCTGTTTCTCGCCCTCTTTTTCTCGCCCTCTGTTTCAGCCCCTCTGTTTCTCGCCCTCTGTTTCAGCCCCTCTGTTTCTCGCCCTCTGTTTCAGCCCCTCTGTTTCTCGCCCTCTGTTTCAGCCCCTCTGTTTCAGCCCCTCTGTATCAGCCCCTCTGTTTCAGCCTCTCTGTTTCTCGCACTCTGTTTCTCGCCCTCTGTTTCAGCCCCTCTGTTTCAGCCCCTCAGTTTCTCGCCCTCTGTTTCTCGCTCTCTGTTTCTCGCTCTCTGTTTCTCGCCCTCTGTTTCTCGCCCTCTGTTTCAGCCCCTCTGTTTCAGCCCCTCTGGTTCAGCCCCTCTGTTTCAGCCCCTCTGTTTCTCGCCCTCTGTTTCAGCCCCTCTGTTTCTCGCCCTCTGTTTCAGCCCCTCTGTTTCAGCCCCTCTGTATCAACCCCTCTGTTTCAGCCCCTCTGTTTCTAGCACTCTGTTTCTCGCCCTCTGTTTCAGCCACTCTGTTTCAGCCCCTCTGTTTCATGCCCTCTGTTTCAGCCCCTCTGTTTCTCGCCCTCTGTTTATCGCCCTCTGTTTCAGCCCCTCTGTTTCAGCCCCTCTGTTTCAGCCCCTCTGTTTCTCGCCCTCTGTTTCTCGCACACTGTATCTCGCCCTCTGTTTCAGCCCCTCTGTTTCAGCCCCTCTGCTTCAGCCCCTCTGTTTCAGCCCCTCTGTTTCTCGCCCTCTGTTTCAGCCCCTCTGTTTCAGCCCCTCTGTTTCAGCCCCTCTGTTTCAGCCACTCTGTTTCAGCCCCTCTGTTTCTCGCCCTCTGTTTCTCGCCCACTGTTTCTCGCCCTCTGTTTCAGGCCCTCTGTTTCAGCCCCTCTGTTTCAGCCCCTCTGTTTCAGCCCCTCTGTTTCTCGCCCTCTGTTGCAGCCCCTCTGTTTCAGCCCCTCTGTTTCTCGCCCTCCGTTTCAGCCCCTCTGTTTCAGCCCCTCTGTATCAGCCCCTCTGTTTCAGCCCCTCTGTTTCAGACCCTCTGTTTCAGCCCCTCTGTTTCTCGCCCTCTGTTTCAGCTCCTCTGTTTCAGCCCCTCTGTTTTAGCCCCTCTGTTTCAGCCCCTCTGTTTCTCGCTTTCTGTTTCAGCCCCTCTGTTTCAGCCCCTCTGTTTCAGCCCCTCTGTTTCAGCCCATCTGTTTCTCGCTCTCTGTTTCTTGCCCTCTGTTTCTCGCCCTCTGTTTCAGCCCCTCTGTTTCAGCCCCTCTGTTTCTCTCCCTCTGTTTCTCGCCCTCTGTTTCTCGCCCTCTGTTTCAGCCCCTCTGTATCAGCCCCTCTGTTTCAGCCCCTCTGTTTCTCGCCCTCTGTTTCAGCACCTCTGTTTCAGCCCCTCTGTTTCAGCCCCTCTGTTTCAGCCCCTCTGTTTCAGCTCCTCTGTTTCTCACCCTCTATTTCTCGCTCTCTGTTTCTCGCTCTCTGTTTCTCACCCTCTGTTTCAGCCCCTCTGTTTCAGCCCCTCTGTATCAGCCCCTCTGTTTCAGCCCCTCTGTTTCTCGCCCTCTGATTCAGCCCCTCTGCTTCAGCCCATCTGTTTCAGCCCCTCTGTTTCAGCTCCTCTGTTTCTCGCCCTCTGTTTCTCGCCCTCTGTTTCAGCCCCTCTGTTTCTCGCCCTCTGTTTCAGCCCCTCTGTTTCTCGCCCTCTGTTTCAGCCCCTCTGTTTCTCGCCCTCTGTTTCAGCCCCTCTGTTTCAGCCCCTCTGTATCAGCCCCTCTGTTTCAGCCCTTCTGTTTCTCGCCCTCTGTTTCTCGCCCACTGTTTCTCGCCCTCTGGTTCAGCCCCTCTGTTTCAGCCCCTCTGCTTCAGCCCCTCTGTTTCAGCCCCTCTGTTTCTCGCCCTCTGTTTCAGCCCCTCTGTTTCAGCCCCTCTGTTTCAGCCCCTCTGTTTCTGCCCCTCTGTTTCAGCCCCTCTGTTCCTCGCCATCTGTTTCTCGCCCACTGTTTCTCGCCCTCGGTTTCAGGCCCTCTGTTTCAGCCCTTCTGTTTCAGCCCCTCTGTTTCAGCCCCTCTGTTTCTCGCCCTCTGTTTCAGCCCCTCTGTTTCAACCCCTCTGTTTCTCGCCCACTGTTTCAGCCCCTCTGTTTCAGCCCCTCTGTATCAGCCCCTCTGTTTCAGCCCCTCTGTTTCTCGCCCTCTGTTTCTCGCTCTCTGTTTCTCGCCCTCTGTTTCTCGCCCTCTGTTTCAGCCCCTCTGTTTCAGCCCCTCTGTTTCAGCCCCTCTGTTTTTAGCCCCTCTGTTTCTCGCCCTCTGTTTCAGCCCCTCTGTTTCTCGCCTCCTGTTTCAGCCCCTCTGTTTCAGCCCCTCTGTATCAGACCCTCTGTTTCAGCCCCTCTGTTTCTCGCCCTCTGTTTCCCGCCCTCTGTTTCAGCCCCTCTGTTTCAGCCCGTCTCTTTCAGCCCCTCTGTTTCAGCCCCTCTGTTTCTCGCCCTCTGATTCAGCCCCTCTGCTTCAGCCCATCTGTTTCAGCCCCTCTGTTTCAGCTCCTCTGTTTCTCGCCCTCTGTTTCTCGCCCTCTGTTTCAGCCCCTCTGTTTCTCGCCCTCTGTTTCAGCCCCTCTGTTTCTAGCCCTCTGTTTCAGCCCCTCTGTTTCTCGCCCTCTGTTTCAGCCCCTCTGTTTCAGCCCCTCTGTATCAGCCCCTCTGTTTCAGCCCCTCTGTTTCTCGCCCTCTGTTTCTCGCCCACTGTTTCTCGCCCTCTGGTTCAGCCCCTCTGTTTCAGCCCCTCTGCTTCAGCCCCTCTGTTTCAGCCCCTCTGTTTCTCGCCCTCTGTTTCAGCCCCTCTGTTTCAGCCCCTCTGTTTCAGCCCCTCTGTTTCTGCCCCTCTGTTTCAGCCCCTCTGTTCCTCGCCATCTGTTTCTCGCCCACTGTTTCTCGCCCTCGGTTTCAGGCCCTCTGTTTCAGCCCTTCTGTTTCAGCCCCTCTGTTTCAGCCCCTCTGTTTCTCGCCCTCTGTTTCAGCCCCTCTGTTTCAACCCCTCTGTTTCTCGCCCACTGTTTCAGCCCCTCTGTTTCAGCCCCTCTGTATCAGCCCCTCTGTTTCAGCCCCTCTGTTTCTCGCCCTCTGTTTCTCGCTCTCTGTTTCTCGCCCTCTGTTTCTCGCCCTCTGTTTCAGCCCCTCTGTTTCAGCCCCTCTGTTTCAGCCCCTCTGTTTTTAGCCCCTCTGTTTCTCGCCCTCTGTTTCAGCCCCTCTGTTTCTCGCCTCCTGTTTCAGCCCCTCTGTTTCAGCCCCTCTGTATCAGACCCTCTGTTTCAGCCCCTCTGTTTCTCGCCCTCTGTTTCTCGCCCTCTGTTTCAGCCCCTCTGTTTCAGCCCGTCTCTTTCAGCCCCTCTGTTTCAGCCCCTCTGTTTCTCGCCCTCTGTTTCTCGCCCTCTGTTTCTCGCCCTCTGTTTCTCGCCCTCTGTTTCAGCCCCTCTGTTTCAGCCCCTCTGTTTCAGCCCCTCTGTTTCTCGCCCTCTGTTTCTCGCCCACTGTTTCTCGCCCTCTGTTTCAGCCCCTCTGTTTCAGCCCCTCTGTTTCAGACCCTCTGTTTCTCGCCCTCTGTTTCAGCCCCTCTGTTTCAGCCCCTCTGTTTCTGCCCCTCTGTTTCAGCCCCTCTGTTCCTCGCCATCTGTTTCTCGCCCACTGTTTCTCGCCCTCGGTTTCAGGCCCTCTGTTTCAGCCCTTCTGTTTCAGCCCCTCTGTTTCAGCCCCTCTGTTTCTCGCCCTCTGTTTCTGCCCCTCTGTTTCAACCCCTCTGTTTCTCGCCCACTGTTTCAGCCCCTCTGTTTCAGCCCCTCTGTATCAGCCCCTCTGTTTCAGCCCCTCTGTTTCTCGCCCTCTGTTTCTCGCTCTCTGTTTCTCGCCCTCTGTTTCTCGCCCTCTGTTTCAGCCCCTCTGTTTCAGCCCCTCTGTTTCAGCCCCTCTGTTTTTAGCCCCTCTGTTTCTCGCCCTCTGTTTCAGCCCCTCTGTTTCTCGCCTCCTGTTTCAGCCCCTCTGTTTCAGCCCCTCTGTATCAGACCCTCTGTTTCAGCCCCTCTGTTTCTCGCCCTCTGTTTCTCGCCCTCTGTTTCAGCCCCTCTGTTTCAGCCCGTCTCTTTCAGCCCCTCTGTTTCAGCCCCTCTGTTTCTCGCCCTCTGTTTCTCGCCCTCTGTTTCTCGCCCTCTGTTTCTCGCCCTCTGTTTCAGCCCCTCTGTTTCAGCCCCTCTGTTTCAGCCCCTCTGTTTCAGCCACTCTGTTTCAGCCCCTCTGTTTCTCGCCCTCTGTTTCTCGCCCACTGTTTCTCGCCCTCTGTTTCAGGCCCTCTGTTTCAGCCCCTCTGTTTCAGCCCCTCTGTTTCAGCCCCTCTGTTTCTCGCCCTCTGTTGCAGCCCCTCTGTTTCAGCCCCTCTGTTTCTCGCCCTCCGTTTCAGCCCCTCTGTTTCAGCCCCTCTGTATCAGCCCCTCTGATTCAGCCCCTCTGTTTCAGACCCTCTGTTTCAGCCCCTCTGTTTCTCGCCCTCTGTTTCAGCCCCTCTGTTTCAGCCCCTCTGTTTTAGCCCCTCTGTTTCAGCCCCTCTGTTTCTCGCCCTCTGTTTCAGCCCCTCTGTTTCAGCCCCTCTGTTTCAGCCCCTCTGTTTCAGCCCCTCTGTTTCTCGCCCTCTGTTTCTCGCCCTCTGTTTCTCGCCCTCTGTTTCAGCCCCTCTGTTTCAGCCCCTCTGTTTCAGCCCCTCTGTTTCAGCCTCTCTGTTTCTCGCCCTCTGTTTCAGCCCCTCTGTTTCAGCCCCTCTGTTTCAGCCCCTCTGTTTCAGCCCATCTGTTTCGCGCTCTCTGTTTCTCGCCCTCTGTTTCTCGCCCTCTGTTTCTTGCCCTCTGTTTCTCGCCCTCTGTTTCAGCCCCTCTGTTTCAGCCCCTCTGTTTCTCGCCCTCTGTTTCTCGCCCTCTGTTTCTCGCCCTCTGTTTCAGCCCCTCTGTATCAGCCCCTCTGTTTCAGCCCCTCTGTTTCTCGCCCTCTGTTTCAGCCCCTCTGTTTCAGCCCCTCTGTTTCAGCCCCTCTGTTTCAGCCCCTCTGTTTCAGCTCCTCTGTTTCTCACCCTCTATTTCTCGCTCTCTGTTTCTCACTCTCTGTTTCTCACCCTCTGTTTCAGCCCCTCTGTTTCAGCCCCTCTGTATCAGCCCCTCTGTTTCAGCCCCTCTGTTTCTCGCCCTCTGATTCAGCCCCTCTGCTTCAGCCCATCTGTTTCAGCCCCTCTGTTTCAGCTCCTCTGTTTCTCGCCCTCTGTTTCTCGCCCTCTGTTTCAGCCCCTCTGTTTCTCGCCCTCTGTTTCAGCCCCTCTGTTTCTCGCCCTCTGTTTCAGCCCCTCTGTTTCTCGCCCTCTGTTTCAGCCCCTCTGTTTCAGCCCCTCTGTATCAGCCCCTCTGTTTCAGCCCCTCTGTTTCTCGCCCTCTGTTTCTCGCCCACTGTTTCTCGCCCTCTGGTTCAGCCCCTCTGTTTCAGCCCCTCTGCTTCAGCCCCTCTGTTTCAGCCCCTCTGTTTCTCGCCCTCTGTTTCAGCCCCTCTGTTTCAGCCCCTCTGTTTCAGCCCCTCTGTTTCTGCCCCTCTGTTTCAGCCCCTCTGTTCCTCGCCATCTGTTTCTCGCCCACTGTTTCTCGCCCTCGGTTTCAGGCCCTCTGTTTCAGCCCTTCTGTTTCAGCCCCTCTGTTTCAGCCCCTCTGTTTCTCGCCCTCTGTTTCAGCCCCTCTGTTTCAACCCCTCTGTTTCTCGCCCACTGTTCCAGCCCCTCTGTTTCAGCCCCTCTGTATCAGCCCCTCTGTTTCAGCCCCTCTGTTTCTCGCCCTCTGTTTCTCGCTCTCTGTTTCTCGCCCTCTGTTTCTCGCCCTCTGTTTCAGCCCCTCTGTTTCAGCCCCTCTGTTTCAGCCCCTCTGTTTTTAGCCCCTCTGTTTCTCGCCCTCTGTTTCAGCCCCTCTGTTTCTCGCCTCCTGTTTCAGCCCCTCTGTTTCAGCCCCTCTGTATCAGACTCTCTGTTTCAGCCCCTCTGTTTCTCGCCCTCTGTTTCTCGCCCTCTGTTTCAGCCCCTCTGTTTCAGCCCGTCTCTTTCAGCCCCTCTGTTTCAGCCCCTCTGTTTCTCGCCCTCTGTTTCTCGCCCTCTGTTTCTCGCCCTCTGTTTCTCGCCCTCTGTTTCAGCCCCTCTGTTTCAGCCCCTCTGTTTCAGCCCCTCTGTTTCTCGCCCTCTGTTTCTCGCCCACTGTTTCTCGCCCTCTGTTTCAGCCCCTCTGTTTCAGCCCCTCTGTTTCAGCCCCTCTGTTTCAGCCCCTCTGTTTCTCGCCCTCTGTTTCAGCCCCTCTGTTTCAGCCCCTCTGTTTCAGCCCCTCTGTTTCAGCCCCTTCTGTTTCTCGCCCTCTGTTTCAGCCCCTCTGTTTCAGCCCCTCTGTTTCAGCCCCTCTGTTTCAGCCGCTCTGTTTCTCGCCCTCTGTTTCTCGCCCTCTGTTTCTCGCCCTCTGTTTCAGCCCCTCTGTTTCAGCCCCTCTGTTTCAGCCCCTCTGTTTCAGCCTCTCTGTTTCTCGCCCTATGTTTCAGCCCCTCTGTTTCAGCCCCTCTGTTTCAGCCCCTCTGTTTCAGCCCATCTGTTTCTCGCTCTCTGTTTCTCGCCCTCTGTTTATCGCCCTCTGTTTCTCGCCCTCTGTTTCTCGCCCTCTGTTTCAGCCCCTCTGTTTCAGCCCCTCTGTTTCTCGCCCTCTGTTTCTCGCCCTCTGTTTCTCGCCATCTGTTTCAGCCCCTCTGTATCAGCCCCTCTGTTTCAGCCCCTCTGTTTCTCGCCCTCTGTTTCAGCCCCTCTGTGTCAGCCCCTCTGTTTCAGCCCCTCTGTTTCAGCCCCTCTGTTTCAGCTCCTCTGTTTCTCACCCTCTATTTCTCGCTCTCTGTTTCTCGCCCTCTGTTTCTCACCCTCTGTTTCAGCCCCTCTGTTTCAGCCCCTCTGTATCAGCCCCTCTGTTTCAGCCCCTCTGTTTCTCGCCCTCTGTTTCAGCCCCTCTGCTACAGCCCATCTGTTTCAGCCCCTCTGTTTCAGCTCCTCTGTTTCTCGCCCGCTGTTTCTCGCCCTCTGTTTCAGCCCCTCTGTTTCTCGCCCTCTGTTTCAGCCCCTCTGTTTCTCGCCCTCTGTTTCAGCCCCTCTGTTTCTCGCCCTCTGTTTCAGCCCCTCTGTTTCAGCGCCTCTGTATCAGCCCCTCTGTTTCAGCCCCTCTGTTTCTCGCACTCTGTTTCTCGCCCTCTGTTTCAGCCCCTCTGTTTCAGCCCCTCAGTTTCTCGCCCTCTGTTTCTCGCTCTCTGTTTCTCGCTCTCTGTTTCTCGCCCTCTATTTCTCGCCCTCTGTTTCAGCCCCTCTGTTTCAGCCCCTCTGGTTCAGCCCCTCTGTTTCAGCCCCTCTGTTTCTCGCCCTCTGTTTCAGCCCTTCTGATTCTCGCCCTCTGTATCAGCCCCTCTGTTTCAGCCCCTCTGTATCAGCCCCTCTGTTTCAGCCCCTCTGTTTCTCGCCCTCTGTTTCTCGCCCTCTGTTTCAGCCCCTCTGTTTCAGCCCCTCTGTTTCAGCCCCTCTGTTTTTAGCCCCTCTGTTTCTCGCCCTCTGTTTCAGCCCCTCTGTTTCTCGCCTCCTGTTTCAGCCCCTCTGTTTCAGCCCCTCTGTATCAGCCCCTCTGTTTCAGCCCCTCTGTTTCTCGCCCTCTGTTTCTCGCCCTCTGTTTCTCGCCCTCTGTTTCAGCCCCTCTGTTTCTCGCCCTCTGTTTCAGCCCCTCTGTTTCTCGCCCTCTGTTTCAGCCCCTCTGTTTCTCGCCCTCTGTTTCAGCCCCTCTGTTTCAGCCCCTCTGTATCAGCCCCTCTGTTTCAGCCCCTCTGTTTCTCGCCCTCTGTTTCTCGCCCACTGTTTCTCGCCCTCTGGTTCAGCCCCTCTGTTTCAGCCCCTCTGCTTCAGCCCCTCTGTTTCAGCCCCTCTGTTTCTCGCCCTCTGTTTCAGCCCCTCTGTTTCAGCCCCTCTGTTTCAGCCCCTCTGTTTCTGCCCCTCTGTTTCAGCCCCTCTGTTCCTCGCCATCTGTTTCTCGCCCACTGTTTCTCGCCCTCGGTTTCAGGCCCTCTGTTTCAGCCCTTCTGTTTCAGCCCCTCTGTTTCAGCCCCTCTGTTTCTCGCCCTCTGTTTCAGCCCCTCTGTTTCAACCCCTCTGTTTCTCGCCCACTGTTCCAGCCCCTCTGTTTCAGCCCCTCTGTATCAGCCCCTCTGTTTCAGCCCCTCTGTTTCTCGCCCTCTGTTTCTCGCTCTCTGTTTCTCGCCCTCTGTTTCTCGCCCTCTGTTTCAGCCCCTCTGTTTCAGCCCCTCTGTTTCAGCCCCTCTGTTTTTAGCCCCTCTGTTTCTCGCCCTCTGTTTCAGCCCCTCTGTTTCTCGCCTCCTGTTTCAGCCCCTCTGTTTCAGCCCCTCTGTATCAGACCCTCTGTTTCAGCCCCTCTGTTTCTCGCCCTCTGTTTCTCGCCCTCTGTTTCAGCCCCTCTGTTTCAGCCCGTCTCTTTCAGCCCCTCTGTTTCAGCCCCTCTGTTTCTCGCCCTCTGTTTCTCGCCCTCTGTTTCTCGCCCTCTGTTTCTCGCCCTCTGTTTCAGCCCCTCTGTTTCAGCCCCTCTGTTTCAGCCCCTCTGTTTCTCGCCCTCTGTTTCTCGCCCACTGTTTCTCGCCCTCTGTTTCAGCCCCTCTGTTTCAGCCCCTCTGTTTCAGACCCTCTGTTTCAGCCCCTCTGTTTCTCGCCCTCTGTTTCAGCCCCTCTGTTTCAGCCCCTCTGTTTCAGCCCCTCTGTTTCAGCCCCTTCTGTTTCTCGCCCTCTGTTTCAGCCCCTCTGTTTCAGCCCCTCTGTTTCAGCCCCTCTGTTTCAGCCGCTCTGTTTCTCGCCCTCTGTTTCTCGCCCTCTGTTTCTCGCCCTCTGTTTCAGCCCCTCTGTTTCAGCCCCTCTGTTTCAGCCCCTCTGTTTCAGCCTCTCTGTTTCTCGCCCTATGTTTCAGCCCCTCTGTTTCAGCCCCTCTGTTTCAGCCCCTCTGTTTCAGCCCATCTGTTTCTCGCTCTCTGTTTCTCGCCCTCTGTTTATCGCCCTCTGTTTCTCGCCCTCTGTTTCTCGCCCTCTGTTTCAGCCCCTCTGTTTCAGCCCCTCTGTTTCTCGCCCTCTGTTTCTCGCCCTCTGTTTCTCGCCCTCTGTTTCAGCCCCTCTGTATCAGCCCCTCTGTTTCAGCCCCTCTGTTTCTCGCCCTCTGTTTCAGCCCCTCTGTTTCAGCCCCTCTGTTTCAGCCCCTCTGTTTCAGCCCCTCTGTTTCAGCTCCTCTGTTTCTCACCCTCTATTTCTCGCTCTCTGTTTCTCGCCCTCTGTTTCTCACCCTCTGTTTCAGCCCCTCTGTTTCAGCCCCTCTGTATCAGCCCCTCTGTTTCAGCCCCTCTGTTTCTCGCCCTCTGTTTCAGCCCCTCTGCTACAGCCCATCTGTTTCAGCCCCTCTGTTTCAGCTCCTCTGTTTCTCGCCCGCTGTTTCTCGCCCTCTGTTTCAGCCCCTCTGTTTCTCGCCCTCTGTTTCAGCCCCTCTGTTTCTCGCCCTCTGTTTCAGCCCCTCTGTTTCTCGCCCTCTGTTTCAGCCCCTCTGTTTCAGCGCCTCTGTATCAGCCCCTCTGTTTCAGCCCCTCTGTTTCTCGCACTCTGTTTCTCGCCCTCTGTTTCAGCCCCTCTGTTTCAGCCCCTCAGTTTCTCGCCCTCTGTTTCTCGCTCTCTGTTTCTCGCTCTCTGTTTCTCGCCCTCTATTTCTCGCCCTCTGTTTCAGCCCCTCTGTTTCAGCCCCTCTGGTTCAGCCCCTCTGTTTCAGCCCCTCTGTTTCTCGCCCTCTGTTTCAGCCCTTCTGATTCTCGCCCTCTGTATCAGCCCCTCTGTTTCAGCCCCTCTGTATCAGCCCCTCTGTTTCAGCCCCTCTGTTTCTCGCCCTCTGTTTCTCGCCCTCTGTTTCAGCCCCTCTGTTTCAGCCCCTCTGTTTCAGCCCCTCTGTTTTTAGCCCCTCTGTTTCTCGCCCTCTGTTTCAGCCCCTCTGTTTCTCGCCTCCTGTTTCAGCCCCTCTGTTTCAGCCCCTCTGTATCAGCCCCTCTGTTTCAGCCCCTCTGTTTCTCGCCCTCTGTTTCTCGCCCTCTGTTTCAGCCCCTCTGTTTCAGCCCGTCTCTTTCAGCCCCTCTGTTTCAGCCCCTCTGTTTCTCGCCCTCTGTTTCTCGCCCTCTGTTTCTCGCCCTCTGTTTCTCGCCCTCTGTTTCAGCCCCTCTGTTTCAGCCCATCTGTTTCAGCCCCTCTGTTTTTCGCCCTCTGTTTCTCGCCCACTGTTTCTCGCCCTCTGTTTCAGCCCCTCTGTTTCAGCCCCTCTGTTTCAGACCCGCTGTTTCAGCCCCTCTGTTTCTCGCCCTCTGTTTCAGCCCCTCTGTTTCAGCCCCTCTGTTTCAGCCCCTCTGTTTCAGCCCCTCTGTTTCTCGCCCTCTGTTTCTCACCCTCTGTTTCAGCCCCTCTGTTTCAGCCCCTCTGTTTCAGCCCCTCTGTTTCTCGCCCTCTGTTTCTCGCCCTCTGTTTCTCGCCCTCTGTTTCAGCCCCTCTGTTTCAGCCCCACTGTTTCAGCCCCTCTGTTTCAGCCTCTCTGTTTCTCGCCCTCTGTTTCAGCCCCTCTGTTTCAGCCCATCTGTTTCAGCCCCTCTGTTTCAGCCCATCTGTTTCTCGCTCTCTGTTTCTCGCCCTCTGTTTCTCGCCCTCTGTTTCTTGCCCTCTGTTTCTCGCCCTCTGTTTCAGCCCCTCTGTTTCAGCCCCTCTGTTTCTCGCCCTCTGTTTCTCGCCCTCTGTTTCTCGCCCTCTGTTTCAGCCCCTCTGTATCAGCCCCTCTGTTTCAGCCCCTCTGTTTCTCGCCCTCTGTTTCAGCCCCTCTGTTTCAGCCCCTCTGTTTCAGCCCCTCTGTTTCAGCCCCTCTGTTTCAGCTCCTCTGTTTCTCACCTCCTATTTCTCGCTCTCTGTTTCTCGCCCTCTGTTTCTCACCCTCTGTTTCAGCCCCTCTGTTTCAGCCCCTCTGTATCAGCCCCTCTGTTTCAGCCCCTCTGTTTCTCGCCCTCTGATTCAGCCCCTCTGCTTCAGCCCATCTGTTTCAGCCCCTCTGTTTCAGCTCCTCTGTTTCTCGCCCTCTGTTTCTCGCCCGCTGTTTCAGCCCCTCTGTTTCTCGCCCTCTGTTTCAGCCCCTCTGTTTCTCGCCCTCGGTTTCAGCCCCTCTGTTTCTCGCCCTCTGTTTCAGCCCCTCTGTTTCAGCCCCTCTGTATCAGCCCCTCTGTTTCAGCCCCTCTGTTTCTCGCCCTCTGTTTCTCGCCCACTGTTTCTCGCCCTCTGGTTCAGCCCCTCTGTTTCAGCCCCTCTGCTTCAGCCCCTCTGTTTCAGCCCCTCTGTTTCTCGCCCTCTGTTTCAGCCCCTCTGTTTCAGCCCCTCTGTTTCAGCCCCTCTGTTTCAGCCCCTCTGTTCCTCGCCATCTGTTTCTCGCCCACTGTTTCTCGCCCTCGGTTTCAGGCCCTCTGTTTCAGCCCTTCTGTTTCAGCCCCTTTGTTTCAGCCCCTCTGTTTCTCGCCCTCTTTTTCAGCCCCTCTGTTTCAACCCCTCTTTTTCTCGCCCTTTGTTTCAGCCCTTCTGTTTCAGCCCCTCTGTATCAGACCCTCTGTTTCACCCCCTCTGTTTCTCGCCCTCTGTTTCTCGCTCTCTGTTTCTCGCCCTCTGTTTCTCGCCCTCTCTTTCAGCCCCTCTGTTTCAGCCCCTCTGCTTCAGCCCCTCTGTTTTTAGCCCCTCAGTTTCTCGCCCTCTGTTTCAGCCCCTCTGTTTCTCGCCTCCTGTTTCAGCCCCTCTGTTTCAGCCCCTCTGTATCAGACCCTCTGTTTCAGCCCCTCTGTTTCTCGCCCTCTGTTTCTCGCCCTCTGTTTCTCGCCCTCTGTTTCAGCCCCTCTGTTTCAGCCCGTCTCTTTCAGCCCCTCTGTTTCAGCCCCTCTGTTTCTCGCCCTCTGTTTCTCGCCCTCTGTTTCTCGCCCTCTGTTTCTCGCCCTCTGTTTCAGCCCCTCTGTTTCAGCCCCTCTGTTTCAGCCCCTCTGTTTCTCGCCCTCTGTTTCTCGCCCACTGTTTCTCGCCCTCTGTTTCAGCCCCTCTGTTTCAGCCCCTCTGTTTCAGACCCTCTGTTTCAGCCCCTCTGTTTCTCGCCCTCTGTTTCAGCCCCTCTGTTTCAGCCCCTCTGTTTCAGCCCCTCTGTTTCAGCCCCTTCTGTTTCTCGCCCTCTGTTTCAGCCCCTCTGTTTCAGCCCCTCTGTTTCAGCCCCTCTGTTTCAGCCCCTCTGTTTCTCACCCTCTGTTTCTCCCCCTCTGTTTCTCGCCCTCTGTTTCAGCCCCTCTGTTTCAGCCCCTCTGTTTCAGCCCCTCTGTTTCAGCCTCTCTGTTTCTCGCCCTCTGTTTCAGCCCCTCTGTTTCAGCCCCTCTGTTTCAGCCCCT
The DNA here is from genome assembly GCF_030684315.1 of Stegostoma tigrinum. Classification (NCBI taxonomy): domain Eukaryota; kingdom Metazoa; phylum Chordata; class Chondrichthyes; order Orectolobiformes; family Stegostomatidae; genus Stegostoma; species Stegostoma tigrinum. Next base: position 1,104,634 of record NW_026728047.1, on the reverse strand, counting down.
CTGTTTCAGCCCCTCTGTTTCTCGCCCTCTGTTTCAGCCCCTCTGTTTCAGCCCCTCTGTTTCAGCCCCTCTGTTTCAGCCCCTCTGTTTCAGCTCCTCTGTTTCTCACCCTCTATTTCTCGCTCTCTGTTTCTCGCCCTCTGTTTCAGCCCCTCTGTTTTTAGCCCCTCTGTTTCAGCCCCTCTGTATCAGCCCCTCTGTTTCAGCCCCTCTGTTTCTCGCCCTCTGTTTCAGCCCCTCTGCTTCAGCCCATCTGTTTCAGCCCCTCTGTTTCAGCTCCTCTGTTTCTCGCCCTCTTTTTCTCGCCCTCTGTTTCAGCCCCTCTGTTTCTCGCCCTCTGTTTTAGCCCCTCTGTTTCTCGCCCTCTGTTTCTCGCCCTCTGTTTCAGCCCCTCTGTTTCAGCCCCTCTGGTTCAGCCCCTCTGTTTCAGCCCCTCTGTTTCTCGCCCTCTGTTTCAGCCCCTCTGTTTCTCGCCCTCTGTTTCAGCCCCTCTGTTTCAGCCCCTCTGTATCAACCCCTCTGTTTCAGCCCCTCTGTTTCTCGCCCTCTGTTTCTCGCCCTCTGTTTCAGCCCCTCTGTTTCAGCCCCTCTGTTTCATGCCCTCTGTTTCAGCCCCTCTGTTTCTCGCCCTCTGTTTCTCGTCCTCTGTTTCTCGCCCTCTGTTTCTCGCTCTCTGTTTCTCGCCCTCTGTTTATCGCCCTCTGTTTCAGCCCCTCTGTTTCAGCCCCTCTGTTTCAGCCCCTCTGTTTCTCGCCCTCTGTTTCTCGCACACTGTATCTCGCCCTCTGTTTCAGCCCCTCTGTTTCAGCCCCTCTGCTTCAGCCCCTCTGTTTCAGCCCCTCTGTTTCTCGCCCTCTGTTTCAGCCCCTCTGTTTCAGCCCCTCTGTTTCAGCCCCTCTGTTTCAGCCACTCTGTTTCAGCCCCTCTGTTTCTCGCCCTCTGTTTCTCGCCCACTGTTTCTCGCCCTCTGTTTCAGGCCCTCTGTTTCAGCCCCTCTGTTTCAGCCCCTCTGTTTCAGCCCCTCTGTTTCTCGCCCTCTGTTGCAGCCCCTCTGTTTCAGCCCCTCTGTTTCTCGCCCTCCGTTTCAGCCCCTCTGTTTCAGCCCCTCTGTATCAGCCCCTCTGTTTCAGCCCCTCTGTTTCAGACCCTCTGTTTCAGCCCCTCTGTTTCTCGCCCTCTGTTTCAGCCCCTCTGTTTCAGCCCCTCTGTTTTAGCCCCTCTGTTTCAGCCCCTCTGTTTCTCGCCCTCTGTTTCAGTCCCTCTGTTTCAGCCCCTCTGTTTCAGCCCCTCTGTTTCAGCCCCTCTGTTTCTCGCCCTCTGTTTCTCGCCCTCTGTTTCTCGCCCTCTGTTTCAGCCCCTCTGTTTCAGCCCCTCTGTTTCAGCCCCTCTGTTTCAGCCTCTCTGTTTCTCGCCCTCTGTTTCAGCCCCTCTGTTTCAGCCCCTCTGTTTCAGCCCCTCTGTTTCAGCCCATCTGTTTCTCGCTCTCTGTTTCTCGCCCTCTGTTTCTCGCCCTCTGTTTCTTGCCCTCTGTTTCTCGCCCTCTGTTTCAGCCCCTCTGTTTCAGCCCCTCTGTTTCTCGCCCTCTGTTTCTCGCCCTCTGTTTCTCGCCCTCTGTTTCAGCCCCTCTGTATCAGCCCCTCTGTTTCAGCCCCTCTGTTTCTCGCCCTCTGTTTCAGCCCCTCTGTTTCAGCCCCTCTGTTTCAGCCCCTCTGTTTCAGCTCCTCTGTTTCTCACCCTCTATTTCTCGCTCTCTGTTTCTCGCTCTCTGTTTCTCACCCTCTGTTTCAGCCCCTCTGTTTCAGCCAATCTGTATCAGCCCCTCTGTTTCAGCCCCTCTGTTTCTCGCCCTCTGATTCAGCCCCTCTGCTTCAGCCCATCTGTTTCAGCCCCTCTGTTTCAGCTCCTCTGTTTCTCGCCCTCTGTTTCTCGCCCTCTGTTTCAGCCCCTCTGTTTCTCGCCCTCTGTTTCAGCCCCTCTGTTTCTCGCCCTCTGTTTCAGCCCCTCTGTTTCTCGCCCTCTGTTTCAGCCCCTCTGTTTCAGCCCCTCTGTATCAGCCCCTCTGTATCAGCCCCTCTGTTTCTCGCCCTCTGTTTCTCGCCCACTGTTTCTCGCCCTCTGGTTCAGCCCCTCTGTTTCAGCCCCTCTGCTTCAGCCCCTCTGTTTCAGCCACTCTGTTTCTCGCCCTCTGTTTCAGCCCCTCTGTTTCAGCCCCTCTGTTTCAGCCCCTCTGTTTCTGCCCCTCTGTTTCAGCCCCTCTGTTCCTCGCCATCTGTTTCTCGCCCACTGTTTCTCGCCCTCGGTTTCAGGCCCTCTGTTTCAGCCCTTCTGTTTCAGCCCCTCTGTTTCAGCCCCTCTGTTTCTCGCCCACTGTTTCTCGCCCTCGGTTTCAGGCCCTCTGTTTCAGCCCTTCTGTTTCAGCCCCTTTGTTTCAGCCCCTCTGTTTCTCGCCCTCTTTTTCAGCCCCTCTGTTTCAACCCCTCTGTTTCTCGCCCTTTGTTTCAGCCCTTCTGTTTCAGCCCCTCTGTATCAGACCCTCTGTTTCACCCCCTCTGTTTCTCGCCCTCTGTTTCTCGCTCTCTGTTTCTCGCCCTCTGTTTCTCGCCCTCTCTTTCAGCCCCTCTGTTTCAGCCCCTCTGCTTCAGCCCCTCTGTTTTTAGCCCCTCAGTTTCTCGCCCTCTGTTTCAGCCCCTCTGTTTCTCGCCTCCTGTTTCAGCCCCTCTGTTTCAGCCCCTCTGTATCAGACCCTCTGTTTCAGCCCCTCTGTTTCTCGCCCTCTGTTTCTCGCCCTCTGTTTCTCGCCCTCTGTTTCAGCCCCTCTGTTTCAGCCCGTCTCTTTCAGCCCCTCTGTTTCAGCCCCTCTGTTTCTCGCCCTCTGTTTCTCGCCCTCTGTTTCTCGCCCTCTGTTTCTCGCCCTCTGTTTCAGCCCCTCTGTTTCAGCCCCTCTGTTTCAGCCCCTCTGTTTCTCGCCCTCTGTTTCTCGCCCACTGTTTCTCGCCCTCTGTTTCAGCCCCTCTGTTTCAGCCCCTCTGTTTCAGACCCTCTGTTTCAGCCCCTCTGTTTCTCGCCCTCTGTTTCAGCCCCTCTGTTTCAGCCCCTCTGTTTCAGCCCCTCTGTTTCAGCCCCTTCTGTTTCTCGCCCTCTGTTTCAGCCCCTCTGTTTCAGCCCCTCTGTTTCAGCCCCTCTGTTTCAGCCCCTCTGTTTCTCACCCTCTGTTTCTCGCCCTCTGTTTCTCGCCCTCTGTTTCAGCCCCTCTGTTTCAGCCCCTCTGTTTCAGCCCCTCTGTTTCAGCCTCTCTGTTTCTCGCCCTCTGTTTCAGCCCCTCTGTTTCAGCCCCTCTGTTTCAGCCCCTCTGTTTCAGCCCCTCTGTTTCTCGCCCTCTGTTTCAGCCCCTCTGTTTCAGCCCCTCTGTTTCAGCCCCTCTGTTTCAGCCCCTCTGTTTCAGCTCCTCTGTTTCTCACCCTCTATTTCTCGCTCTCTGTTTCTCGCCCTCTGTTTCAGCCCCTCTGTTTTTAGCCCCTCTGTTTCAGCCCCTCTGTATCAGCCCCTCTGTTTCAGCCCCTCTGTTTCTCGCCCTCTGTTTCAGCCCCTCTGCTTCAGCCCATCTGTTTCAGCCCCTCTGTTTCAGCTCCTCTGTTTCTCGCCCTCTTTTTCTCGCCCTCTGTTTCAGCCCCTCTGTTTCTCGCCCTCTGTTTTAGCCCCTCTGTTTCTCGCCCTCTGTTTCAGCCCCTCTGTTTCTCGCCCTCTGTTTCAGCCCCTCTGTTTCAGCCCCTCTGTATCAGCCCCTTTGTTTCAGCCCCTTTGTTTCTCGCACTCTGTTTCTCGCCCTCTGTTTCAGCCCCTCTGTTTCAGCCCCTCAGTTTCTCGCCCTCTGTTTCTCGCTCTCTGTTTCTCGCTCTCTGTTTCTCGCCCTCTGTTTCTCGCCCTCTGTTTCAGCCCCTCTGTTTCAGCCCCTCTGGTTCAGCCCCTCTGTTTCAGCCCCTCTGTTTCTCGCCCTCTGTTTCAGCCCCTCTGTTTCTCGCCCTCTGTTTCAGCCCCTCTGTTTCAGCCCCTCTGTATCAACCCCTCTGTTTCAGCCCCTCTGTTTCTCGCCCTCTGTTTCTCGCCCTCTGTTTCAGCCCCTCTGTTTCAGCCCCTCTGTTTCATGCCCTCTGTTTCAGCCCCTCTGTTTCTCGCCCTCTGTTTCTCGTCCTCTGTTTCTCGCCCTCTGTTTCTCGCTCTCTGTTTCTCGCCCTCTGTTTATCGCCCTCTGTTTCAGCCCCTCTGTTTCAGCCCCTCTGTTTCAGCCCCTCTGTTTCTCGCCCTCTGTTTCTCGCACACTGTATCTCGCCCTCTGTTTCAGCCCCTCTGTTTCAGCCCCTCTGCTTCAGCCCCTCTGTTTCAGCCCCTCTGTTTCTCGCCCTCTGTTTCAGCCCCTCTGTTTCAGCCCCTCTGTTTCAGCCCCTCTGTTTCAGCCACTCTGTTTCAGCCCCTCTGTTTCTCGCCCTCTGTTTCTCGCCCACTGTTTCTCGCCCTCTGTTTCAGGCCCTCTGTTTCAGCCCCTCTGTTTCAGCCCCTCTGTTTCAGCCCCTCTGTTTCTCGCCCTCTGTTGCAGCCCCTCTGTTTCAGCCCCTCTGTTTCTCGCCCTCCGTTTCAGCCCCTCTGTTTCAGCCCCTCTGTATCAGCCCCTCTGTTTCAGCCCCTCTGTTTCAGACCCTCTGTTTCAGCCCCTCTGTTTCTCGCCCTCTGTTTCAGCCCCTCTGTTTCAGCCCCTCTGTTTTAGCCCCTCTGTTTCAGCCCCTCTGTTTCTCGCCCTCTGTTTCAGCCCCTCTGTTTCAGCCCCTCTGTTTCAGCCCCTCTGTTTCAGCCCCTCTGTTTCTCGCCCTCTGTTTCTCGCCCTCTGTTTCTCGCCCTCTGTTTCAGCCCCTCTGTTTCAGCCCCTCTGTTTCAGCCCCTCTGTTTCAGCCTCTCTGTTTCTCGCCCTCTGTTTCAGCCCCTCTGTTTCAGCCCCTCTGTTTCAGCCCCTCTGTTTCAGCCCATCTGTTTCTCGCTCTCTGTTTCTCGCCCTCTGTTTCTCGCCCTCTGTTTCTTGCCCTCTGTTTCTCGCCCTCTGTTTCAGCCCCTCTGTTTCTCGCCCTCTGTTTCTCGCCCTCTGTTTCTCGCCCTCTGTTTCAGCCCCTCTGTATCAGCCCCTCTGTTTCAGCCCCTCTGTTTCTCGCCCTCTGTTTCAGCCCCTCTGTTTCAGCCCCTCTGTTTCAGCCCCTCTGTTTCAGCTCCTCTGTTTCTCACCCTCTATTTCTCGCTCTCTGTTTCTCGCTCTCTGTTTCTCACCCTCTGTTTCAGCCCCTCTGTTTCAGCCCCTCTGTATCAGCCCCTCTGTTTCAGCCCCTCTGTTTCTCGCCCTCTGATTCAGCCCCTCTGCTTCAGCCCATCTGTTTCAGCCCCTCTGTTTCAGCTCCTCTGTTTCTCGCCCTCTGTTTCTCGCCCTCTGTTTCAGCCCCTCTGTTTCTCGCCCTCTGTTTCAGCCCCTCTGTTTCTCGCCCTCTGTTTCAGCCCCTCTGTTTCTCGCCCTCTGTTTCAGCCCCTCTGTTTCAGCCCCTCTGTATCAGCCCCTCTGTTTCAGCCCCTCTGTTTCTCGCCCTCTGTTTCTCGCCCACTGTTTCTCGCCCTCTGGTTCAGCCCCTCTGTTTCAGCCCCTCTGCTTCAGCCCCTCTGTTTCAGCCACTCTGTTTCTCGCCCTCTGTTTCAGCCCCTCTGTTTCAGCCCCTCTGTTTCAGCCCCTCTGTTTCTGCCCCTCTGTTTCAGCCCCTCTGTTCCTCGCCATCTGTTTCTCGCCCACTGTTTCTCGCCCTCGGTTTCAGGCCCTCTGTTTCAGCCCTTCTGTTTCAGCCCCTCTGTTTCAGCCCCTCTGTTTCTCGCCCTCTGTTTCAGCCCCTCTGTTTCAACCCCTCTGTTTCTCGCCCACTGTTTCAGCCCCTCTGTTTCAGCCCCTCTGTATCAGACCCTCTGTTTCAGCCCCTCTGTTTCTCAACCTCTGTTTCTCGCTCTCTGTTTCTCGCCCTCTGTTTCTCGCCCTCTGTTTCAGCCCCTCTGTTTCAGCCCCTCTGTTTCAGCCCCTCTGTTTTTAGCCCCTCTGTTTCTCGCCCTCTGTTTCAGCCCCTCTGTTTCTCGCCTCCTGTTTCAGCCCCTCTGTTTCAGCCCCTCTGTATCAGACCCTCTGTTTCAGCCCCTCTGTTTCTCGCCCTCTGTTTCTCGCCCTCTGTTTCAGCCCCTCTGTTTCAGCCCGTCTCTTTCAGCCCCTCTGTTTCAGCCCCTCTGTTTCTCGCCCTCTGTTTCTCGCCCTCTGTTTCTCGCCCTCTGTTTCTCGCCCTCTGTTTCAGCCCCTCTGTTTCAGCCCCTCTGTTTCAGCCCCTCTGTTTCTCGCCCTCTGTTTCTCGCCCACTGTTTCTCGCCCTCTGTTTCAGCCCCTCTGTTTCAGCCCCTCTGTTTCAGACCCTCTGTTTCAGCCCCTCTGTTTCTCGCCCTCTGTTTCAGCCCCTCTGTTTCAGCCCCTCTGTTTCAGCCCCTTCTGTTTCTCGCCCTCTGTTTCAGCCCCTCTGTTTCAGCCCCTCTGTTTCAGCCCCTCTGTTTCAGCCCCTCTGTTTCTCGCCCTCTGTTTCTCGCCCTCTGTTTCTCGCCCTCTGTTTCAGCATCTCTGTTTCAGCCCCTCTGTTTCAGCCCCTCTGTTTCAGCCTCTCTGTTTCTCGCCCTCTGTTTCAGCCCCTCTGTTTCAGCCCCTCTGTTTCAGCCCCTCTGTTTCAGCCCATCTGTTTCTCGCTCTCTGTTTCTCGCCCTCTGTTTATCGCCCTCTGTTTCTCGCCCTCTGTTTCTCGCCCTCTGTTTCAGCCCCTCTGTTTCAGCCCCTCTGTTTCTCGCCCTCTGTTTCTCGCCCTCTGTTTCTCGCCATCTGTTTCAGCCCCTCTGTATCAGCCCCTCTGTTTCAGCCCCTCTGTTTCTCGCCCTCTGTTTCAGCCCCTCTGTTTCAGCCCCTCTGTTTCAGCCCCTCTGTTTCAGCCCCTCTGTTTCAGCTCCTCTGTTTCTCACCCTCTATTTCTCGCTCTCTGTTTCTCGCCCTCTGTTTCTCACCCTCTGTTTCAGCCCCTCTGTTTCAGCCCCTCTGTATCAGCCCCTCTGTTTCAGCCCCTCTGTTTCTCGCCCTCTGTTTCAGCCCCTCTGCTTCAGCCCATCTGTTTCAGCCCCTCTGTTTCAGCTCCTCTGTTTCTCGCCCTCTGTTTCTCGCCCTCTGTTTCAGCCCATCTGTTTCTCGCCCTCTGTTTCAGCCCCTCTGTTTCTCGCCCTCTGTTTCAGCCCCTCTGTTTCTCGCCCTCTGTTTCAGCCCCTCTGTTTCAGCCCCTCTGTATCAGCCCCTCAGTTTCAGCCCCTCTGTTTCTCGCACTCTGTTTCTCGCCCTCTGTTTCAGCCCCTCTGTTTCAGCCCCTCAGTTTCTCGCCCTCTGTTTCTCGCTCTCTGTTTCTCGCTCTCTGTTTCTCGCCCTCTATTTCTCGCCCTCTGTTTCAGCCCCTCTGTTTCAGCCCCTCTGTTTCAGCCCCTCTGTTTCAGCCCCTCTGTTTCTCGCCCTCTGTTTCAGCCCCTCTGATTCTCGCCCTCTTTTTCAGCCCCTCTGTTTCAGCCCCTCTGTATCAGCCCCTCTGTTTCAGCCCCTCTGTTTCTCGCACTCTGTTTCTCGCCCTCTGTTTCAGCCCCTCTGTTTCAGCCCCTCTGTTTCATGCCCTCTGTTTCAGCCCCTCTGTTTCTCGCCCTCTGTTTCTCGTCCTCTGTTTCTCGCCCTCTGTTTCTCGCTCTCTGTTTCTCGCCCTCTGTTTATCGCCCTCTGTTTCAGCCCCTCTGTTTCAGCCCCTCTGTTTCAGCCCCTCTGTTTCTCTCCCTCTGTTTCTCGCACACTGTATCTCGCCCTCTGTTTCAGCCCCTCTGTTTCAGCCCCTCTGCTTCAGCCCCTCTGTTTCAGCACCTCTGTTTCTCGCCCTCTGTTTCAGCCCCTCTGTTTCAGCCCCTCTGTTTCAGCACCTCTGTTTCAGCCACTCTGTTTCAGCCCCTCTGTTTCTCGCCCTCTGTTTCTCGCCCACTGTTTCTCGCCCTCTGTTTCAGGCCCTCTGTTTCAGCCCCTCTGTTTCAGCCCCTCTGTTTCAGCCCCACTGTTTCTCGCCCTCTGTTGCAGCCCCTCTGTTTCAGCCCCTCTGTTTCTCGCCCTCCGTTTCAGCCCCTCTGTTTCAGCCCCTCTGTATCAGCCCCTATGTTTCAGCCCCTCTGTTTCTCGCCCACTGTTTCTCGCTCTCTGTTTCTCGCCCTCTGTTTCTCGCCCTCTGTTTCAGCCCCTCTGTTTCAGCCCCTCTGTTTCAGCCCCTCTGTTTTTAGTTCCTCTGTTTCTCGCCCTCTGTTTCAGCCCCTCTGTTTCTCGCCTCCTGTTTCAGCCCCTCTGTTTCAGCACCTCTGTATCAGCCCCTCTGTTTCAGCCCCTCTGTTTCTCGCCCTCTGTTTCTCGCCCTCTGTTTCAGCCCCTCTGTTTCAGCCCGTCTCAATCAGCCCCGCTGTTTCAGCCCCTCTGTTTCTCGCCCTCTGTTTCTCGCCCTCTGTTTCTCGCCCTCTGTTTCTCGCCCTCTGTTTCAGCCCCTATGTTTCAGCCCCTCTGTTTCAGCCCTTCTGTTTCTCGCCCTCTGTTTCTCGCCCACTGTTTCTCGCCCTCTCTTTCAGCCCCTCTGTTTCAGCCCCTCTGTTATAGACCCTCTGTTTCAGCCCCTCTGATTCTCGCCCTCTGTTTCAGCCTCTCTGTTTCAGCCCCTCTGTTTCAGCCCCTCTGTTTCAGCCCCTCTGTTTCTCGCACTCTGTTTCAGCCCCTCTGTTTCAGCCCCTCTGTTTCAACCCCTCTGTTTCAGCCCCTCTGTTTCTCGCGCTCTGTTTCTCGCCCTCTGTTTCTCGCCCTCTGTTTCAGCCCCTCTGTTTCAGCCCCACTGTTTCAGCTCCTCTGTTTCTCGCCCTCTGTTTCAGCCCCTCTGTTTCAGCCCCTCTGTTTCAGCCCCTCTGTTTCTCGCTCTCTGTTTCTCGCCCTCTGTTTCTCGCCCTCTGTTTCTCGCCCTCTGTTTCTCGCACTCTGTTTCAGCCCCTCTGTTTCAGCCCCTCTGTTTCAGCTCCTCTGTTTCTCGCCCTCTGTTTCTCGCCCTCTGTTTCAGCCCCTCTGTTTCTCGCCCTCTGTTTCAGCCCCTCTGTTTCTCGCCCTCTGTTTCAGCCCCTCTGTTTCAGCCCCTCTGTTTCAGCCCCTCTGTTTCTCGCCCTCTGTTTCAGCCCCTCTGTTTCAGCCCCTCTGTTTCTCGCCCTCTGTTTCAGCCCCTCTGTTTCAGCCCCTCTGTATCAGCCCCTCTGTTTCAGCCCCTCTGTTTCTCGCCCTCTGTTTCTCGCCCTCTCTTTCAAACCCTCTGTTTCAGCCCCTCTGTTTCAGCCCCTCTGTTTCAGCCCCTCTGTTTCAGCCCCTCTCTTTCTCGCCCTCTGTTTCTAGCCCTCTGTTTCTCGCTCTCTGTTTCTCGCCCTCTGTTTCTCGCCCTGTGTTTCAACCCCTCTGTTTCAGCCCCACTGGTTCAGCCCCTCTGTTTCAGCCCCTCTGATTCTCGCCCTCTGTTTCAGCCCCTCTGTTTCTCGCAATCTGTTTCAGCCCCTCTGTTTCAGCCCCTCTGTATCAGCCCCTCTGTTTCAGCCCCTCTGTTTCTCGCCCTCTGTTTCTAGCCCTCTGTTTCAGCCCCTCTGTTTCAGCCCCTCTCTTTCAGCCCCTCTGTTTCAGCCCCTCTGTTTCTCGCCCTCTGTTTCTCGCTTTCTGCTTCTCGACCTCTGTTTCTCGCCCTCTGTTTCAGCCCATCTGTTTCAGCCCCTCTGTTTCAGCCCCTCTGTTTCTCGCCCTCTGTTTCTCTCCCACTGTTTCTCGCCCTCTGTTTCAGGCCCTCTGTTTCAGCCCCTCTGTTTCAGCCGAACTGTTTCAGCCCCTCTGTTTCTCGCCCTCTGTTTCAGCCCCTCTGTTTCAGCACCTCTGTTTCTCGCCCTCTGTTTCAGCCCCTCTGTTTCAGCCCCTCTGTATCAGCCCCTCTGTTTCAGCCCCTCTGTTTCTCGCCCTCTGCTTCACGCCCTCTGTTTCAGCCCCTCTGTTTCAGCCCCTCAGTTTCAGCCCCTCTGTTTCAGCCCTTCTGTTTCAGCCCCTCTGTTTCTCGCCCTCTGTTTCTCGCCCTCTGTTTCTCGCTCTCTGTTTCTCGCCCTCTGTTTCTCGCCCTCTGTTTCAGCCCCTCTGTTTCTCGCCCTCTGTTTCAGCCCCTCTGTTTCTCGCCCTCTGTTTCTCGCCCTCTGTTTCTCGCCCTCTGTTTCTCGCCCTCTGTTTCAGCCCCTCTGTTTCAGCCCCTCTGTTTCTCGCCCTCTGTTTCTCGCCCTCTGTTTCTCGCCCTCTATATCAGCCCCTCTGTTTCAGCCCCTCTGTTTCTCGCCCTCTGTTTCAGCCCCTCTGTTTCAGCCCCTCTGTTTCAGCCCCTCTGTTTCAGCCCCTCTGTTTCAGCCCCTCTGTTTCTCGCCCTCTGTTTCAGCCCTCTGTTTCAGCCCCTCTGTTTCTCGCCCTCTGTTTCAGCCCCTCTGTTTCAGCCCCTCTGTATCAGCCCCTCTGTTTCAGCCCCTCTGTTTCTCGCCCACTGTTTCTCGCCCACTCTTTCAAACCCTCTGTTTCAGCCCCTCTGTTTCAGCCCCTCTGTTTCAGCCCCTCTGTTTCAGCCCCTCTGTTTCTCGCCCTCTGTTTCTAGCCCTCTGTTTCTCGCTCTCTGTTTCTCGCCCTCTGTTTCTCGCCCTCTGTTTCAGCCCCTCTGTTTCAGCCCCTCTGTTTCAGCCCCTCTGTTTTTAGCCCCTCTGTTTCTCGCCCTCTGTTTCTGCCCCTCTGTTTCTCGCCTCCTGTTTCAGCCCCTCTGTTTCAGCCCCTCTGTATCAGACCCTCTGTTTCAGCCCCTCTTTTTCTCGCCCTCTGTTTCTCGCCCTCTGTTTCAGCCCCTCTGTTTCAGCCCGTCTCTTTCAGCCCCTCTGTTTCAGCCCCTCTGTTTCAGCCCAACTGTTTCAGCCCCTCTGTTTCTCGCCCTCTGTTTCAGCCCCTCTGTTTCAGCGCCTCTGTTTCTCGCCCTCTGTTTCAGCCCCTCTGTTTCAGCCCCTCTGTATCAGCCCCTCTGTTTCAGCCCCTCTGTTTCTCGCCCTCTGTTTCACGCCCTCTGTTTCAGCCCCTCTGTTTCAGCCCCTCTGTTTCAGCCCCTCTGTTTCAGCCCTTCTGTTTCAGCCCCTCTGTTTCTCGCCCTCTGTTTCAGCCCCTCTGTTTCTCGCCCTCTGTTTCAGCCCCTCTGTTTCTCGCCCTCTGTTTCAGCCCCTCTGTTTCTCGCCCTCTGTTTCTCGCCCTCAGTTTCTCGCCCTCTGTTTCTCGCCCTCTGTTTCAGCCCCTCTGTATCAGCCCCTCTGTTTCAGCCCCTCTGTTTCTCGCCCTCTGTTTCAGCCCCTCTGTTTCAGCCCCTCTGTTTCAGCCCCTCTGTTTCAGCCCCTCTGTTTCTCGCCCTCTGTTTCAGCCCCTCTGTTTCAGCCCCTCTGTTTCTCGCCCTCTGTTTCAGCCCCTCTGTTTCAGCCCCTCTGTATCAGCCCCTCTGTTTCAGCCCCTCTGTTTCTCGCACTCTGTTTCTCGCCCTCTGTTTCAGCCCCTCTGTTTCAGCCCCTCTCTTTCAGCCCCTCTGTTTCAGCCCCTCTGTTTCTCGCCCTCTGTTTCTCGCTTTCTGCTTCTCGACCTCTGTTTCTCGCCCTCTGTTTCAGCCCATCTGTTTCAGCCCCTCTGTTTCAGCCCCTCTGTTTCTCGCCCTCTGTTTCTCGCCCACTGTTTCTCGCACTCTGTTTCAGGCCCTCTGTTTCAGCCCCTCTGTTTCAGCCCAACTATTTCAGCCCCTCTGTTTCTCGCCCTCTGTTTCAGCCCCTCTGTTTCAGCACCTCTGTTTCTCGCCCTCTGTTTCAGCCCCTCTGTTTCAGCCCCTCTGTATCAGCCCCTCTGTTTCAGCCCCTCTGTTTCTCGCCCTCTGTTTCACGCCCTCTGTTTCAGCCTCTCTGTTTCAGCCCCTCTGTTTCAGCCCCTCTGTTTCAGCCCTTCTGTTTCAGCCCCTCTGTTTCTCGCCCTCTGTTTCTCGCCCTCTGTTTCTCGCTCTCTGTTTCTCGCCCTCTGTTTCTCGCCCTCTGTTTCAACCCCTCTGTTTCTCGCCCTCTGTTTCAGCCCCTCTGTTTCTCGCCCTCTGTTTCTCGCCCTCTGTTTCTCGCCCTCTGTTTCTCGCACTCTGTTTCAGCCCCTCTGTTTCAGCCCCTCTGTTTCTCGCCCTCTGTTTCTCGCCCTCTGTTTCTCGCCCTCTGTTTCAGCCCCTCTGTATCAGCCCCTCTGTTTCAGCCCCTCTGTTTCTCGCCCTCTGTTTCAGCCCCTCTGTTTCAGCCCCTCTGTTTCAGCCCCTCTGTTTCAGCCCCTCTGTTTCAGCCCCTCTGTTTCTCGCCCTCTGTTTCAGCCCCTCTGTTTCAGCCCCTCTGTTTCTCGCCCTCTGTTTCAGCCCCTCTGTTTCAGCCCCTCTGTATCAGCCCCTCTGTTTCAGCCCCTCTGTTTCTCGCCCTCTGTTTCTCGCCCACTCTTTCAAACCCTCTGTTTCAGCCCCTCTGTTTCAGCCCCTCTGTTTCAGCCCCTCTGTTTCAGCCCCTCTGTTTCTCGCCCTCTGTTTCTAGCCCTCTGTTTCTCGCTCTCTGTTTCTCGCCCTCTGTTTCAGCCCCTCTGTTTCAGCCCCTCTGTTTCAGCCCCTCTGTTTTTAGCCCCTCTGTTTCTCGCCTTCTGTTTCAGCCCCTCTGTTTCTCGCCTCCTGTTTCAGCCCCTCTGGTTCAGCACCTCTGTATCAGACCCTCTGTTTCAGCCCCTCTGTTTCTCGCCCTCTGTTTCTCGCCCTCTGTTTCAGCCCCTCTGTTTCAGCCCGTCTCTTTCAGCCCCTCTGTTTCAGCCACTCTGTTTCAGCCCCTCTGTTTCAGCCCCTCTGTTTCTCGCCCTCTGTTTCAGCCCCTCTGTTTCAGCACCTCTGTTTCTCGCCCTCTGTTTCAGCCCCTCTGTTTCAGCCCCTCTGTATCAGCCCCTTTGTTTCAGCCCCTCTGTTTCTCGCCCTCTGTTTCACGCCCTCTGTTTCAGCCCCTCTGTTTCAGCCCCTCTGTTTCAGCCCCTCTGTTTCAGCCCTTCTGTTTCAGCCCCGCTGTTTCTCGCCCTCTGTTTCAGCCCCTCTGTTTCTCGCCCTCTGTTTCAGCCCCTCTGTTTCTCGCCCTCTGTTTCAGCCCCTCTGTTTCTCGCCCTCTGTTTCTCGCCCTCAGTTTCTCGCCCTCTGTTTCTCGCCCTCTGTTTCAGCCCCTCTGTATCAGCCCCTCTGTTTCAGCCCCTCTGTTTCTCGCCCTCTGTTTCAGCCTCTCTGTTTCAGCCCCTCTGTTTCAGCCCCTCTGTTTCTGCCCCTCTGTTTCTCGCCCTCTGTTTCAGCCCCTCTGTTTCAGCCCCTCTGTTTCTCGCCCTCTGTTTCAGCCCCTCTGTTTCAGCCCCTCTGTATCAGCCCCTCTGTTTCAGACCCTGTGTTTCTCGTCCTCTGTTTCTCGCCCACTCTTTCAAACCCTCTGTTTCAGCCCCTCTGTTTCAGCCCCTCTGTTTCAGCCCCTCTGTTTCAGCCCCTCTTTTTCTCGCCCTCTGTTTCTAGCCCTCTGTTTCTCGCTCTCTGTTTCTTTACCTCTGTTTCTCGCACTGTGTTTCAGCCCCTCTGTTTCAGCCCCACTGGTTCAGCCCCTCTGTTTCAGCCCCTCTGTTTCTCGCGCTCTGTTTCAGCCCCTCTGTTTCAGCCCCTCTGTTTCTCGCCCTCTGTTTCAGCCCCTCTGTTTCAGCCCCTCTGTATCAGCCCCTCTGTTTCAGCCCCTTTGTTTCTCGCCCTCTGTTTCACGCCCTCTGTTTCAGCCCCTCAGTTTCAGCCCCTCTGTTTCAGCCCCTCTGTTTCAGCCCTTCTGTTTCAGCCCCTCTGTTTCTCGCCCTCTGTTTCTCGCCCTCTGTTTCTCGCTCTCTGTTTCTCGCCCTCTGTTTCTCGCCCTCTGTTTCAGCCCCTCTGTTTCTCGCCCTCTGTTTCAGCCCCTCTGTTTCTCGCCCTCTGTTAAAGCCCCACTGTTTCTGCCCCTCTGTTTCAGCCCCTCTATTTCTGGCCCTCTGTTTCAGCCCCTCTGTTTCAGCCCCTCTGTTTCTCGCCCTCTGTTTCAGCCCCTCTGTTTCAGCCCCTCTGTATCAGCCCCTCTGTTTCAACCCCTCTGTTTCTCGCACTCTGTTTCTCGCCCTCTGTTTCAGCCCCTCTGTTTCAGCCCCTCTGTTTCAGCCCCTCTGTTTCAGCCCCTCAGTTTCTCACCCTCTGTTTCTCGCTCTCTGTTTCTCGCTCTCTGTTTCTCGCTCTCAGTTTCTCGCCCTCTGTTTCAGCCCCTGTGTTTCAGCCCCTCTGGTTCAGCCGCTCTGTTTCAGCCCCTCTGTTTCTCGCCCTCTGTTTCAGCCCCTCTGTTTCTCGCACTCTGTTTCAGCCACTCTGTTTCAGCCCCTCTGTATCAGCCCCTCTGTTTCTCGCCCTCTGTTTCTCGCCCTCTGTTTCTCGCCCTCTGTATCTCGCTCTCTGTTTCTCGCCCTCTGTTTCTCGCCCGATGTTTCAGCCCCTCTGTTTCAGCCCCTCTGTTTCAGCCCCTCTGTTTCTCGCCCTCTGTTTCTCGCCCACTGTTTCTCGCACTCTGTTACAGCCCCTCTTTTTCAGCCCCTCTGCTTCAGCCCCTCTGTTTCAGCCCCTCTGTTTCTCGCCCTCTGTTTCAGCCCCTCTGTTTCCGCCCCTCTGTTTCAGCCCCTCTGTTTCAGCCCCTCTGTTTCTCGCCCTCTGTTTCAGCCCCTCTGTATCTCGCCCTCTGTTTCTCGCTCTCTGTTTCTCGCTCTCTGTTTCACGCCCTCTGTTTCTCCCCCTCTGTTTCAGCCCCTCTGTTTCAGCCCCTCTGGTTCAGCCGCTCTGTTTCAGCCCCTCTGTTTCTCGCCCTCTGTTTCAGCCCCTCTGTTTCTCGCCCTCTGTTTCAGCCCCTCTGTTTCAGCCCCTCTGTATCAGCCCCTCTGTTTCAGCCCCTCTGTTTCTCGCACTCTGTTTCTCGCCCTCTGTTTCAGCCCCTCTGTTTCAGCCCCTCTGTTTCAGCCCCTCTGTTTCAGCCCCTCTGTTTCTCGCCCTCTGTTTCTCGCCCTCTGTTTCTCGCCCTCTGTTTCTCGCTCTCTGTTTCTCGCCCTCTGTTTCTCGCCCTCTGTTTCAGCCCCTCTGTTTCAGCCCCTCTGTTTCAGCCCCTCTGTTTCTCGCCCTCTGTTTCTCGCCCACTATTTCTCGCCCTCTGTTTCAGCCCCTCTGTTTCAGCCCCTCTGCTTCAGCCCCTCTGTTTCAGCCCCTCTGTTTCTCGCCCTCTGTTTCAGCCCCTCTGTTTCAGCCCCTCTGTTTCAGCCCCTCTGTTTCTCGCCCTCTGTTTCAGCCCCTCTGTTTCTCGCCCTCTGTTTCAGCCCCTCTGTTTCAGCCCCTCTGTATCAGCCCCTCTGTTTCAGCCCCTCTGTTTCTCGCACTCTGTTTCTCGCACTCTGTTTCAGCCCCTCTGTTTCAGCCCCTCTGTTTCAGCCCCTCTGTTTCAGCCCCTCTGTTTCTCGCCCTCTGTTTCTCGCCCTCTGTTTCTCGCCCTCTGTTTCTCGCTCTCTGTTTCTCGCCCTCTGTTTCTCGCCCTCTGTTTCAGCCCATCTGTTTCAGCCCCTCTGTTTCAGCACCTCTGTTTCTCGCCCTCTGTTTCTCGCCCACTGTTTCTCGCCCTCTTTTTCAGCCCCTCTGTTTCAGCCCCTCTGCTTCAGCCCCTCTGTTTCAGCCCCTCTGTTTCAGCCCCTCTGTTTCAGCCCCTCTGTTTCAGCCCCTCTGTTTCAGCCCCTCTGTTTCTCGCCCTCTGTTTCAGCCCTCTGTTTCAGCCCCTCTGTTTCTCGCCCTCTGTTTCAGCCCCTCTGTTTCAGCCCCTCTGTATCAGCCCCTCTGTTTCAGCCCCTCTGTTTCTCGCCCTCTGTTTCTCGCCCACTCTTTCAAACCCTCTGTTTCAGCCCCTCTGTTTCAGCCCCTCTGTTTCAGCCCCTCTGTTTCAGCCCCTCTGTTTCTCGCCCTCTGTTTCTAGCCCTCTGTTTCTCGCTCTCTGTTTCTCGCCCTCTGTTTCTCGCCCTCTGTTTCAGCCCCTCTGTTTCAGCCCCTCTGTTTCAGCCCCTCTGTTTTTAGCCCCTCTGTTTCTCGCCCTCTGTTTCTGCCCCTCTGTTTCTCGCCTCCTGTTTCAGCCCCTCTGTTTCAGCCCCTCTGTATCAGACCCTCTGTTTCAGCCCCTCTTTTTCTCGCCCTCTGTTTCTCGCCCTCTGTTTCAGCCCCTCTGTTTCAGCCCGTCTCTTTCAGCCCCTCTGTTTCAGCCCCTCTGTTTCAGCCCAACTGTTTCAGCCCCTCTGTTTCTCGCCCTCTGTTTCAGCCCCTCTCTTTCAGCGCCTCTGTTTCTCGCCCTCTGTTTCAGCCCCTCTGTTTCAGCCCCTCTGTATCAGCCCCTCTGTTTCAGCCCCTCTGTTTCTCGCCCTCTGTTTCACGCCCTCTGTTTCAGCCCCTCTGTTTCAGCCCCTCTGTTTCAGCCCCTCTGTTTCAGCCCTTCTGTTTCAGCCCCTCTGTTTCTCGCCCTCTGTTTCAGCCCCTCTGTTTCTCGCCCTCTGTTTCAGCCCCTCTGTTTCTCGCCCTCTGTTTCAGCCCCTCTGTTTCTCGCCCTCTGTTTCTCGCCCTCAGTTTCTCGCCCTCTGTTTCTCGCCCTCTGTTTCAGCCCCTCTGTATCAGCCCCTCTGTTTCAGCCCCTCTGTTTCTCGCCCTCTGTTTCAGCCCCTCTGTTTCAGCCCCTCTGTTTCAGCCCCTCTGTTTCAGCCCCTCTGTTTCTCGCCCTCTGTTTCAGCCCCTCTGTTTCAGCCCCTCTGTTTCTCGCCCTCTGTTTCAGCCCCTCTGTTTCAGCCCCTCTGTATCAGCCCCTCTGTTTCAGCCCCTCTGTTTCTCGCACTCTGTTTCTCGCCCTCTGTTTCAGCCCCTCTGTTTCAGCCCCTCTCTTTCAGCCCCTCTGTTTCAGCCCCTCTGTTTCTCGCCCTCTGTTTCTCGCTTTCTGCTTCTCGACCTCTGTTTCTCGCCCTCTGTTTCAGCCCATCTGTTTCAGCCCCTCTGTTTCAGCCCCTCTGTTTCTCGCCCTCTGTTTCTCGCCCACTGTTTCTCGCACTCTGTTTCAGGCCCTCTGTTTCAGCCCCTCTGTTTCTCGCCCTCTGTTTCAGCCCCTCTGTTTCAGCACCTCTGTTTCTCGCCCTCTGTTTCAGCCCCTCTGTTTCAGCCCCTCTGTATCAGCCCCTCTGTTTCAGCCCCTCTGTTTCTCGCCCTCTGTTTCACGCCCTCTGTTTCAGCCTCTCTGTTTCAGCCCCTCTGTTTCAGCCCCTCTGTTTCAGCCCTTCTGTTTCAGCCCCTCTGTTTCTCGCCCTCTGTTTCTCGCCCTCTGTTTCTCGCTCTCTGTTTCTCGCCCTCTGTTTCTCGCCCTCTGTTTCAACCCCTCTGTTTCTCGCCCTCTGTTTCAGCCCCTCTGTTTCTCGCCCTCTGTTTCTCGCCCTCTGTTTCTCGCCCTCTGTTTCTCGCCCTCTGTTTCAGCCCCTCTGTTTCAGCCCCTCTGTTTCTCGCCCTCTGTTTCTCGCCCTCTGTTTCTCGCCCTCTGTTTCAGCCCCTCTGTATCAGCCCCTCTGTTTCAGCCCCTCTGTTTCTCGCCCTCTTTTTCAGCCCCTCTGTTTCAGCCCCTCTGTTTCAGCCCCTCTGTTTCAGCCCCTCTGTTTCAGCCCCTCTGTTTCTCGCCCTCTGTTTCAGCCCCTCTGTTTCAGCCCCTCTGTTTCTCGCCCTCTGTTTCAGCCCCTCTGTTTCAGCCCCTCTGTATCAGCCCCTCTGTTTCAGCCCCTCTGTTTCTCGCCCTCTGTTTCTCGCCCACTCTTTCAAACCCTCTGTTTCAGCCCCTCTGTTTCAGCCCCTCTGTTTCAGCCCCTCTGTTTCAGCCCCTCTGTTTCTCGCCCTCTGTTTCTAGCCCTCTGTTTCTCGCTCTCTGTTTCTCGCCCTCTGTTTCTCGCCCTCTGTTTCAGCCCCTCTGTTTCAGCCCCTCTGTTTCAGCCCCTCTGTTTTTAGCCCCTCTGTTTCTCGCCTTCTGTTTCAGCCCCTCTGTTTCTCGCCTCCTGTTTCAGCCCCTCTGGTTCAGCCCCTCTGTATCAGACCCTCTGTTTCAGCCCCTCTGTTTCTCGCCCTCTGTTTCTCGCCCTCTGTTTCAGCCCCTCTGTTTCAGCCCGTCTCTTTCAGCCCCTCTGTATCAGCCACTCTGTTTCAGCCCAACTGTTTCAGCCCCTCTGTTTCTCGCCCTCTGTTTCAGCCCCTCTGTTTCAGCACCTCTGTTTCTCGCCCTCTGTTTCAGCCCCTCTGTTTCAGCCCCTCTGTATCAGCCCCTCTGTTTCAGCCCCTCTGTTTCTCGCCCTCTGTTTCACGCCCTCTGTTTCAGCCCCTCTGTTTCAGCCCCTCTGTTTCAGCCCCTCTGTTTCAGCCCTTCTGTTTCAGCCCCTCTGTTTCTCGCCCTCTGTTTCAGCCCCTCTGTTTCTCGCCCTCTGTTTCAGCCCCTCTGTTTCTCGCCCTCTGTTTCTCGCCCTCAGTTTCTCGCCCTCTGTTTCTCGCCCTCTGTTTCAGCCCCTCTGTATCAGCCCCTCTGTTTCAGCCCCTCTGTTTCTCGCCCTCTGTTTCAGCCTCTCTGTTTCAGCCCCTCTGTTTCAGCCCCTCTGTTTCAGCCCCTCTGTTTCTCGCCCTCTGTTTCAGCCCCTCTGTTTCAGCCCCTCTGTTTCTCGCCCTCTGTTTCAGCCCCTCTGTTTCAGCCCCTCTGTATCAGCCCCTCTGTTTCAGACCCTGTGTTTCTCGTCCTCTGTTTCTCGCCCACTCTTTCAAACCCTCTGTTTCAGCCCCTCTGTTTCAGCCCCTCTGTTTCAGCCCCTCTGTTTCAGCCCCTCTTTTTCTCGCCCTCTGTTTCTAGCCCTCTGTTTCTCGCTCTCTGTTTCTTTACCTCTGTTTCTCGCCCTGTGTTTCAGCCCCTCTGTTTCAGCCCCACTGGTTCAGCCCCTCTGTTTCAGCCCCTCTGTTTCTCGCGCTCTGTTTCAGCCCCTCTGTTTCAGCCCCTCTGTTTCTCGCCCTCTGTTTCAGCCCCTCTGTTTCAGCCCCTCTGTATCAGCCCCTCTGTTTCAGCCCCTTTGTTTCTCGCCCTCTGTTTCACGCCCTCTGTTTCAGCCCCTCTGTTTCAGCCCCTCTGTTTCAGCCCCTCTGTTTCAGCCCTTCTGTTTCAGCCCCTCTGTTTCTCGCCCTCTGTTTCTCGCCCTCTGTTTCTCGCTCTCTGTTTCTCGCCCTCTGTTTCTCGCCCTCTGTTTCAGCCCCTCTGTTTCTCGCCCTCTGTTTCAGCCCCTCTGTTTCTCGCCCTCTGTTAAAGCCCCACTGTTTCTGCCCCTCTGTTTCAGCCCCTCTATTTCTGGCCCTCTGTTTCAGCCCCTCTGTTTCAGCCCCTCTGTTTCTCGCCCTCTGTTTCAGCCCCTCTGTTTCAGCCCCTCTGTATCAGCCCCTCTGTTTCAACCCCTCTGTTTCTCGCACTCTGTTTCTCGCCCTCTGTTTCAGCCCCTCTGTTTCAGTCCCTCTGTTTCAGCCCCTCTGTTTCAGCCCCTCAGTTTCTCACCCTCTGTTTCTCGCTCTCTGTTTCTCGCTCTCTGTTTCTCGCTCTCAGTTTCTCGCCCTCTGTTAAAGCCCCTGTGTTTCAGCCCCTCTGGTTCAGCCGCTCTGTTTCAGCCCCTCTGTTTCTCGCCCTCTGTTTCAGCCCCTCTGTTTCTCGCACTCTGTTTCAGCCACTCTGTTTCAGCCCCTCTGTATCAGCCCCTCTGTTTCTCGCCCTCTGTTTCTCGCCCTCTGTTTCTCGCCCTCTGTATCTCGCTCTCTGTTTCTCGCCCTCTGTTTCTCGCCCGATGTTTCAGCCCCTCTGTTTCAGCCCCTCTGTTTCAGCCCCTCTGTTTCTCGCCCTCTGTTTCTCGCCCACTGTTTCTCGCACTCTGTTACAGCCCCTCTTTTTCAGCCCCTCTGCTTCAGCCCCTCTGTTTCAGCCCCTCTGTTTCTCGCCCTCTGTTTCAGCCCCTCTGTTTCCGCCCCTCTGTTTCAGCCCCTCTGTTTCAGCCCCTCTGTTTCTCGCCCTCTGTTTCAGCCCCTCTGTATCTCGCCCTCTGTTTCTCGCTCTCTGTTTCTCGCTCTCTGTTTCTCGCCCTCTGTTTCTCCCCCTCTGTTTCAGCCCCTCTGTTTCAGCCCCTCTGGTTCAGCCGCTCTGTTTCAGCCCCTCTGTTTCTCGCCCACTGTTTCAGCCCCTCTGTTTCTCGCCCTCTGTTTCAGCCCCTCTGTTTCAGCCCCTCTGTATCAGCCCCTCTGTTTCAGCCCCTCTGTTTCTCGCACTCTGTTTCTCGCCCTCTGTTTCAGCCCCTCTGTTTCAGCCCCTCTGTTTCAGCCCCTCTGTTTCAGCCCCTCTGTTTCTCGCCCTCTGTTTCTCGCCCTCTGTTTCTCGCCCTCTGTTTCTCGCTCTCTGTTTCTCGCCCTCTGTTTCTCGCCCTCTGTTTCAGCCCCTCTGTTTCAGCCCCTCTGTTTCAGCCCCTCTGTTTCTCGCCCTCTGTTTCTCGCCCACTATTTCTCGCCCTCTGTTTCAGCCCCTCTGTTTCAGCCCCTCTGCTTCAGCCCCTCTGTTTCAGCCCCTCTGTTTCTCGCCCTCTGTTTCAGCCCCTCTGTTTCAGCCCCTCTGTTTCAGCCCCTCTGTTTCTCGCCCTCTGTTTCAGCCCCTCTGTTTCTCGCCCTCTGTTTCAGCCCCTCTGTTTCAGCCCCTCTGTATCAGCCCCTCTGTTTCAGCCCCTCTGTTTCTCGCACTCTGTTTCTCGCACTCTGTTTCAGCCCCTCTGTTTCAGCCCCTCTGTTAGGGCCCCTCTGTTTCAGCCCCTCTGTTTCTCGCCCTCTGTTTCTCGCCCTCTGTTTCTCGCCCTCTGTTTCTCGCTCTCTGTTTCTCGCCCTCTGTTTCTCGCCCTCTGTTTCAGCCCATCTGTTTCAGCCCCTCTGTTTCAGCACCTCTGTTTCTCGCCCTCTGTTTCTCGCCCACTGTTTCTCGCCCTCTTTTTCAGCCCCTCTGTTTCAGCCCCTCTGCTTCAGCCCCTCTGTTTCAGCCCCTCTGTTTCAGCCCCTCTGTTTCAGCCCCTCTGTTTCAGCCCCTCTGTTTCTCGCCCTCTGTTTCAGCCCCTCTGTTTCAGCCCCTCTGTTTCAGCCCCTCTGTTTCAGCCCCTCTGTTTCTCGCCCTCTGTTTCTCGCCCTCTGTTTCTCGCCATCTGTTTCAGCCCCTCTGTTTCAGCCCCTCTGTTTCAGCCCCTCTGTTTCAGCCTCTCTGTTTCACGCCCTCTGTTTCAGCCCCTCTGTTTCAGCCCCTCTGTTTCAGCCCCTCTGTTTCAGCCCATCTGTTTCTCGCTCTCTGTTTCTCGCCCTCTGTTTCTCGCCCTCTGTTTTTTGCCCTCTGTTTCTCGCCCTCTGTTTCAGCCCCTCTGTTTCAGCCCCTCTGTTTCTCGCCCTCTGTTTCTCGCCCTCTGTTTCTCGCCCTCTGTTTCAGCCCCTCTGTATCGGCCCCTCTGTTTCAGCCCCTCTGTTTCTCGCCCTCTGTTTCAGCCCCTCTGTTTCAGCCCCTCTGTTTCAGCCCCTCTGTTTCAGCCCCTCTGTTTCAGCTCCTCTGTTTCTCACCCTCTATTTCTCGCTCTCTGTTTCTCGCTCTCTGTTTCTCACCCTCTGTTTCAGCCCCTCTGTTTCAGCCCCTCTGTATCAGCCCCTCTGTTTCAGCCCCTCTGTTTCTCGCCCTCTGATTCAGCCCCTCTGCTTCAGCCCATCTGTTTCAGCCCCTATGTTTCAGCTCCTCTGTTTCTCGCCCTCTTTTTCTCGCCCTCTGTTTCAGCCCCTCTGTTTCTCGCCCTCTGTTTCAGCCCCTCTGTTTCTCGCCCCCTGTTTCAGCCCCTCTGTTTCTCGCCCTCTGTTTCAGCCCCTCTGTTTCAGCCCCTCTGTATCAGCCCCTCTGTTTTAGCCCCTCTGTTTCTCGCCCTCTGTTTCTCGCCCACTGTTTCT
Source organism: Stegostoma tigrinum (assembly GCF_030684315.1). Taxonomy (NCBI): domain Eukaryota; kingdom Metazoa; phylum Chordata; class Chondrichthyes; order Orectolobiformes; family Stegostomatidae; genus Stegostoma; species Stegostoma tigrinum. The sequence continues at coordinate 1,082,315 of NW_026728047.1, read as the reverse complement.
CGCCCTCTGGTTCAGCCCCTCTGTTTCAGCCCCTCTGCTTCAGCCCCTCTGCTTCAGCCCCTCTGTTTCTCGCCCTCTGTTTCAGCCCCTCTGTTTCAGCCCCTCTGTTTCAGCCCCTCTGTTTCAGCCCCTCTGTTTCAGCCCCTCTGTTTCTCGCCCTCTGTTTCTCGCCCTCTGTTTCTCGCCCTCTGTTTCTCGCTCTCTGTTTCTCGCCCTCTGTTTCTCGCCCTCTGTTTCAGCCCCTCTGTTTCAGCCCCTCTGTTTCAGCCCCTCTGTTTCTCGCCCTCTGTTTCTCGCCCACTATTTCTCGCCCTCTGTTTCAGCCCCTCTGTTTCAGCCCCTCTGCTTCAGCCCCTCTGTTTCAGCCCCTCTGTTTCTCGCCCTCTGTTTCAGCCACTCTGTTTCAGCCCCTCTGTTTCAGCCCCTCTGTTTCTCGCCCTCTGTTTCAGCCCCTCTGTTTCTCGCCCTCTGTTTCAGCCCCTCTGTTTCAGCCCCTCTGTATCAGCCCCTCTGTTTCAGCCCCTCTGTTTCTCGCACTCTGTTTCTCGCACTCTGTTTCAGCCCCTCTGTTTCAGCCCCTCTGTTTCAGCCCCTCTGTTTCAGCCCCTCTGTTTCTCGCCCTCTGTTTCTCGCCCTCTGTTTCTCGCCCTCTGTTTCTCGCTCTCTGTTTCTCGCCCACTGTTTCTCGCCCTCTTTTTCAGCCCCTCTGTTTCAGCCCCTCTGCTTCAGCCCCTCTGTTTCAGCCCCTCTGTTTCAGCCCCACTGTTTCAGCCCCTCTGTTTCAGCCCCTCTGTTTCTCGCCCTCTGTTTCAGCCCCTCTGTTTCAGCCCCTCTGTTTCAGCCCCTCTGTTTCAGCCCCTCTGTTTCTCGCCCTCTGTTTTTCGCCCTCTGTTTCTCGCCATCTGTTTCAGCCCCTCTGTTTCAGCCCCTCTGTTTCAGCCCCTCTGTTTCAGCCTCTCTGTTTCACGCCCTCTGTTTCAGCCCCTCTGTTTCAGCCCCTCTGTTTCAGCCCCTCTGTTTCAGCCCATCTGTTTCTCGCTCTCTGTTTCTCGCCCTCTGTTTCTCGCCCTCTGTTTTTTGCCCTCTGTTTCTCGCCCTCTGTTTCAGCCCCTCTGTTTCAGCCCCTCTGTTTCTCGCCCTCTGTTTCTCGCCCTCTGTTTCTCGCCCTCTGTTTCAGCCCCTCTGTATCGGCCCCTCTGTTTCAGCCCCTCTGTTTCTCGCCCTCTGTTTCAGCCCCTCTGTTTCAGCCCCTCTGTTTCAGCCCCTCTGTTTCAGCCCCTCTGTTTCAGCTCCTCTGTTTCTCACCCTCTATTTCTCGCTCTCTGTTTCTCGCTCTCTGTTTCTCACCCTCTGTTTCAGCCCCTCTGTTTCAGCCCCTCTGTATCAGCCCCTCTGTTTCAGCCCCTCTGTTTCTCGCCCTCTGATTCAGCCCCTCTGCTTCAGCCCATCTGTTTCAGCCCCTATGTTTCAGCTCCTCTGTTTCTCGCCCTCTTTTTCTCGCCCTCTGTTTCAGCCCCTCTGTTTCTCGCCCTCTGTTTCAGCCCCTCTGTTTCTCGCCCCCTGTTTCAGCCCCTCTGTTTCTCGCCCTCTGTTTCAGCCCCTCTGTTTCAGCCCCTCTGTATCAGCCCCTCTGTTTTAGCCCCTCTGTTTCTCGCCCTCTGTTTCTCGCCCACTGTTTCTCGCCCTCTGGTTCAGCCCCTCTGTTTCAGCCCCTCTGCTTCAGCCCCTCTGCTTCAGCCCCTCTGTTTCTCGCCCTCTGTTTCAGCCCCTCTGTTTCAGCCCCTCTGTTTCAGCCCCTCTGTTTCAGCCCCTCTGTTTCAGCCCGTCTCTTTCAGCCCCTCTGTTTCAGCCCCTCTGTTTCTCGCCCTCTGTTTCTCGCCCTCTGTTTCTCGCCCTCTGTTTCTCGCCCTCTGTTTCAGCCCCTCTGTTTCAGCCCCTCTGTTTCAGCCCCTCTGTTTCTCGCCCTCTGTTTCTCGCCCACTGTTTCTCGCCCTCTGTTTCAGCCCCTCTGTTTCAGCCCCTCTGTTTCAGACCCTCTGTTTCAGCCCCTCTGTTTCTCGCCCTCTGTTTCAGCCCCTCTGTTTCAGCCCCTCTGTTTCAGCCCCTCTGTTTCAGCCCCTTCTGTTTCTCGCCCTCTGTTTCAGCCCCTCTGTTTCAACCCCTGTGTTTCAGCCCCTCTGTTTCAGCCCCTCTGTTTCTCGCCCTCTGTTTCTCGCCCTCTGTTTCAGCCCCTCTGTTTCAGCCCCTCTGTTTCAGCCCCTCTGTTTCAGCCTCTCTGTTTCTCGCCCTCTGTTTCAGCTCCTCTGTTTCAGCCCCTCTGTTTCAGCCCCTCTGTTTCAGCCCATCTGTTTCTCGCTCTCTGTTTCTCGCCCTCTGTTTATCGCCCTCTGTTTCTCGCCCTCTGTTTCTCGCCCTCTGTTTCAGCCCCTCTGTTTCAGCCCCTCTGTTTCTCGCCCTCTGTTTCTCGCCCTCTGTTTCTCGCCCTCTGTTTCAGCCCCTCTGTATCAGCCCCTCTGTTTCAGCCCCTCTGTTTCTCGCCCTCTGTTTCAGCCCCTCTGTTTCAGCCCCTCTGTTTCAGCCCCTCTGTTTCAGCCCCTCTGTTTCAGCTCCTCTGTTTCTCACCCTCTATTTCTCGCTCTCTGTTTCTCGCCCTCTGTTTCTCACCCTCTGTTTCAGCCCCTCTGTTTCAGCCCCTCTGTATCAGCCCCTCTGTTTCAGCCCCTCTGTTTCTCGCCCTCTGTTTCAGCCCCTCTGCTTCAGCCCATCTGTTTCAGCCCCTCTGTTTCAGCTCCTCTGTTTCTCGCCCTCTGTTTCTCGCCCTCTGTTTCAGCCCCTCTGTTTCTCGCCCTCTGTTTCAGCCCCTCTGTTTCTCGCCCTCTGTTTCAGCCCCTCTGTTTCTCGCCCTCTGTTTCAGCCCCTCTGTTTCAGCCCCTCTGTATCAGCCCCTCTGTTTCAGCCCCTCTGTTTCTCGCACTCTGTTTCTCGCCCTCTGTTTCAGCCCCTCTGTTTCAGCCCCTCAGTTTCTCGCCCTCTGTTTCTCGCTCTCTGTTTCTCGCTCTCTGTTTCTCGCCCTCTGTTTCTCGCCCTCTGTTTCAGCCCCTCTGTTTCAGCCCCTCTGGTTCAGCCCCTCTGTTTCAGCCCCTCTGTTCCTCGCCCTCTGTTTCAGCACCTCTGTTTCTCGCCCTCTGTTTCAGCCCCTCTGTTTCAGCCCCTCTGTATCAGCCCCTCTGTTTCAGCCCCTCTGTTTCTCGCACTCTGTTTCTCGCCCTCTGTTTCAGCCCCTCTGTTTCAGCCCCTCTGTTTCATGCCCTCTGTTTCAGCCCCTCTGTTTCTCGCCCTCTGTTTCTCGTCCTCTGTTTCTCGCCCTCTGTTTCTCGCTCTCTGTTTCTCGCCCTCTGTTTATCGCCCTCTGTTTCAGCCCCTCTGTTTCAGCCCCTCTGTTTCAGCCCCTCTGTTTCAGCCCCTCTGTTTCTCGCACACTGTATCTCGCCCTCTGTTTCAGCCCCTCTGTTTCAGCCCCTCTGCTTCAGCCCCTCTGTTTCAGCCCCTCTGTTTCAGCCACTCTGTTTCAGCCCCTCTGTTTCTCGCCCTCTGTTTCTCGCCCACTGTTTCTCGCCCTCTGTTTCAGGCCCTCTGTTTCAGCCCCTCTGTTTCAGCCCCTCTGTTTCTCGCCCTCTGTTGCAGCCCCTCTGTTTCAGCCCCTCTGTTTCTCGCCCTCCGTTTCAGCCCCTCTGTTTCAGCCCCTCTGTATCAGCCCCTATGTTTCAGCCCCTCTGTTTCTCGCCCACTGTTTCTCGCTCTCTCTTTCTCGCCCTCTGTTTCTCGCCCTCTGTTTCAGCCCCTCTGTTTCAGCCCCTCTGTTTCAGCCCCTCTGTTTTTAGTTCCTCTGTTTCTCGCCCTCTGTTTCAGCCCCTCTGTTTCTCGCCTCCTGTTTCAGCCCCTCTGTTTCAGCCCCTCTGTATCAGCCCCTCTGTTTCAGCCCCTCTGTTTCTCGCCCTCTGTTTCTCGCCCTCTGTTTCAGCCCCTCTGTTTGAGCCCGTCTCTTTCAGCCCCGCAGTTTCAGCCCCTCTGTTTCTCGCCCTCTGTTTCTCGCCCTCTGTTTCTCGCCCTCTGTTTCTCGCCCTCTTTCAGCGCCTATGTTTCAGCCCCTCTGTTTCAGCCCCTCTGTTTCTCGCCCTCTGTTTCTCGCCCACTGTTTCTCGCCCTCTCTTTCAGACCCTCTGTTTCAGCCCCTCTGTTTCAGCCCCTCTGTTTCAGCCCCTCTGTTTCAGCCCCTCTGTTCCTCGCCATCTGTTTCTCGCCCACTGTTTCTCGCCCTCGGTTTCAGGCCCTCTGTTTCAGCCCTTCTGTTTCAGCCCCTCTGTTTCAGCCCCTCTGTTTCACGCCCTCTGTTTCAGCCCCTCTGTTTCAACCCCTCTGTTTCTCGCCCTTTGTTTCAGCCCCTCTGTTTCAGCCCCTCTGTATCAGCCCCTCTGTTTCAGCCCCTCTGTTTCTCGCCCTCTGTTTCTCGCTCTCTGTTTCTCGCCCTCTGTTTCTCGCCCTCTGTTTCAGCCCCTCTGTTTCAGCCCCTCTGTTTCAGCCCCTCTGTTTTTAGCCCCTCTGTTTCTCGCCCTCTGTTTCAGCCCCTCTGTTTCTCGCCTCCTGTTTCTCGCCCTCTGTTTCAGCCCCTCTGTTTCTCGCCCTCTGTTTCAGCCCCTCTGTTTCTCGCCCTCTGTTTCAGCCCCTCTGTTTCTCGCCCTCTGTTTCAGCCCCTCTGTTTCAGCCCCTCTGTATCAGCCCCTCTGTTTCAGCCCCTCTGTTTCTCGCACTCTGTTTCTCGCCCTCTGTTTCAGCCCCTCTGTTTCAGCCCCTCAGTTTCTCGCCCTCTGTTTCTCGCTCTCTGTTTCTCGCTCTCTGTTTCTCGCCCTCTGTTTCTCGCCCTCTGTTTCAGCCCCTCTGTTTCAGCCCCTCTGGTTCAGCCCCTCTGTTTCAGCCCCTCTGTTCCTCGCCCTCTGTTTCAGCACCTCTGTTTCTCGCCCTCTGTTTCAGCCCCTCTGTTTCAGCCCCTCTGTATCAGCCCCTCTGTTTCAGCCCCTCTGTTTCTCGCACTCTGTTTCTCGCCCTCTGTTTCAGCCCCTCTGTTTCAGCCCCTCTGTTTCATGCCCTCTGTTTCAGCCCCTCTGTTTCTCGCCCTCTGTTTCTCGTCCTCTGTTTCTCGCCCTCTGTTTCTCGCTCTCTGTTTCTCGCCCTCTGTTTATCGCCCTCTGTTTCAGCCCCTCTGTTTCAGCCCCTCTGTTTCAGCCCCTCTGTTTCAGCCCCTCTGTTTCTCGCACACTGTATCTCGCCCTCTGTTTCAGCCCCTCTGTTTCAGCCCCTCTGCTTCAGCCCCTCTGTTTCAGCCCCTCTGTTTCAGCCACTCTGTTTCAGCCCCTCTGTTTCTCGCCCTCTGTTTCTCGCCCACTGTTTCTCGCCCTCTGTTTCAGGCCCTCTGTTTCAGCCCCTCTGTTTCAGCCCCTCTGTTTCAGCCCCTCTGTTTCTCGCCCTCTGTTGCAGCCCCTCTGTTTCAGCCCCTCTGTTTCTCGCCCTCCGTTTCAGCCCCTCTGTTTCAGCCCCTCTGTATCAGCCCCTATGTTTCAGCCCCTCTGTTTCTCGCCCACTGTTTCTCGCTCTCTGTTTCTCGCCCTCTGTTTCTCGCCCTCTGTTTCAGCCCCTCTGTTTCAGCCCCTCTGTTTCAGCCCCTCTGTTTTTAGTTCCTCTGTTTCTCGCCCTCTGTTTCAGCCCCTCTGTTTCTCGCCTCCTGTTTCAGCCCCTCTGTTTCAGCCCCTCTGTATCAGCCCCTCTGTTTCAGCCCCTCTGTTTCTCGCCCTCTGTTTCTCGCCCTCTGTTTCAGCCCCTCTGTTTGAGCCCGTCTCTTTCAGCCCCGCAGTTTCAGCCCCTCTGTTTCTCGCCCTCTGTTTCTCGCCCTCTGTTTCTCGCCCTCTGTTTCTCGCCCTCTGTTTCAGCGCCTATGTTTCAGCCCCTCTGTTTCAGCCCCTCTGTTTCTCGCCCTCTGTTTCTCGCCCACTGTTTCTCGCCCTCTCTTTCAGACCCTCTGTTTCAGCCCCTCTGTTTCAGCCCCTCTGTTTCAGCCCCTCTGTTTCAGCCCCTCTGTTCCTCGCCATCTGTTTCTCGCCCACTGTTTCTCGCCCTCGGTTTCAGGCCCTCTGTTTCAGCCCTTCTGTTTCAGCCCCTCTGTTTCAGCCCCTCTGTTTCACGCCCTCTGTTTCAGCCCCTCTGTTTCAACCCCTCTGTTTCTCGCCCTTTGTTTCAGCCCCTCTGTTTCAGCCCCTCTGTATCAGCCCCTCTGTTTCAGCCCCTCTGTTTCTCGCCCTCTGTTTCTCGCTCTCTGTTTCTCGCCCTCTGTTTCTCGCCCTCTGTTTCAGCCCCTCTGTTTCAGCCCCTCTGTTTCAGCCCCTCTGTTTTTAGCCCCTCTGTTTCTCGCCCTCTGTTTCAGCCCCTCTGTTTCTCGCCTCCTGTTTCAGCCCCTCTGTTTCAGCACCTCTGTATCAGACCCTCTGTTTCAGCCCCTCTGTTTCTCGCCCTCTGTTTCTCGCCCTCTGTTTCAGCCCCTCTGTTTCAGCCCGTCTCTTTCAGCCCCTCTGTTTCAGCCCCTCTGTTTCTCGCCCTCTGTTTCTCGCCCTCTGTTTCTCGCCCTCTGTTTCTCGCCCTCTGTTTCAGCCCCTCTGTTTCAGCCCCTCTGTTTCAGCCCCTCTGTTTCTCGCCCTCTGTTTCTCGCCCACTGTTTCTCGCCCTCTGTTTCAGCCCCTCTGTTTCAGACCCTCTGTTTCAGCCCCTCTGTTTCTCGCCCTCTGTTTCAGCCCCTCTGTTTCAGCCCCTCTGTTTCAGCCCCTCTGTTTCAGCCACTTCTGTTTCTCGCCCTCTGTTTCAGCCCCTCTGTTTCAGCCCCTCTGTTTCAGCCCCTCTGTTTCAGCCCCTCTGTTTCTCGCCCTCTGTTTCTCGCCCTCTGTTTCTCGCCCTCTGTTTCAGCCCCTCTGTTTCAGCCCCTCTGTTTCAGCCACTCTGTTTCAGCCTCTCTGTTTCTCGCCCTCTGTTTCAGCCCCTCTGTTTCAGCCCCTCTGTTTCAGCCCCTCTGTTTCAGCCCATCTGTTTCTCGCTCTCTGTTTCTCGCCCTCTGTTTATCGCCCTCTGTTTCTCGCCCTCTGTTTCTCGCCCTCTGTTTCAGCCCCTCTGTTTCAGCCCCTCTGTTTCTCGCCCTCTGTTTCTCGCCCTCTGTTTCTCGCCCTCTGTTTCAGCCCCTCTGTATCAGCCCCTCTGTTTCAGCCCCTCTGTTTCTCGCCCTCTGTTTCAGCCCCTCTGTTTCAGCCCCTCTGTTTCAGCCCCTCTGTTTCAGCCCCTCTGTTTCAGCTCCTCTGTTTCTCACCCTCTATTTCTCGCTCTCTGTTTCTCGCCCTCTGTTTCTCACCCTCTGTTTCAGCCCCTCTGTTTCAGCCCCTCTGTATCAGCCCCTTTGTTTCAGCCCCTCTGTTTCTCGCCCTCTGTTTCAGCCCCTCTGCTTCAGCCCATCTGTTTCAGCCCCTCTGTTTCAGCTCCTCTGTTTCTCGCCCTCTGTTTCTCGCCCTCTGTTTCAGCCCCTCTGTTTCTCGCCCTCTGTTTCAGCCGCGCTGTTTCTCGGCCTCTGTTTCAGCCCCTCTGTTTCTCGCCGTCTGTTTCAGCCCCTCTGATCCAGCCCCTCTGTATCAGCCCCTCTGTTTCAGCCCCTCTGTTTCTCGCACTCTGTTTCTCGCCCTCTGTTTCAGCCCCTCTGTTTCAGCCCCTCAGTTTCCCGCCCTCTGTTTCTCGCTCTCTGTTTCTCGCTCTCTGTTTCTCGCCCTCTGTTTCTCGCCCTCTGTTTCAGCCCCTCTGTTTCAGCCCCTCTGGTTCAGCCCCTCTGTTTCAGCCCCTCTGTTTCTCGCCCTCTGTTTCAGCACCTCTGTTTCTCGCCCTCTGTTTCAGCCCCTCTGTTTCAGCTCCTCTGTATCAGCCCCTCTGTTTCAGCCCCTCTGTTTCTCGCACTCTGTTTCTCGCCCTCTGTTTCAGCCCCTCTGTTTCAGCCCCTCTGTTTCATGCCCTCTGTTTCAGCCCCTCTGTTTCTCGCCCTCTGTTTCTCGTCCTCTGTTTCTCGCTCTATGTTACTCGCTCTCTGTTTCTCGCCCTCTGTTTATCGCCCTCTGTTTCAGCCCCTCTGTTTCAGCCCCTCTGTTTCAGCCCCTCTGTTTCTCGCCCTCTGTTTCTCGCACATTGTATCTCGCCCTCTGTTTCAGCCCCTCTATTTCAGCCCCACTGCTTCAGCCCCTCTGTTTCAGCCCCTCTGTTTCTCGCCCTCTGTTTCAGCCCCTCTGTTTCAGCCGCTCTGTTTAAGCCCCTCTGTTTCAGCCACTCTGTTTCAGCCCCTCTGTTTCTCGCCCTCTGTTTCTCGCCCACTGTTTCTCGCCCTCTGTTTCAGGCCCTCTGTTTCAGCCCCTCTGTTTCAGCCCCTCTGTTTCAGCCCCTCTGTTTCTCGCCCTCTGTTGCAGCCCCTCTGTTTCAGCCCCTCTGTTTCTCGCCCTCCGTTTCAGCCCCTCTGTTTCAGCCCCTCTGTATCAGCCCCTATGTTTCAGCACCTCTGTTTCTCGCCCACTGTTTCTCTGTCTCTGTTTCTCGCCCTCTGTTTCAGCCCCTCTGTTTCAGCCCCTCTGTTTCAGCCCCTCTGTTTTTAGTTCCTCTGTTTCTCGCCCTCTGTTTCAGCCCCTCTGTTTCTCGCCTCCTGTTTCAGCCCCTCTGTTTCAGCCCCTCTGTATCAGCCCCTCTGTTTCAGCCCCTCTGTTTCTCGCCCTCTGTTTCTCGCCCTCTGTTTCAGCCCCTCTGTTTCAGCCCGTCTCTTTCAGCCCCGCTGTTTCAGCCCCTCTGTTTCTCGCCCTCTGTTTCTCGCCCTCTGTTTCTCGCCCTCTGTTTCTCGCCCTCTGTTTCAGCCCCTATGTTTCAGCCCCTCTGTTTCAGCCCCTCTGTTTCTCGCCCTCTGTTTCTCGCCCACTGTTTCTCGCCCTCTCTTTCAGCCCCTCTGTTTCAGCCCCTCTGTTTCAGACCCTCTGTTTCAGCCCCTCTGATTCTCGCCCTCTGTTTCAGCCCCTCTGTTTCAGCCCCTCTGTTTCAGCCCCTCTGTTTCAGCCCCTCTGTTTCTCGCCCACTGTTTCAGCCCCTCTGTTTCAGCCCCTCTGTTTCAGCCCCTCTGTTTCAGCCCCTCTGTTTCTCGCGCTCTGTTTCTCGCCCTCTGTTTCTCGCCCTCTGTTTCAGCCCCTCTGTTTCAGCCCCTCTGTTTCAGCCCCACTGTTTCAGCATCTCTGTTTCTCGCCCTCTGTTTCAGCCCCTCTGTTTCAGCCCCTCTGTTTCAGCCCCTCTGTTTCTCGCTCTCTGTTTCTCGCCCTCTGTTTCTCGCCCTCTGTTTCTCGCCCTCTGTTTCTCGCACTCTGTTTCAGCCCCTCTGTTTCAGCCCCTCTGTTTCAGCTCCTCTGTTTCTCGCCCTCTGTTTCTCGCCCTCTGTTTCAGCCCCTCTGTTTCTCGCCCTCTGTTTCAGCCCCTCTGTTTCTCGCCCTCTGTTTCAGCCCCTCTGTTTCAGCCCCTCTGTTTCAGCCCCTCTGTTTCTCGCCCTCTGTTTCAGCCCCTCTGTTTCTCGCCCTCTGTTTCAGCCCCTCTGTTTCAGCCCCTCTGTTTCAGCCCCTCTGTTCCTCGCCATCTGTTTCTCGCCCACTGTTTCTCGCCCTCGGTTTCAGGCCCTCTGTTTCAGCCCTTCTGTTTCAGCCCCTCTGTTTCAGCCCCTCTGTTTCACGCCCTCTGTTTCAGCCCCTCTGTTTCAACCCCTCTGTTTCTCGCCCTTTGTTTCAGCCCCTCTGTTTCAGCCCCTCTGTATCAGCCCCTCTGTTTCAGCCCCTCTGTTTCTCGCCCTCTGTTTCTCGCTCTCTGTTTCTCGCCCTCTGTTTCTCGCCCTCTGTTTCAGCCCCTCTGTTTCAGCCCCTCTGTTTCAGCCCCTCCGTTTTTAGCCCCTCTGTTTCTCGCCATCTGTTTCAGCCCCTCTGTTTCTCGCCTCCTGTTTCAGCCCCTCTGTTTCAGCCCCTCTGTATCAGACCCTCTGTTTCAGCCCCTCTGTTTCTCGCCCTCTGTTTCTCGCCCTCTGTTTCAGCCCCTCTGTTTCAGCCCGTCTCTTTCAGCCCCTCTGTTTCAGCCCCTCTGTTTCTCGCCCTCTGTTTCTCGCCCTCTGTTTCTCGCCCTCTGTTTCTCGCCCTCTGTTTCAGCCCCTCTGTTTCAGCCCCTCTGTTTCAGCCCCTCTGTTTCTCGCCCTCTGTTTCTCGCCCATTGTTTCTCGCCCTCTGTTTCAGCCCCTCTGTTTCAGCCCCTCTGTTTCAGACCCTCTGTTTCAGCCCCTCTGTTTCTCGCCCTCTGTTTCAGCCCCTCTGTTTCAGCCCCTCTGTTTCAGCCCCTCTGTTTCAGCCACTTCTGTTTCTCGCCCTCTGTTTCAGCCCCTCTGTTTCAGCCCCTCTGTTTCAGCCCCTCTGTTTCAGCCCCTCTGTTTCTCGCCCTCTGTTTCTCGCCCTCTGTTTCTCGCCCTCTGTTTCAGCCCCTCTGTTTCAGCCCCTCTGTTTCAGCCCCTCTGTTTCAGCCTCTCTGTTTCTCGCCCTCTGTTTCAGCCCCTCTGTTTCAGCCCCTCTGTTTCAGCCCCTCTGTTTCAGTCCATCTGTTTCTCGCTCTCTGTTTCTCGCCCTCTGTTTATCGCCCTCTGTTTCTCGCTCTCTGTTTCTCGCCCTCTGTTTCAGCCCCTCTGTTTCAGCCCCTCTGTTTCTCGCCCTCTGTTTCTCGCCCTCTGTTTCTCGCCCTCTGTTTCAGCCCCTCTGTATCAGCCCCTCTGTTTCAGCCCCTCTGTTTCTCGCCCTCTGTTTCAGCCCCTCTGTTTCAGCCCCTCTGTTTCAGCCCCTCTGTATCAGCCCCTCTGTTTCAGCCCCTCTGTTTCTCGCCCTCTGTTTCAGCCCCTCTGCTTCAGCCCATCTGTTTCAGCCCCTCTGTTTCAGCTCCTCTGTTTCTCGCCCTCTGTTTCTCGCCCTCTGTTTCAGCCCCTCTGTTTCTCGCCCTCTGTTTCAGCCGCGCTGTTTCTCGGCCTCTGTTTCACCCCCTCTGTTTCTCGCCGTCTGTTTCAGCCCCTCTGATCCAGCCCCTCTGTATCAGCCCCTCTGTTTCAGCCCCTCTGTTTCTCGCACTCTGTTTCTCGCCCTCTGTTTCAGCCCCTCTGTTTCAGCCCCTCAGTTTCTCGCCCTCTGTTTCTCGCTCTCTGTTTCTCGCTCTCTGTTTCTCGCCCTCTGTTTCTCGCCCTCTGTTTCAGCCCCTCTGTTTCAGCCCCTCTGGTTCAGCCCTTCTGTTTCAGCCCCTCTGTTTCTCGCCCTCTGTTTCAGCACCTCTGTTTCTCGCCCTCTGTTTCAGCCCCTCTGTTTCAGCCCCTCTGTATCAGCCCCTCTGTTTCAGCCCCTCTGTTTCTCGCACTCTGTTTCTCGCCCTCTGTTTCAGCCCCTCTGTTTCAGCCCCTCTGTTTCATGCCCTCTGTTTCAGCCCCTCTGTTTCTCGCCCTCTGTTTCTCGTCCTCTGTTTCTCGCCCTCTGTTTCTCGCTCTCTGTTTCTCGCCCTCTGTTTATCGCCCTCTGTTTCAGCCCCTCTGTTTCAGCCCCTCTGTTTCAGCCCCTCTGTTTCTCGCCCTCTGTTTCTCGCACATTGTATCTCGCCCTCTGTTTCAGCCCCTCTATTTCAGCCCCACTGCTTCAGCCCCTCTGTTTCAGCCCCTCTGTTTCTCGCCCTCTGTTTCAGCCCCTCTGTTTCAGCCGCTCTGTTTAAGCCCCTCTGTTTCAGCCACTCTGTTTCAGCCCCTCTGTTTCTCGCCCTCTGTTTCTCGCCCACTGTTTCTCGCCCTCTGTTTCAGGCCCTCTGTTTCAGCCCCTCTGTTTCACCCCCTCTGTTTCAGCCCCTCTGTTTCTCGCCCTCTGTTGCAGCCCCTCTGTTTCAGCCCCTCTGTTTCTCGCCCTCCGTTTCAGCCCCTCTGTTTCAGCCCCTCTGTATCAGCCCCTATGTTTCAGCCCCTCTGTTTCTCGCCCACTGTTTCTCTGTCTCTGTTTCTCGCCCTCTGTTTCTCGCCCTCTGTTTCAGCCCCTCTGTTTCAGCCCCTCTGTTTCAGCCCCTCTGTTTTTAGTTCCTCTGTTTCTCGCCCTCTGTTTCAGCCCCTCTGTTTCTCGCCTCCTGTTTCAGCCCCTCTGTTTCAGCCCCTCTGTATCAGCCCCTCTGTTTCAGCCCCTCTGTTTCTCGCCCTCTGTTTCTCGCCCTCTGTTTCAGCCCCTCTGTTTCAGCCCGTCTCTTTCAGCCCCGCTGTTTCAGCCCCTCTGTTTCTCGCCCTCTGTTTCTCGCCCTCTGTTTCTCGCCCTCTGTTTCTCGCCCTCTGTTTCAGCCCCTATGATTCAGCCCCTCTGTTTCAGCCCCTCTGTTTCTCGCCCTCTGTTTCTCGCCCACTGTTTCTCGCCCTCTCTTTCAGCCCCTCTGTTTCAGCCCCTCTGTTTCAGACCCTCTGTTTCAGCCCCTCTGATTCTCGCCCTCTGTTTCAGCCCCTCTGTTTCAGCCCCTCTGTTTCAGCCCCTCTGTTTCAGCCCCTCTGTTTCTCGCCCTCTGTTTCAGCCCCTCTGTTTCAGCCCCTCTGTTTCAGCCCCTCTGTTTCAGCACCTCTGTTTCTCGCGCTCTGTTTCTCGCCCTCTGTTTCTCGCCCTCTGTTTCAGCCCCTCTGTTTCAGCCCCTCTGTTTCAGCCCCACTGTTTCAGCATCTCTGTTTCTCGCCCTCTGTTTCAGCCCCTCTGTTTCAGCCCCTCTGTTTCAGCCCCTCTGTTTCTCGCTCTCTGTTTCTCGCCCTCTGTTTCTCGCCCTCTGTTTCTCGCCCTCTGTTTCTCGCACTCTGTTTCAGCCCCTCTGTTTCAGCCCCTCTGTTTTTAGTTCCTCTGTTTCTCGCCCTCTGTTTCAGCCCCTCTGTTTCAGCCCCTCTGTTTCAGCCCCTCTGTTCCTCGCCATCTGTTTCTCGCCCACTGTTTCTCGCCCTCGGTTTCAGGCCCTCTGTTTCAGCCCTTCTGTTTCAGCCCCTCTGTTTCAGCCCCTCTGTTTCACGCCCTCTGTTTCAGCCCCTCTGTTTCAACCCCTCTGTTTCTCGCCCTTTGTTTCAGCCCCTCTGTTTCAGCCCCTCTGTATCAGCCCCTCTGTTTCAGCCCCTCTGTTTCTCGCCCTCTGTTTCTCGCTCTCTGTTTCTCGCCCTCTGTTTCTCGCCCTCTGTTTCAGCCCCTCTGTTTCAGCCCCTCTGTTTCAGCCCCTCCGTTTTTAGCCCCTCTGTTTCTCGCCATCTGTTTCAGCCCCTCTGTTTCTCGCCTCCTGTTTCAGCCCCTCTGTTTCAGCCCCTCTGTATCAGACCCTCTGTTTCAGCCCCTCTGTTTCTCGCCCTCTGTTTCTCGCCCTCTGTTTCAGCCCCTCTGTTTCAGCCCGTCTCTTTCAGCCCCTCTGTTTCAGCCCCTCTGTTTCTCGCCCTCTGTTTCTCGCCCTCTGTTTCTCGCCCTCTGTTTCTCGCCCTCTGTTTCAGCCCCTCTGTTTCAGCCCCTCTGTTTCAGCCCCTCTGTTTCTCGCCCTCTGTTTCTCGCCCATTGTTTCTCGCCCTCTGTTTCAGCCCCTCTGTTTCAGCCCCTCTGTTTCAGACCCTCTGTTTCAGCCCCTCTGTTTCTCGCCCTCTGTTTCAGCCCCTCTGTTTCAGCCCCTCTGTTTCAGCCCCTCTGTTTCAGCCACTTCTGTTTCTCGCCCTCTGTTTCAGCCCCTCTGTTTCAGCCCCTCTGTTTCAGCCCCTCTGTTTCAGCCCCTCTGTTTCTCGCCCTCTGTTTCTCGCCCTCTGTTTCTCGCCCTCTGTTTCAGCCCCTCTGTTTCAGCCCCTCTGTTTCAGCCCCTCTGTTTCAGCCTCTCTGTTTCTCGCCCTCTGTTTCAGCCCCTCTGTTTCAGCCCCTCTGTTTCAGCCCCTCTGTTTCAGTCCATCTGTTTCTCGCTCTCTGTTTCTCGCCCTCTGTTTATCGCCCTCTGTTTCTCGCTCTCTGTTTCTCGCCCTCTGTTTCAGCCCCTCTGTTTCAGCCCCTCTGTTTCTCGCCCTCTGTTTCTCGCCCTCTGTTTCTCGCCCTCTGTTTCAGCCCCTCTGTATCAGCCCCTCTGTTTCAGCCCCTCTGTTTCTCGCCCTCTGTTTCAGCCCCTCTGTTTCAGCCCCTCTGTTTCAGCCCCTCTGTATCAGCCCCTCTGTTTCAGCCCCTCTGTTTCTCGCCCTCTGTTTCAGCCCCTCTGCTTCAGCCCATCTGTTTCAGCCCCTCTGTTTCAGCTCCTCTGTTTCTCGCCCTCTGTTTCTCGCCCTCTGTTTCAGCCCCTCTGTTTCTCGCCCTCTGTTTCAGCCGCGCTGTTTCTCGGCCTCTGTTTCACCCCCTCTGTTTCTCGCCGTCTGTTTCAGCCCCTCTGATCCAGCCCCTCTGTATCAGCCCCTCTGTTTCAGCCCCTCTGTTTCTCGCACTCTGTTTCTCGCCCTCTGTTTCAGCCCCTCTGTTTCAGCCCCTCAGTTTCTCGCCCTCTGTTTCTCGCTCTCTGTTTCTCGCTCTCTGTTTCTCGCCCTCTGTTTCTCGCCCTCTGTTTCAGCCCCTCTGTTTCAGCCCCTCTGGTTCAGCCCTTCTGTTTCAGCCCCTCTGTTTCTCGCCCTCTGTTTCAGCACCTCTGTTTCTCGCCCTCTGTTTCAGCCCCTCTGTTTCAGCCCCTCTGTATCAGCCCCTCTGTTTCAGCCCCTCTGTTTCTCGCACTCTGTTTCTCGCCCTCTGTTTCAGCCCCTCTGTTTCAGCCCCTCTGTTTCATGCCCTCTGTTTCAGCCCCTCTGTTTCTCGCCCTCTGTTTCTCGTCCTCTGTTTCTCGCCCTCTGTTTCTCGCTCTCTGTTTCTCGCCCTCTGTTTATCGCCCTCTGTTTCAGCCCCTCTGTTTCAGCCCCTCTGTTTCAGCCCCTCTGTTTCTCGCCCTCTGTTTCTCGCACATTGTATCTCGCCCTCTGTTTCAGCCCCTCTATTTCAGCCCCACTGCTTCAGCCCGTCTGTTTCAGCCCCTCTGTTTCTCGCCCTCTGTTTCAGCCCCTCTGTTTCAGCCGCTCTGTTTAAGCCCCTCTGTTTCAGCCACTCTGTTTCAGCCCCTCTGTTTCTCGCCCTCTGTTTCTCGCCCACTGTTTCTCGCCCTCTGTTTCAGGCCCTCTGTTTCAGCCCCTCTGTTTCACCCCCTCTGTTTCAGCCCCTCTGTTTCTCGCCCTCTGTTGCAGCCCCTCTGTTTCAGCCCCTCTGTTTCTCGCCCTCCGTTTCAGCCCCTCTGTTTCAGCCCCTCTGTATCAGCCCCTATGTTTCAGCCCCTCTGTTTCTCGCCCACTGTTTCTCTGTCTCTGTTTCTCGCCCTCTGTTTCTCGCCCTCTGTTTCAGCCCCTCTGTTTCAGCCCCTCTGTTTCAGCCCCTCTGTTTTTAGTTCCTCTGTTTCTCGCCCTCTGTTTCAGCCCCTCTGTTTCTCGCCTCCTGTTTCAGCCCCTCTGTTTCAGCCCCTCTGTATCAGCCCCTCTGTTTCAGCCCCTCTGTTTCTCGCCCTCTGTTTCTCGCCCTCTGTTTCAGCCCCTCTGTTTCAGCCCGTCTCTTTCAGCCCCGCTGTTTCAGCCCCTCTGTTTCTCGCCCTCTGTTTCTCGCCCTCTGTTTCTCGCCCTCTGTTTCTCGCCCTCTGTTTCAGCCCCTATGATTCAGCCCCTCTGTTTCAGCCCCTCTGTTTCTCGCCCTCTGTTTCTCGCCCACTGTTTCTCGCCCTCTCTTTCAGCCCCTCTGTTTCAGCCCCTCTGTTTCAGACCCTCTGTTTCAGCCCCTCTGATTCTCGCCCTCTGTTTCAGCCCCTCTGTTTCAGCCCCTCTGTTTCAGCCCCTCTGTTTCAGCCCCTCTGTTTCTCGCCCTCTGTTTCAGCCCCTCTGTTTCAGCCCCTCTGTTTCAGCCCCTCTGTTTCAGCACCTCTGTTTCTCGCGCTCTGTTTCTCGCCCTCTGTTTCTCGCCCTCTGTTTCAGCCCCTCTGTTTCAGCCCCTCTGTTTCAGCCCCACTGTTTCAGCATCTCTGTTTCTCGCCCTCTGTTTCAGCCCCTCTGTTTCAGCCCCTCTGTTTCAGCCCCTCTGTTTCTCGCTCTCTGTTTCTCGCCCTCTGTTTCTCGCCCTCTGTTTCTCGCCCTCTGTTTCTCGCACTCTGTTTCAGCCCCTCTGTTTCAGCCCCTCTGTTTCAGCTCCTCTGTTTCTCGCCCTCTGTTTCTCGCCCTCTGTTTCAGCCCCTCTGTTTCTCGCCCTCTGTTTCAGCCCCTCTGTTTCTCGCCCTCTGTTTCAGCCCCTCTGTTTCAGCCCCTCTGTTTCAGCCTCTCTGTTTCTCGCCCTCTGTTTCAGCCCCTCTGTTTCAGCCCCTCTGTTTCTCGCCCTCTGTTTCAGCCCATCTGTTTCAGCCCCTCTGTATCAGCCCCTCTGTTTCAGCCTCTCTGTTTCTCGCCCTCTGTTTCTCGCCCTCTCTTTCAAACCCTCTGTTTCAGCCCCTCTGTTTCAGCCCCTCTGTTTCAGCCCCTCTGTTTCAGCCCCTCTCTTTCTCGCCCTCTGTTTCTAGCCCTCTGTTTCTCGCTCTCTGTTTCTCGCCCTCTGTTTCTCGCCCTGTGTTTCAGCCCCTCTGTTTCTGCCCCACTGGTTCAGCCCCTCTGTTTCAGCCCCTCTGATTCTCGCCCTCTGTTTCAGCCCCTCTGTTTCTGGCCCTCTGTTTCAGCCCCTCTGTTTCAGCCCCTCTGTATCAGCCCCTCTGTTTCAGCCCCTCTGTTTCTCGCCCTCTGTTTTTAGCCCTCTGTTTCAGCCCCTCTGTTTCAGCCCCTCTCTTTCAGCCCCTCTGTTTCAGCCCCTCTGTTTCTCGCCCTCTGTTTCTCGCTTTCTGCTTCTCGACCTCTGTTTCTCGCCCTCTGTTTCAGCCCATCTGTTTCAGCCCCTCTGTTTCAGCCCCTCTGTTTCTCGCCCTCTGTTTCTCGTCCACTGTTTCTCGCCCTCTGTTTCAGGCCCTCTGTTTCAGCCCCTCTGTTTCAGCCCAACTGTTTCAGCCCCTCTGTTTCTCGCCCTCTGATTCAGCCCCTCTGTTTCGGCACCTCTGTTTCTCGCCCTCTGTTTCAGCCCCTCTGTTTCAGCCCCTCTGTAGCAGCCCCTCTGTTTCAGCCCCTCTGTTTCTCGCCCTCTGCTTCACGCCCTCTGTTTCAGCCCCTCTGTTTCAGCCCCTCTGTTTCAGCCCCTCTATTGCAGCCCTTCTGTTTCAGCCCCTCTGTTTCTCTCCCTCTGTATCTCGCCCTCTGTTTCTCGCTCTCTGTTTCTCGCCCTCTGTTTCTCGCCCTCTGTTTCAGCCCCTCTGTTTCTCGCCCTCTGTTTCAGCCCCTCTGTTTCTCGCCCTCTGTTTCTCGCCCTCTGTTTCTCGCCCTCTGTTTCTCGCCCTCTGTTTCAGCCCCTCTGTTTCAGCCCCTCTGTTTCTCGCCCTCAGTTTCTCGCCCTCTGTTTCTCGCCCTCTGTATCAGCCCCTCTGTTTCAGCCCCTCTGTTTCTCGCCCTCTGTTTCAGCCCCTCTGTTTCAGCCCCGCTGTTTCAGCCCCTCTGTTTCAGCCCCTCTGTTTCAGCCCCTCTGTTTCTCGCCCTCTGTTTCAGCCCCTCTGTTTCAGCCCCTCTGTTTCTCGCCCTCTGTTTCAGCCCCTCTGTTTCAGCCCCTCTGTATCAGCCCCTCTGTTTCAGCCCCTCTGTTTCTCGCCCTCTGTTTCTCGCCCACTATTTCAAACCCTCTGTTTCAGCCCCTCTGTTTCAGCCCCTCTGTTTCAGCCATTCTGTTTCATCCCCTCTGTTTCTCGCCCTCTGTTTCTAGCCCTCTGTTTCTCGCTCTCTGTTTCTCGCCCTCTGTTTCTCGCCCTCTGTTTCAGCCCCTCTGTTTCAGCCCCTCTGTTTCAGCCCCTCTGTTTTTAGCCCCTCTGTTTCTCGCCCTCTGTTTCAGCCCCTCTGTTTCTCGCCTCCTGTTTCAGCCCCTCTGTTTCAGCCCCTCTGTATCAGACCCTCTGTTTCAGCCCCTCTGTTTCTCGCCCTCTGTTTCTCGCCCTCTGTTTCAGCCCCTCTGTTTCAGCCCGTCTCTTTCAGCCCCTCTGTTTCAGCCCCTCTGTTTCAGCCCAACTGTTTCAGCCCCTCTGTTTCTCGCCCTCTGTTTCAGCCCCTCTGTTTCAGCGCCTCTGTTTCTCGCCCTCTGTTTCAGCCCCTCTGTTTCAGCCCCTCTGTATCAGCCCCTCTGTTTCAGCCCCTCTGTTTCTCGCCCTCTGTTTCACGCCCTCTGTTTCAGCCCCTCTGTTTCAGCCCCTCTGTTTCAGCCCCTCTGTTTCAGCCCTTCTGTTTCAGCCCCTCTGTTTCTCGCCCTCTGTTTCAGCCCCTCTGTTTCTCGCCCTCTGTTTCAGCCCCTCTGTTTCTCGCCCTCTGTTTCAGCCCCTCTGTTTCTCGCCCTCTGTTTCTCGCCCTCAGTTTCTCGCCCTCTGTTTCTCGCCCTCTGTTTCAGCCCCTCTGTATCAGCCCCTCTGTTTCAGCCCCTCTGTTTCTCGCCCTCTGTTTCAGCCCCTCTGTTTCAGCCCCTCTGTTTCAGCCCCTCTGTTTCAGCCCCTCTGTTTCTCGCCCTCTGTTTCAGCCCCTCTGTTTCAGCCCCTCTGTTTCTCGCCCTCTGTTTCAGCCCCTCTGTTTCAGCCCCTCTGTATCAGCCCCTCTGTTTCAGCCCCTCTGTTTCTCGCACTCTGTTTCTCGCCCTCTGTTTCGGCCCCTCTGTTTCAGCCCCTCTTTCAGCCCCTCTGTTTCAGCCCCTCTGTTTCTCGCCCTCTGTTTCTCGCTTTCTGCTTCTCGACCTCTGTTTCTCGCCCTCTGTTTCAGCCCATCTGTGTCAGCCCCTCTGTTTCAGCCCCTCTGTTTCTCGCCCTCTGTTTCTCGCCCACTGTTTCTCGCCCTCTGTTTCTGGCCCTCTGTTTCAGCCCCTCTGTTTCAGCCCAACTGTTTCAGCCCCTCTGTTTCTCGCCCTCTGTTTCAGCCCCTCTGTTTCAGCACCTCTGTTTCTCGCCCTCTGTTTCAGCCCCACTGTTTCAGCCCCTCTGTATCAGCCCCTCTGTTTCAGCCCCTCTGTTTCTCGCCCTCTGTTTCACGCCCTCTGTTTCAGCCCCTCTGCTTCTCGCCCTCTGTTTCAGCCCCTCTGTTTCAGCCCTTCTGTTTCAGCCCCTCTGTTTCTCGCCCTCTGTTTCTCGCCCTCTGTTTCTCGCTCTCTGTTTCTCGCCCTCTGTTTCTCGCCCTCTGTTTCAGCCCCTCTGTTTCTCGCCCTCTGTTTCAGCCCCTCTGTTTCTCGCCCTCTGTTTCTCGCCCTCTGTTTCTCGCCCTCTGTTTCTCGCCCTCTGTTTCAGCCCCTCTGTTTCAGCCCCTCTGTTTCTCGCCCTCTGTTTCTCGCCCTCTGTTTCTCGCCCTCTGTTTCAGCCCCTCTGTATCAGCCCCTCTGTTTCAGCCCCTCTGTTTCTCGCCCTCTGTTTCAGCCCCTCTGTTTCAGCCCCTCTGTTTCAGCCCCTCTGTTTCAGCCCCTCTGTTTCTCGCCCTCTGTTTCAGCCCCTCTGTTTCAGCCCCTCTGTTTCTCGCCCTCTGTTTCAGCCACTCTGTTTCAGCCCCTCTGTATCAGCCCCTCTGTTTCAGCCCCTCTGTTTCTCGCCCTCTGTTTCTCGCCCACTCTTTCAAACCCTCTGTTTCAGCCCCTCTGTTTCAGCCCCTCTGTTTCAGCCCCTCTGTTTCAGCCCCTCTGTTTCTCGCCCTCTGTTTCTAGCCCTCTGTTTCTCGCTCTCTGTTTCTCGCCCTCTGTTTCTCGCCCTCTGTTTCAGCCAATCTGTTTCAGCCCCTCTGTTTCAGCCCCTCTGTTTTTAGCCCCTCTGTTTCTCGCCTTCTGTTTCAGCCCCTCTGTTTCTCGCCCTCTGTTTCAGCCCCTCTGTTTCAGCCCATCTGTATCAGACCCTCTGTTTCAGCCCCTCTGTTTCTCGCCCTCTGTTACAGCCCCTCTGTTTCAGCCCGTCTCTTTCAGCCCCTCTGTTTCAGCCCCTCTGTTTCAGCCCAACTGTTTCAGCCCCTCTGTTTCTCGCCCTCTGTTTCAGCCCCTCTGTTTCAGCACCTCTGTTTCTCGCCCTCTGTTTCAGCCCCTCTGTTTCAGCCCCTCTGTATCAGCCCCTCTGTTTCAGCCCCTCTGTTTCTCGCCCTCTGTTTCACGCCCTCTGTTTCAGCCCCTCTGTTTCAGCCCCTCTGTTTCAACCCCTCTGTTTCAGCCCTTCTGTTTCAGCCCCTCTGTTTCTCGCCCTCTGTTTCAGCCCCTCTGTTTCTCGCCCTCTGTTTCAGCCCCTCTGTTTCTCGCCCTCTGTTTCAGCCCCTCTGTTTCTCGCCCTCTGTTTCTCGCCCTCAGTTTCTCGCCCTCTGTTTCTCGCCCTCTCTTTCAGCCCCTCTGTATCAGCCCCTCTGTTTCAGCCCCTCTGTTTCTCGCCCTCTGTTTCATCCCCTCTGTTTCAGCCACTCTGTTTCAGCCCCTCTGTTTCAGCCCCTCTGTTTCTCGCCCTCTGTTTCAGCCCCTCTGTTTCAGCCCCTCTGTTTCTCGCCCTCTGTTTCAGCCCCTCTGTTTCAGCCCCTCTGTATCAGCCCCTCTGTTTCAGACCCTGTGTTTCTCGCCCTCTGTTTCTCACCCACTCTTTCAAACCCTCTGTTTCAGCCCCTCTGTTTCAGCCCCTCTGTTTCAGCCCCTCTGTTTCTCGCCCTCTGTTTCTAGCCCTCTGTTTCTCGCTCTCTGTTTCTCTACCTCTGTTTCTCGCCCTGTGTTTCAGCCCCTCTGTTTCAGCCCCACTGGTTCAGCCCCTCTGTTTCAGCCCCTCTGATTCTCGCCCTCTGTTTCAGCCCCTCTGTTTCTCGCCCTCTGTTTCAGCCCCTCTGTTTCAGCCCCTCTGTATCAGCCCCTCTGTTTCAGCCCCTCTGTTTCTCGCCCTCTGTTTCTAGCCCTCTGTTTCAGCCCCTCTGTTTCAGCCCCTCTCTTTCAGCCCCTCTGTTTCAGCCCCGCTGTTTCTCGCCCTCTGTTTCTCGCTTTCTGTTTCTCGCCCTCTGTTTCTCGCCATCTGTTTCAGCCCCTCTGTTTCATCCCCTCTGTTTCAGCCCCTCTGTTTCTCGCCCTCTGTTTCTCGCCCACTGTTTCTCGCCCTCTGTTTCAGGCCCTCTGTTTCAGCCCCTCTGTTTCAGCCCAACTGTTTCAGCCCCTCTGTTTCTCGCCCTCTGTTTCAGCCCCTCTGTTTCAGCCCCTCTGTTTCTCGCCCTACGTTTCAGCCCCTCTGTTTCAGCCCCTCTGTATCAGCCCCTCTGTTTCAGCCCCTTTGTTTCTCGCCCTCTGTATCTCGCCCTCTGTTTCAGCCCCTCTGTTTCATCCCCTCTGTTTCAGCCCCACTGTTTCTCGCCCTCTGTTTCTCGCCCACTGTTTCTCGCCCTCTGTTTCAGGCCCTCTGTTTCAGCCCCTCTGTTTCAGCCCAACTGTTTCAGCCCCTCTGTTTCTCGCCCTCTGTTTCAGCCCCTCTGTTTCAGCCCCTCTGTTTCTCGCCCTCTGTTTCAGCCCCTCTGTTTCAGCCCCTCTGTATCAGCCCCTCTGTTTCAGCCCCTTTGTTTCTCGCCCTCTGTTTCTCGCCCTCTGTTTCAGCCCCTCTGTTTCAGCCCCTCTGTTTCAGCCCCTCTGATTCAGCCCCTCTGTTTCAGCCCCTCTGTTTCTCGCCCTCTGTTTCAGCCCCTCTGTTTCTCGCCCTCTGTTTCAGCCCCTCTGTTTCAGCCCCTCTGTTTCAGCCCCTCTGTTTCAGCCCCTCTGTTTCAGCCCCTCTGTTTCATCCCCTCTGTTTCTCGCCCTCTGTTTCTAGCCCTCTGTTTCTCGCTCTCTGTTTCTCGCCCTCTGTTTCTCGCCCTCTGTTTCAGCCCCTCTGTTTCAGCCCCTCTGTTTCAGCCCCTCTGTTTTTAGCCCCTCTGTTTCTCGCCCTCTGTTTCAGCCCCTCTGTTTCTCGCCTCCTGTTTCATCCCCTCTGTTTCAGCCCCTCTGTATCAGACCCTCTGTTTCAGCCCCTCTGTTTCTCGCCCTCTGTTTCTCGCCCTCTGTTTCAGCCCCTCTGTTTCAGCCCGTCTCTTTCAGCCCCTCTGTTTCAGCCCCTCTGTTTCAGCCCAACTGTTTCAGCCCCTCTGTTTCTCGCCCTCTGTTTCAGCCCCTCTGTTTCAGCGCCTCTGTTTCTCGCCCTCTGTTTCAGCCCCTCTGTTTCAGCCCCTCTGTATCAGCCCCTCTGTTTCAGCCCCTCTGTTTCTCGCCCTCTGTTTCACGCCCTCTGTTTCAGCCCCTCTGTTTCAGCCCCTCTGTTTCAGCCCCTCTGTTTCAGCCCTTCTGTTTCAGCCCCTCTGTTTCTCGCCCTCTGTTTCAGCCCCTCTGTTTCTCGCCCTCTGTTTCAGCCCCTCTGTTTCTCGCCCTCTGTTTCAGCCCCTCTGTTTCTCGCCCTCTGTTTCTCGCCCTCAGTTTCTCGCCCTCTGTTTCTCGCCCTCTGTTTCAGCCCCTCTGTATCAGCCCCTCTGTTTCAGCCCCTCTGTTTCTCGCCCTCTGTTTCAGCCCCTCTGTTTCAGCCCCTCTGTTTCAGCCCCTCTGTTTCAGCCCCTCTGTTTCTCGCCCTCTGTTTCAGCCCCTCTGTTTCAGCCCCTCTGTTTCTCGCCCTCTGTTTCAGCCCCTCTGTTTCAGCCCCTCTGTATCAGCCCCTCTGTTTCAGCCCCTCTGTTTCTCGCACTCTGTTTCTCGCCCTCTGTTTCGGCCCCTCTGTTTCAGCCCCTCTTTCAGCCCCTCTGTTTCAGCCCCTCTGTTTCTCGCCCTCTGTTTCTCGCTTTCTGCTTCTCGACCTCTGTTTCTCGCCCTCTGTTTCAGCCCATCTGTGTCAGCCCCTCTGTTTCAGCCCCTCTGTTTCTCGCCCTCTGTTTCTCGCCCACTGTTTCTCGCCCTCTGTTTCTGGCCCTCTGTTTCAGCCCCTCTGTTTCAGCCCAACTGTTTCAGCCCCTCTGTTTCTCGCCCTCTGTTTCAGCCCCTCTGTTTCAGCACCTCTGTTTCTCGCCCTCTGTTTCAGCCCCACTGTTTCAGCCCCTCTGTATCAGCCCCTCTGTTTCAGCCCCTCTGTTTCTCGCCCTCTGTTTCACGCCCTCTGTTTCAGCCCCTCTGTTTCTCGCCCTCTGTTTCAGCCCCTCTGTTTCAGCCCTTCTGTTTCAGCCCCTCTGTTTCTCGCCCTCTGTTTCTCGCCCTCTGTTTCTCGCTCTCTGTTTCTCGCCCTCTGTTTCTCGCCCTCTGTTTCAGCCCCTCTGTTTCTCGCCCTCTGTTTCAGCCCCTCTGTTTCTCGCCCTCTGTTTCTCGCCCTCTGTTTCTCGCCCTCTGTTTCTCGCCCTCTGTTTCAGCCCCTCTGTTTCAGCCCCTCTGTTTCTCGCCCTCTGTTTCTCGCCCTCTGTTTCTCGCCCTCTGTTTCAGCCCCTCTGTATCAGCCCCTCTGTTTCAGCCCCTCTGTTTCTCGCCCTCTGTTTCAGCCCCTCTGTTTCAGCCCCTCTGTTTCAGCCCCTCTGTTTCAGCCCCTCTGTTTCTCGCCCTCTGTTTCAGCCCCTCTGTTTCAGCCCCTCTGTATCAGCCCCTCTGTTTCAGCCCCTCTGTTTCTCGCCCTCTGTTTCTCGCCCACTCTTTCAAACCCTCTGTTTCAGCCCCTCTGTTTCAGCCCCTCTGTTTCAGCCCCTCTGTTTCAGCCCCTCTGTTTCTCGCCCTCTGTTTCTAGCCCTCTGTTTCTCGCTCTCTGTTTCTCGCCCTCTGTTTCTCGCCCTCTGTTTCAGCCAATCTGTTTCAGCCCCTCTGTTTCAGCCCCTCTGTTTCTCGCCCTCTGTTTCTCGCCCTCAGTTTCTCGCCCTCTGTTTCTCGCCCTCTGGTTCAGCCCCTCTGTATCAGCCCCTCTGTTTCAGCCCCTCTGTTTCTCGCCCTCTGTTTCAGCCCCTCTGTTTCAGCCCCTCTGTTTCAGCCCCTCTGTTTCAGCCCCTCTGTTTCTCGCCCTCTGTTTCAGCCCCTCTGTTTCAGCCCCTCTGTTTCTCGCCCTCTGTTTCAGCCCCTCTGTTTCAGCCCCTCTGTATCAGCCCCTCTGTTTCAGACCCTGTGTTTCTCGCCCTCTGTTTCTCACCCACTCTTTCAAACCCTCTGTTTCAGCCCCTCTGTTTCAGCCCCTCTGTTTCAGCCCCTCTGTTTCAGCCTCTCTGTTTCTCGCCCTCTGTATCTAGCCCTCTGTTTCTCGCTCTCTGTTTCTCTACCTCTGTTTCTCGCCCTGTGTTTCAGCCCCTCTGTTTCAGCCCCACTGGTTCAGCCCCTCTGTTTCAGCCCCTCTGATTCTCGCCCTCTGTTTCAGCCCCTCTGTTTCTCGCCCTCTGTTTCAGCCCCTCTGTTTCAGCCCCTCTGTATCAGCCCCTCTGTTTCAGCCCCTCTGTTTCTCGCCCTCTGTTTCTAGCCCTCTGTTTCAGCCCCTCTGTTTCAGCCCCTCTCTTTCAGCCCCTCTGTTTCAGCCCCTCTGTTTCTCGCCCTCTGTTTCTCGCTTTCTGTTTCTCGCCCTCTGTTTCTCGCCCTCTGTTTCAGCCCCTCTGTTTCATCCCCTCTGTTTCAGCCCCTCTGTTTCTCGCCCTCTGTTTCTCGCCCACTGTTTCTCGCCCTCTGTTTCAGGCCCTCTGTTTCAGCCCCTCTGTTTCAGCCCAACTGTTTCAGCCCCTCTGTTTCTCGCCCTCTGTTTCAGCCCCTCTGTTTCAGCCCCTCTGTTTCTCGCCCTCTGTTTCAGCCCCTCTGTTTCAGCCCCTCTGTATCAGCCCCTCTGTTTCAGCCCCTTTGTTTCTCGCCCTCTGTTTCTCGCCCTCTGTTTCAGCCCCTCTGTTTCATCCCCTCTGTTTCAGCCCCACTGTTTCTCGCCCTCTGTTTCTCGCCCACTGTTTCTCGCCCTCTGTTTCAGGCCCTCTGTTTCAGCCCCTCTGTTTCAGCCCAACTGTTTCAGCCCCTCTGTTTCTCGCCCTCTGTTTCAGCCCCTCTGTTTCAGCCCCTCTGTTTCTCGCCCTCTGTTTCACGCCCTCTGTTTCAGCCACTCTGTATCAGCCCCTCTGTTTCAGCCCCTTTGTTTCTCGCCCTCTGTTTCTCGCCCTCTGTTTCAGCCCCTCTGTTTCAGCCCCTCTGTTTCAGCCCCTCTGATTCAGCCCCTCTGTTTCAGCCCCTCTGTTTCTCGCCCTCTGTTTCAGCCCCTCTGTTTCTCGCCCTCTGTTTCAGCCCCTCTGTTTCAGCCCCTCTGTATCAGCCCCTCTGTTTCAGCCCCTCTGTTTCTCGCACTCTGTTTCTCGCCCTCTGTTTCAGCCCCTCTGTTTCAGCCCCTCTGTTTCAGCCCCTCAGTTTCTCACCCTCTGTTTCTCGCTCTCTGTTTCTCGCCCTCTGTTTCTCGCCCTCTGTTTCTCGCTCTCTGTTTCTCGCCCTCTGTTTCTCGCCCTCTGTTTCAGCCCATCTGTTTCAGCCCCTCTGTTTCAGCACCTCTGTTTCTCGCCCTCTGTTTCCCGCCCACTGTTTCTCGCCCTCTTTTTCAGCCCCTCTGTTTCAGCCCCTCTGCTTCAGCCCCTCTGTTTCAGCCCCTCTGTTTCTCGCCCTCTGTTTCAGCCCCTCTGTTTCAGCCCCTCTGTTTCAGGCCCTCTGTTTCAGCGCCTCTGTTTCTCGCCCTCTGTTTCAGCCCCTCTGTTTCACGCCCTCTGTTTCAGCCCCTCTGTTTCTCGCCCTCTGTTTCTCGCTCTCTGTTTCTCGCTCTCTGTTTCTCGCCCTCTGTTTTTTCACCCTCTGTTTCAGCCCCTTAGTTTCTCGCCCTCTGTTTCAGCCCCTCTGCTTCTCGCCCTCTGTTTCAGCCCCTCTGTTTCAGCCCCTCTGTTTCTCGCCCTCTGTTTCAGCCCCTCTCTTTCAGCCCCTCTGTTTCTCGCCCTCTGTTTCAGCCCGTCTGTTTCAGCCCCTCTGTTTCACCCCCTCTGTTTCAGCCCCTCTGTTTCTCGCCCTCTGTTTCTATCCCTCTGTTTCTCGCTCTCTGTTTCTCGCCCTCTGTTTCTCGCCCTGTGTTTCAGCCCCTCTGTTTCAGCCCCACTGGTTCAGCCCCTCTGTTTCAGCCCCTCTGTTTCTCGCCCTCTGTTTCAGCCCCTCTGTTTCTCGCCCTCTGTTTCAGCCCCTCTGTTTCAGCCCCTCTGTATCAGCCCCTCTGTTTCAGCCCATCTGTTTCTCGCCCTCTGTTTCTAGCCCTCTCTTTCAGCCCCTCTGTTTCAGCCCCTCTGTTTCTCGCCCTCTGTTTCTCGCTTTCTGTTTCTCGCCCTCTGTTTCTCGCCCTCTGTTTCAGGCCCTCTGTTTCAGCCCCTCTGTTTCAGCCCAACTGTTTCAGCCCCTCTGTTTCAGCCCCTCTGTTTCTCGCCCTCTGTTTCTAGCCCTCTGTTTCAGCCCCTCTGTTTCAGCCCCTCTCTTTCAGCCCCTCTGTTTCAGCCCCTCTGTTTCTCGCCCTCTGTTTCTCGCTTTCTGTTTCTCGCCCTCTGTTTCTCGCCCTCTGTTTCAGGCCCTCTGTTTCAGCCCCTCTGTTTCAGCCCCTCTGTTTCAGCCCCTCTGTTTCTCGCCATCTGTTTCTCGCCCTCTGTTTCTCGCCCTCTGTTTCTCGCTCTCTGTTTCTCGCCCTCTGTTTCTCGCCCTCTTTTTCAGCCCCTCTGTTTCAGCCCCTCTGTTTCAGCCCCTCTGTTTCAGCACCTCTGTTTCTCGCCCTCCGTTTCTCGCTTTCTGTTTCTCGCCCTCTGTTTCTCGCCCTCTGTTTCAGCCCCTCTGTTTCATCCCCTCTGTTTCAGCCCCTCTGTTTCTCGCCCTCTGTTTCTCGCCCACTGTTTCTCGCCCTCTGTATCAGGCCCTCTGTTTCAGCCCCTCTGTTTCAGCCCAACTGTTTCAGCCCCTCTGTTTCTCGCCCTCTGTTTCAGCCTCTCTGTTTCAGCCCCTCTGTTTCTCGCCCTCTGTTTCAGCCCCTCTGTTTCAGCCCCTCTGTATCAGCCCCTCTGTTTCAGCCCCTCTGTTTCTCGCCCTCTGTTTCATGCCCTCTGTTTCAGCCCCTCTGTTTCAGCCCCTCTGTTTCAGCCCCTCTGTTTCAGCCCTTCTGTTTCAGCCCCTCTGTTTCTCGCCCTCTGTTTCTCGCCCTCTGTTTCTCGCTCTCTGTTTCTCGCCCTCTGTTTCTCGACCTCTGTTTCTCGCCCTCTGTTTCAGCCGCTCTGTTTCAGCCCCTCTGTTTCTCGCCCTCTGTTTCAGCCCCTCTGTTTAAGCCCCTCTGTTTCAGCCCCTCTGTTTCTGGCCCTCTGTTTCAGCCCCTCTGTTTCAGCCCCTCTGTTTCTCGCCCTCTGTTTCAGCCCCTCTGTTTCAGCCCCTCTGTATCAGCCCCTCTGTTTCAGCCCCTCTGTTTCTCGCACTCTGTTTCTCGCCCTCTGTTTCAGCCCCTCTGTTTCAGCCCCTCTGTTTCAGCCCCTCTGTTTCAGCCCCTCAGTTTCTCACCCTCTGTTTCTCGCTCTCTGTTTCTCGCTCTCTGTTTCTCGCCCTCTGTTTCTCGCCCTCTGTTTCAGCCCCTGTGTTTCAGCCCCTCTGGGTCAGCCCCTCTGTTTCAGCCCCTTTGTTTCTCGCCCTCTGTTTCAGCCCCTCTGTTTCTCGCCCTCTGTTTCAGCCCCTCTGTTTCAGCCCCTCTGTATCAGCCCCTCTGTTTCAGCCCCTCTGTTTCTCGCACTCAGTTTCTCGCACTCTGTTTCAGCCCCTCTGTTTCGGCCCCTCTGTTTCTGCCCCTCTGTTTCTCGCCCTCTGTTTCTCGCCCTCTGTTTCTCGCCCTCTGTATCTCGCTCTCTGTTTCTCGCCCTCTGTTTCTCGCCCTCTGTTTCAGCCCCTCTGTTTCAGCCCCTCTGTTTCAGCCCCTCTGTTTCTCGCCCTCTGTTTCTCGCCCACTGTTTCTCGCCCTCTGTTTCAGCCCCTCTTTTTCAGCCCCTCTGCTTCAGCCCCTCTGTTTCAGCACCTCTGTTTCTCGCCCTCTGTTTCAGCCCCTCTGTGTCCGCCCCTCTGTTTCAGCCCCTCTGTTTCAGCCCCTCTGTTTCTCGCCCTCTGTTTCAGCCCCTCTGTTTCTCGCCCTCTGTTTCTCGCTCTCTGTTTCTCGCTCTCTGTTTCTCGCCCTCTGTTTCTCCCCCTCTGTTTCAGCCCCTCAGTTTCAGCACCTCTGGTTCAGCCGCTCTGTTTCAGCCCCTCTGTTTCTCGCCCTCTGTTTCAGCCCCTCTGTTTCTCGCCCTCTGTTTCAGCCCCTCTGTTTCAGCCCCTCTGTATCAGCCCCTGTGTTTCAGCCCCTCTGTTTCTCGCACTCTGTTCCTCGCCCTCTGTTTCAGCCCCTCTGTTTCAGCCCCTCTGTTTCAGCCCCTCTGTTTCAGCCCCTCTGTTTCTCGCCCTCTGTTTCTCGCCCTCTGTTTCTCGCACTCTGTTTCTCGCTCTCTGTTTCTCGCCCTCTGTTTCTTGCTCTCTGTTTCTCGCCCTCTGTTTCTCGCCCTCTGTTTCAGCCCCTCTGTTTCAGCCCCTGTTTCAGCCCCTCTGTTTCTCGCCCTCTGTTTCTCGCCCACTGTTTCTCGCCCTCTGTTTCAGCCCCTCTGTTTCAGCCCCTCTGCTTCAGCCCCTCTGTTTCAGCCCCTCTGTTTCTCGCCCTCTGTTTCAGCCCCTCTGTTTCAGCCCCTCTGTTTCAGCCCCTCTGTTTCTCGCCCTCTGTTTCAGCCCCTCTGTTTCTCGCCCTCTGTTTCAGCCCCTCTGTTTCAGCCCCTCTGTATCAGCCCCTCTGTTTCAGCCCCTCTGTTTCTCGCACTCTGTTTCTCGCCCTCTGTTTCAGCCCCTCTGTTTCAGCCCCTCTGTTTCAGCCCCTCTGTTTCTCGCCCTCTGTTTCTCGCCCTCTGTTTCTCGCCCTCTGTTTCTCGCTCTCTGTTTCTCTCCCTCTGTTTCTCGCCCTCTGTTTCAGCCCATCTGTTTCAGCCCCTCTGTTTCAGCACCTCTGTTTCTCGCCCTCTGTTTCTCGCCCACTGTTTCTCGCCCTCTGTTTCAGCCCCTCTGTTTCAGCCCCTCTGCTTCAGCCCCTCTGTTTCAGCCCCTCTGTTTCTCGCCTTCTGTTTCAGCCCCTCTGTTTCAGCCCCTCTGTTTCAGCCCCTCTGTTTCAGCCCCTCTGTTTCTCGCCCTCTGTTTCAGCCCCTCTGTTTCTCGCCCTCTGTTTCAGCCACTCTGTTTCTCGCCCTCTGTTTCTCGCTCTCTGTTTCTCGCTCTCAATTTCTCGCCCTCTGTTTTTTCGCCCTCTGTTTCAGCCCCTTAGTTTCTCGCCCTCTGTTTCAGCCCCTCTGCTTCTCGCCCTCTGTTTCAGCCCCTCTGTTTCAGCCCCTCTGTTTCAGCCTCTCTGTTTCTCGCCCTCTGTTTCAGCCCCTCTGTTTCAGCCCCTCTGTTTCTCGCCCTCTGTTTCAGCCCCTCTGTTTCAGCCCCTCTGTATCAGCCCCTCTGTTTCAGCCCCTCTGTTTCTCGCCCTCTGTTTCTCGCCCTCTCTTTCAAACCCTCTGTTTCAGCCCGTCTGTTTCAGCCCCTCTGTTTCAGCCCCTCTGTTTCAGCCCCTCTGTTTCTCGCCCTCTGTTTCTAGCCCTCTGTTTCTCGCTCTCTGTTTCTCGCCCTCTGTTTCTCGCCCTGTGTTTCAGCCCCTCTGTTTCAGCCCCACTGGTTCAGCCCCTCTGTTTCAGCCCCTCTCTTTCTCGCCCTGTGTTTCAGCCCCTCTGTTTCTCGCCCTCTGTTTCAGCCCCTCTGTTTCAGCTCCTCTGTATCAGCCCCTCTGTTTCAGCCCATCTGTTTCTCGCCCTCTGTTTCTAGCCCTCTCTTTCAGCCCCTCTGTTTCAGCCCGTCTGTTTCAGCCCCTCTGTTTCTCGCCCTCTGTTTCTCGCTTTCTGTTTCTCGACCTCTGTTTCTCGCCCTCTGTTTCAGCCCCTCTGTTTCATCCCCTCTGTTTCAGCCCCTCTGTTTCTCGCCCTCTGTTTCTCGCCCACTGTTTCTCGCCCTCTGTTTCAGGCCCTCTGTTTCAGCCCCTCTGTTTCTCGCCCTCTGTTTCTCGCCCTCTGTTTCTCGCTCTCTGTTTCTCGCTCTCTGTTTCTCGCCCACTGTTTTTTCGCCCTCTGTTTCAGCCCCTTAGTTTCTCGCCCTCTGTTTCAGCCCCTCTGCTTCTCGCCCTCTGTTTCAGCCCCTCTGTTTCAGCCCCTCTGTTTCAGCCCCTCTGTTTCTCGCCCTCTGTTTCAGCCCTTCTGTTTCAGCCCCTCTGTTTCTCGCCCTCTGTTTCAGCCCCTCTGTTTCAGCCCCTCTGTATCAGCCCCTCTGTTTCAGCCCCTCTGTTTCTCGCCCTCTCTTTCAAACCCTCTGTTTCTGCCCGTCTGTTTCAGCCCCTCTGTTTCAGCCCCTCTGTTTCAGCCCCTCTGTTTCTCGCCCTCTGTTTCTAGCCCTCTGTTTCTCGCTCTCTGTTTCTCGCCCTCTGTTTCTCGCCCTGTGTTTCAGCCCCTCTGTTTCAGCCCCACTGATTCAGCCCCTCTGTTTCAGCCCCTCTGTTTCTCGCCCTGTGTTTCAGCCCCACTGTTTCTCGCCCTCTGTTTCAGCCCCTCTGTTTCAGTCCCTCTGTATCAGCCCCTCTGTTTCAGCCCATCTGTTTCTCGCCCTCTGTTTCTAGCCCTCTCTTTCAGCCCCTCTGTTGCAGCCCCTCTGTTTCAGCCCCTCTGTTTCTCGCCCTCTGTTTCTCGCTTTCTGTTACTCGACCTCTGTTTCTCGCCCTCTGTTTCAGCCCCTCTGTTTCATCCCCTCTGTTTCAGCCCCTCTGTTTCTCGCCCTCTGTTTCTCGCCCACTGTTTCTCGCCCTCTGTTTCAGCCCCTCTGTTTCATCCCCTCTGTTTCAGACCCTCTGTTTCTCGCCCTCTGTTTCTCGCCCTCTGTTTCTCGCCCTCTGTTTCAGCCCCTCTGTTTCAGCCCCTCTATTTCTCGCCCTCTTTTTCAGCCCCTCTGTTTCAGCCCCTCTGTTTCAGCCCCTCTGTTTCTGGCCCTCTGTTTCAGCCCCTCTGTTTCAGCCCCTCTGTTTCTCGCCCTCTGTTTCAGCCCCTCTGTTTCAGCCCCTCTGTATCAGCCCCTCTGTTTCAGCCCCTCTGTTTCTCGCACTCTGTTTCTCGCCCTCTGTTTCAGCCCATCTGTTTCAGCCCCTCTGTTTCAGCCCCTCTGTTTCAGCCCCTCAGTTTCTCACCCTCTGTTTCTCGCTCTCTGTTTCTCGCTCTCTGTTTCTCGCCCAATGTTTCTCGCCCTCTGTTTCAGCCCCTGTGTTTCATCCCCTCTGCTTCAGCCCCTCTGTTTCAGCCCCTCTGTTTCTCGCCCTCTGTTTCAGCCCCTCTGTTTCAGCCCCTCTGTTTCAGCCCCTCTGTTTCAGCCCCTCTGTTTCTCGCCCTCTGTTTCAGCCCCTCTGTTTCTCGCCCTCTGTTTCAGCCCCTCTGTTTCTCGCCCTCTGTTTCTCGCTCTCTGTTTCTCGCTCTCTGTTTCTCGCCCTCTGTTTTTTCGCCCTCTGTTTCAGCCCCTTAGTTTCTCGCCCTCTGTTTCAGCCACTCTGCTTCTCGCCCTCTGTTTCAGCCCCTCTGTTTCAGCCCCTCTGTTTCAGCCCCTCTGTTTCTCGCCCTCTGTTTCAGCCCCTCTCTTTCAGCCCCTCTGTTTCTCGCCCTCTGTTTCAAACCCTCTGTTTCAGCCCGTCTGTTTCAGCCCCTCTGTTTCACCCCCTCTGTTTCAGCCCCTCTGTTTCTTGCCCTCTGTTTCTATCCCTCTGTTTCTCGCTCTCTGTTTCTCGCCCTCTGTTTCTCGCCCTGTGTTTCAGCCCCTCTGTTTCAGCCCCACTGGTTCAGCTCCTCTGTTTCAGCCCCTCTGTTTCTCGCCCTCTGTTTCAGCCCCTCTGTTTCTCGCCGTCTGTTTCAGCCCCTCTGTTTCAGCCCCTCTGTATCAGCCCCTCTGTTTCAGCCCCTCTGTTTCTCGCACTCTGTTTCTAGCCCTATCTTTCAGCCCCTCTGTTTCAGCCCCTCTGTTTCTCGCCCTCTGTTTCTCGCTTTCTGTTTCTCGCCCTCTGTTTCTCGCCCTCTGTTTCAGGCCCTCTGTTTCAGCCCCTCTGTTTCAGCCCAACTGTTTCAGCCCCTCTGTTTCTCGCCCTCTGTTTCAGCCCCTCTGTATCAGCCCCTCTGTTTCAGCCCATCTGTTTCTCGCCCTCTGTTTCTAGCCCTCTGTTTCAGCCCCTCTGTTTCAGCCCCTCTCT
This sequence comes from Stegostoma tigrinum, assembly GCF_030684315.1. NCBI lineage: Eukaryota > Metazoa > Chordata > Chondrichthyes > Orectolobiformes > Stegostomatidae > Stegostoma > Stegostoma tigrinum. The sequence continues at coordinate 1,049,756 of NW_026728047.1, read as the reverse complement.
TTCAGCCCCTCTGTTTCAGCCCCTCTGTTTCTCGCCCTCTGTTTCTCGCTTTCTGTTTCTCGCCCTCTGTTTCTCGCCCTCTGTTTCAGGCCCTCTGTTTCAGCCCCTCTGTTTCAGCCCCTCTGTTTCAGCCCCTCTGTTTCTCGCCATCTGTTCCTCGCCCTCTGTTTCTCGCCCTCTGTTTCTCGCTCTCTGTTTCTCGCCCTCTGTTTCTCGCCCTCTTTTTCAGCCCCTCTGTTTCAGCCCCTCTGTTTCAGCCCCTCTGTTTCAGCCCCTCTGTTTCAGCCCCTCTGTTTCTCGCCCTCTGTTTCTCGCCCACTGTTTCTCGCCATCTGTTTCAGGCCCTCTGTTTCTCGCCCTCTGTTTCTAGCCCTCTGTTTCAGCCCCTCTGTTTCAGCACCTCTCTTTCAGCCCCTCTGTTTCAGCCCCTCTGTTTCTCGCCCTCTGTTTCTCGCTTTCTGTTTCTCGCCCTCTGTTTCTCGCCCTCTGTTTCAGCCCCTCTGTTTCATCCCCTCTGTTTCAGCCCCTCTGTTTCTCGCCCTCTGTTTCTCGCCCACTGTTTCTCGCCCTCTGTTTCAGGCCCTCTGTTTCAGCCCCTCTGTTTCAGCCCAACTGTTTCAGCCCCTCCGTTTCTCGCCCTCTGTTTCAGCCCCTCTGTTTCACCCCCTCTGTTTCTCGCCCTCTGTTTCAGCCCCTCTGTTTCAGCCCCTCTGTATCAGCCCCTCTGTTTCAGCCCCTCTGTTTCTCGCCCTCTGTTTCACGCCCTCTGTTTCAGCACCTCTGTTTCAGCCCCTCTGTTTCAGCCCCTCTGTTTCAGCCCTTCTGTTTCAGCCCCTCTGTTTCTCGCCCTCTGTTTCTCGCCCTCTGTTTCTCGCTCTCTGTTTCTCGCCCACTGTTTCTCACCCTCTGTTTCTCGCCCTCTGTTTCAGCCGCTCTGTTTCAGCCCCTCTGTTTCTCGCCCTCTGTTTCAGCCCCTCTGTTTAAGCCCCTCTGTTTCAGCCCCTCTGTTTCTGGCCCTCTGTTTCAGCCCCTCTGTTTCAGCCCCTCTGTTTCTCGCCCTCTGTTTCAGCCCCTCTGTTTCAGCCCCTCTGTATCAGCCCCTCTGTTTCAGCCCCTCTGTTTCTCGCACTCTGTTTCTCGCCCTCTGTTTCAGCCCCTCTGTTTCAGCCCCTCTGTTTCAGCCCCTCTGTTTCAGCCCCTCAGTTTCTCTCCCTCTGTTTCTCGCTCCCTGTTTCTCGCACTCTGTTTCTCGCTCTCTGTTTCTCGCCCTCTGTTTCAGCCCCTGTGTTTCAGCCCCTCTGGGTCAGCCCCTCTGTTTAAGCCCCTCTGTTTCAGCCCAACTGTTTCAGCCCCTCTGTTTCTCGCCCTCTGTTTCAGCCCCTCTGTATCAGCCCCTCTGTTTCAGCCCATCTGTTTCTCGCCCTCTGTTTCTAGCCCTCTGTTTCAGCCCCTCTGTTTCAGCCCCTCTCTTTCAGCCCCTCTGTTTCAGCCCCTCTGTTTCTCGCCCTCTGTTTCTCGCTTTCTGTTTCTCGCCCTCTGTTTCTCGCCCTCTGTTTCAGGCCCTCTGTTTCAGCCCCTCTGTTTCAGCCCCTCTGTTTCAGCCCCTCTGTTTCTCGCCATCTGTTCCTCGCCCTCTGTTTCTCGCCCTCTGTTTCTCGCTCTCTGTTTCTCGCCCTCTGTTTCTCGCCCTCTTTTTCAGCCCCTCTGTTTCAGCCCCTCTGTTTCAGCCCCTCTGTTTCAGCCCCTCTGTTTCAGCCCCTCTGTTTCTCGCCCTCTGTTTCTCGCCCACTGTTTCTCGCCCTCTGTTTCAGGCCCTCTGTTTCTCGCCCTCTGTTTCTAGCCCTCTGTTTCAGCCCCTCTGTTTCAGCACCTCTCTTTCAGCCCCTCTGTTTCAGCCCCTCTGTTTCTCGCCCTCTGTTTCTCGCTTTCTGTTTCTCGCCCTCTGTTTCTCGCCCTCTGTTTCAGCCCCTCTGTTTCATCCCCTCTGTTTCAGCCCCTCTGTTTCTCGCCCTCTGTTTCTCGCCCACTGTTTCTCGCCCTCTGTTTCAGGCCCTCTGTTTCAGCCCCTCTGTTTCAGCCCAACTGTTTCAGCCCCTCCGTTTCTCGCCCTCTGTTTCAGCCCCTCTGTTTCACCCCCTCTGTTTCTCGCCCTCTGTTTCAGCCCCTCTGTTTCAGCCCCTCTGTATCAGCCCCTCTGTTTCAGCCCCTCTGTTTCTCGCCCTCTGTTTCACGCCCTCTGTTTCAGCACCTCTGTTTCAGCCCCTCTGTTTCAGCCCCTCTGTTTCAGCCCTTCTGTTTCAGCCCCTCTGTTTCTCGCCCTCTGTTTCTCGCCCTCTGTTTCTCGCTCTCTGTTTCTCGCCCTCTGTTTCTCACCCTCTGTTTCTCGCCCACTGTTTCAGCCGCTCTGTTTCAGCCCCTCTGTTTCTCGCCCTCTGTTTCAGCCCCTCTGTTTAAGCCCCTCTGTTTCAGCCCCTCTGTTTCTGGCCCTCTGTTTCAGCCCCTCTGTTTCAGCCCCTCTGTTTCTCGCCCTCTGTTTCAGCCCCTCTGTTTCAGCCCCTCTGTATCAGCCCCTCTGTTTCAGCCCCTCTGTTTCTCGCACTCTGTTTCTCGCCCTCTGTTTCAGCCCCTCTGTTTCAGCCCCTCTGTTTCAGCCCCTCTGTTTCAGCCCCTCAGTTTCTCTCCCTCTGTTTCTCGCTCTCTGTTTCTCGCACTCTGTTTCTCGCCCTCTGTTTCTCGCCCTCTGTTTCAGCCCCTGTGTTTCAGCCCCTCTGGGTCAGCCCCTCTGTTTATGCCCCTCTGTTTCACGCCCTCTGTTTCAGCCCCTCTGTTTCTCGCCCTCTGTTTCAGCCCCTCTGTTTCAGCCCCTCTGTATCAGCCCCTCTGTTTCTCGCACTCAGTTTCTCGCACTCTGTTTCAGCCCCTCTGTTTCGGCCCCTCTGTTTCGGCCCCTCTGTTTCTGCCCCTCTGTTTCTCGCCCTCTGTTTCTCGCCCTCTGTTTCTCGCCCTCTGTATCTCGCTCTCTGTTTCTCGCCCTCTGTTTCTCACCCACTGTTTCAGCCCCTCTGTTTCAGCCCCTCTGTTTCAGCCCCTCTGTTTCTCGCCCTCTGTTTCTCGCCCACTGTTTCTCGCCCTCTGTTTCAGCCCCTCTTTTTCAGCCCCTCTGCTTCAGCCCCTCTGTTTCAGCCCCTCTGTTTCTCGCCCTCTGTTTCAGCCCCTCTGTGTCCGCCCCTCTGTTTCAGCCCCTCTGTTTCAGCCCCTCTGTTTCTCGCCCTCTGTTTCAGCCCCTCTGTTTCTCGCCCTCTGTTTCTCGCTCTCTGTTTCTCGCTCTCTGTTTCTCGCCCTCTGTTTCTCCCCCTCTGTTTCAGCCCCTCAGTTTCTGCCCCTCTGGTTCAGCCGCTCTGTTTCAGCCCCTCTGTTTCTCGCCCTCTGTTTCAGCCCCTCTGTTTCTCGCCCTCTGTTTCAGCCCCTCTGTTTCAGCCCCTCTGTATCAGCCCCTCTGTTTCAGTCCCTCTGTTTCTCGCACTCTGTTCCTCGCCCTCTCTTTCAGCCCCTCTGTTTCAGCCCCTCTGTTTCAGCCCCTCTGTTTCAGCCCCTCTGTTTCTCGCCCTCTGTTTCTCGCCCTCTGTTTCTCGCCCTCTGTTTCTCGCTCTCTGTTTCTCGCCCTCTGTTTCTCGCCCTCTGTTTCAGCCCCTCTGTTTCAGCCCCTCTGTTTCAGCCCCTCTGTTTCTCGCCCTCTGTGTCTCGCCCACTGTTTCTCGCCCTCTGTTTCAGCCCCTCTGTTTCAGCCCCTCTGCTTCAGCCCCTCTGTTTCAGCCCCTCTGTTTCTCGCCCTCTGTTTCAGCCCCTCTGTTTCAGCCCCTCTGTTTCAGCCCCTCTGTTTCTCGCCCTCTGTTTCAGCCCCTCTGTTTCTCGCCCTCTGTGTCAGCCCCTCTGTTTCAGCCCCTCTGTATCAGCCCCTCTGTTTCAGCCCCTCTGTTTCTCGCACTCTGTTTCTCGCCCTCTGTTTCAGCCCCTCTGTTTCAGCCCCTCTGTTTCAGCCCCTCTGTTTCAGCCCCTCTGTTTCTCGCCCTCTGTTTCTCGCTCTCTGTTTCTCGCTCTCTGTTTCTCGCCCTCTGTTTTTTCGCCCTCTGTATCAGCCCCTCTGTTTCTCGCCCTCTGTTTCAGCCCCTCTGCTTCTCGCCCTCTGTTTCAGCCCCTCTGTTTCAGCCCCTCTGTTTCAGCCCCTCTGTTTCACGCCCTCTGTTTCAGCCCCTCTGTTTCAGCCCCTCTGTTTCTCGCCCTCTGTTTCAGCCCCTCTGTTTCAGCCCCTCTGTATCAGCCCCTCTGTTTCAGCCCCTCTGTTTCTCGCCCTCTGTTTCTCGCCCTCTCTTTCAAACCCTCTGTTTCAGCCCGTCTGTTTCAGCCCCTCTGTTTCAGCCCCTCTGTTTCAGCCCCTCTGTTTCTCGACCTCTGTTCCTAGCCCTCTGTTTCAGCCCCTCTGTTTCAGCCCCTCTCTTTCAGCCCCTCTGTTTCAGCCCCTCTGTTTCTCGCCCTCTGTTTCTCGCTTTCTGTTTCTCGCCCTCTGTTTCTCGCCCTCTGTTTCAGGCCCTCTGTTTCAGCCCCTCTGTTTCAGCCCCTCTGTTTCAGCCCCTCTGTTTCTCGCCATCTGTTTCTCGCCCTCTGTTTCTCGCCCTCTGTTTCTCGCTCTCTGTTTCTCGCCCTCTGTTTCTCGCCCTCTTTTTCAGCCCCTCTGTTTCAGCCCCTCTGTTTCAGCCCCTCTGTTTCAGCCCCTCTGTTTCTCGCCCTCTGTTTCTCGCTTTCTGTTTCTCGCCCTCTGTTTCTCGCCCTCTGTTTCAGCCCCTCTGTTTCATCCCCTCTGTTTCAGCCCCTCTGTTTCTCGCCCTCTGTTTCTCGCCCACTGTTTCTCGCCCTCTGTTTCAGGCCCTCTGTTTCAGCCCCTCTGTTTCAGCCCAACTGTTTCAGCCCCTCCGTTTCTCGCCCTCTGTTTCAGCCCCTCTGTTTCAGCCCCTCTGTTTCTCGCCCTCTGTTTCAGCCCCTCTGTTTCAGCCCCTCTGTATCAGCCCCTCTGTTTCAGCCCCTCTGTTTCTCGCCCTCTGTTTCACGCCCTCTGTTTCAGCACCTCTGTTTCAGCCCCTCTGTTTCAGCCCCTCTGTTTCAGCCCTTCTGTTTCAGCCCCTCTGTTTCTCGCCCTCTGTTTCTCGCCCTCTGTTTCTCGCTCTCTGTTTCTCGCCCTCTGTTTCTCACCCTCTGTTTCTCGCCCTCTGTTTCAGCCGCTCTGTTTCAGCCCCTCTGTTTCTCGCCCTCTGTTTCAGCCCCTCTGTTTAAGCCCCACTGTTTCAGCCCCTCTGTTTCTGGCCCTCTGTTTCAGCCCCTCTGTTTCAGCCCCTCTGTTTCTCGCCCTCTGTTTCAGCCCCTCTGTTTCAGCCCCTCTGTATCAGCCCCTCTGTTTCAGCCCCTCTGTTTCTCGCACTCTGTTTCTCGCCCTCTGTTTCAGCCCCTCTGTTTCAGCCCCTCTGTTTCAGCCCCTCAGTTTCTCTCCCTCTGTTTCTCGCTCTCTGTTTCTCGCTCTCTGTTTCTCGCCCTCTGTTTCTCGCCCTCTGTTTCAGCCCCTGTGTTTCAGCCCCTCTGGGTCAGCCCCTCTGTTTAAGCCCCTCTGTTTCTCGCCCTCTGTTTCAGCCCCTCTGTTTCTCGCCCTCTGTTTCAGCCCCTCTGTTTCAGCCCCTCTGTATCAGCCCCTCTGTTTCTCGCACTCAGTTTCTCGCACTCTGTTTCAGCCCCTCTGTTTCGGCCCCTCTGTTTCGGCCCCTCTGTTTCTGCCCCTCTGTTTCTCGCCCTCTGTTTCTCGCCCTCTGTTTCTCGCCCTCTGTATCTCGCTCTCTGTTTCTCGCCCTCTGTTTCTCGCCCACTGTTTCAGCCCCTCTGTTTCAGCCCCTCTGTTTCAGCCCCTCTGTTTCTCGCCCTCTGTTTCTCGCCCACTGTTTCTCGCCCTCTGTTTCAGCCCCTCTTTTTCAGCCCCTCTGCTTCAGCCCCTCTGTTTCAGCCCCTCTGTTTCTCGCCCTCTGTTTCAGCCCCTCTGTGTCCGCCCCTCTGTTTCAGCCCCTCTGTTTCAGCCCCTCTGTTTCTCGCCCTCTGTTTCAGCCCCTCTGTTTCTCGCCCTCTGTTTCTCGCTCTCTGTTTCTCGCTCTCTGTTTCTCGCCCTCTGTTTCTCCCCCTCTGTTTCAGCCCCTCAGTTTCAGCCCCTCTGGTTCAGCCGCTCTGTTTCAGCCCCTCTGTTTCTCGCCCTCTGTTTCAGCCCCTCTGTTTCTCGCCCTCTGTTTCAGCCCCTCTGTTTCAGCCCCTCTGTATCAGCCCCTCTGTTTCAGTCCCTCTGTTTCTCGCACTCTGTTCCTCGCCCTCTGTTTCAGCCCCTCTGTTTCAGCCCCTCTGTTTCAGCCCCTCTGTTTCAGCCCCTCTGTATCAGCCCCTCTGTTTCTCGCACTCAGTTTCTCGCACTCTGTTTCAGCCCCTCTGTTTCGGCCCCTCTGTTTCGGCCCCTCTGTTTCTGCCCCTCTGTTTCTCGCCCTCTGTTTCTCGCCCTCTGTTTCTCGCCCTCTGTATCTCGCTCTCTGTTTCTCGCCCTCTGTTTCTCGCCCACTGTTTCAGCCCCTCTGTTTCAGCCCCTCTGTTTCAGCCCCTCTGTTTCTCGCCCTCTGTTTCTCGCCCACTGTTTCTCGCCTCTGTTTCAGCCCCTCTTTTTCAGCCCCTCTGCTTCAGCCCCTCTGTTTCAGCCCCTCTGTTTCTCGCCCTCTGTTTCAGCCCCTCTGTGTCCGCCCCTCTGTTTCAGCCCCTCTGTTTCAGCCCCTCTGTTTCTCGCCCTCTGTTTCAGCCCCTCTGTTTCTCGTTCTCTGTTTCTCGCTCTCTGTTTCTCGCTCTCTGTTTCTCGCCCTCTGTTTCTCCCCCTCTGTTTCAGCCCCTCAGTTTCAGCCCCTCTGGTTCAGCCGCTCTGTTTCAGCCCCTCTGTTTCTCGCCCTCTGTTTCAGCCCCTCTGTTTCTCGCCCTCTGTTTCAGCCCCTCTGGTTCAGCCCCTCTGTATCAGCCCCTCTGTTTCAGTCCCTCTGTTTCTCGCACTCTGTTCCTCGCCCTCTGTTTCAGCCCCTCTGTTTCAGCCATTCTGTTTCAGCCCCTCTGTTTCAGCCCCTCTGTTTCTCGCCCTCTGTTTCTCGCCCTCTGTTTCTCGCCCTCTGTTTCTCGCTCTCTGTTTCTCGCCCTCTGTTTCTCGCCCTCTGTTTCAGCCCCTCTGTTTCAGCCCCTCTGTTTCAGCCCCTCTGTTTCTCGCCCTCTGTTTCTCGCCCACTGTTTCTCGCCCTCTGTTTCAGCCCCTCTGTTTCAGCCCCTCTGCTTCAGCCCCTCTGTTTCAGCCCCTCTGTTTCTCGCCCTCTGTTTCAGCCCCTCTGTTTCAGCCCCTCTGTTTCAGCCCCTCTGTTTCTCGCCCTCTGATTCAGCCCCTCTGTTTCTCGCCCTCTGTTTCAGCCCCTCTGTTTCAGCCCCTCTGTATCAGCCCGTCTGTTTCAGCCCCTCTGTTTCTCGCTCTCTGTTTCTCGCCCTCTGTTTCAGCCCCTCTGTTTCAGCCCCTCTGTTTCAGCCCCTCTGTTTCAGCCCCTCTGTTTCTCGCCCTCTGTTTCTCGCTCTCTGTTTCTCGCTCTCTGTTTCTCGCCCTCTGTTTTTTCGCCCTCTGTTTCAGCCCCTCTGTTTCTCGCCCTCTGTTTCAGCCCCTCTGCTTCTCGCCCTCTGTTTCAGCCCCTCTGTTTCAGCCCCTCTGTTTCAGCCCCTCTGTTTCTCGCCCTCTGTTTCAGCCCCTCTGTTTCAGCCCCTCTCTTTCTCGCCCTCTGTTTCAGCCCCTCTGTTTCAGCCCCTCTGTATCAGCCCCAATGTTTCAGCCCCTCTGTTTCTCGCCCTCTGTTTCTCGCCCTCTCTTTCAAACCCTCTGTTTCAGCCCGTCTGTTTCAGCCCCTCTGTTTCAGCCCCTATGTTTCAGCCCCTCTGTTTCTCGCCCTCTGTTTCTAGCCCTCTGTTTCTCGCTCTCTGTTTCTCGCCCTCTGTTTCTCGCCCTGTGTTTCAGCTCCTCTGTTTCAGCCCCACTGGTTCAGCCCCTTTGTTTCAGCCCCTCTGTTTCTCGCCCTGTGTTTCAGCCCCTCTGTTTCTCGCCCTCTGTTTCAGCCCCTCTGTTTCAGCCCCTCTGTATCAGCCCCTCTGTTTCAGCCCATCTGTTTCTCGCCCTCTGTTTCTAGCCCTCTCTTTCAGCCCCTCTGTTGCAGCCCCTCTGTTTCAGCCCCTCTGTTTCTCGCCCTCTGTTTCTCGCTTTCTGTTTCTCCACCACTGTTTCTCGCCCTCTGTTTCAGCCCCTCTGTTTCATCCCCTCTGTTTCAGCCCCTCTGTTTCTCGCCCTCTGTTTCTCGCCCACTGTTTCTCGCCCTCTGTTTCAGGCCCTCTGTTTCAGCCCCTCTGTTTCAGCCCAACTGTTTCAGCCCCTCTGTTTCTCGCCCTCTGTTTCAGCCCCTCTGTTTCAGCCCCTCTGTTTCTCGCCCTCTGTTTCAGCCCCTCTGTTTCAGCCCCTCTGTATCAGCCCCTCTGTTTCAGCCCCTCTGTTTCTCGCCCTCTGTTTCACGCCCTCTGTTTCAGCCCCTCTGTTTCAGCCCCTCTGTTTCAGCCCCTCTGTTTCAGCCCTTCTGTTTCAGCCCCTCTGTTTCTCGCCCTCTGTTTCTCGCCCTCTGTTTCTCGCTCTCTGTTTCTCGCCCTCTGTTTCTCGCCCTCTGTTTCTCGCCCTCTGTTTCAGCCCCTCTGTTTCAGCCCCTCTATTTCTCGCCCTCTTTTTCAGCCCCTCTGTTTCAGCCCCTCTGTTTCAGCCCCTCTGTTTCTGGCCCTCTGTTTCAGCCCCTCTGTTTCAGCCCCTCTGTTTCTCGCCCTCTGTTTCAGCCCCTCTGTTTCAGCCCCTCTGTATCAGCCCCTCTGTTTCAGCCCCCCTGTTTCTCGCACTCTGTTTCTCGCCCTCTGTTTCAGCCCCTCTGTTTCAGCCCCTCTGTTTAGCCCCTCTGTTTCAGCCCCTCAGTTTCTCACCCTCTGTTTCTCGCTCTCTGTTTCTCGCTCTCTGTTTCTCGCCCTCTGTTTCTCGCCCTCTGTTTCAGCCCCTGTGTTTCAGCCCCTCTGGGTCAGCCCCTCTGTTTCAGCCCCTCTGTTTCTCGCCCTCTGTTTCAGCCCCTCTGTTTCTCGCCCTCTGTTTCAGCCCCTCTGTTTCAGCCCCTCTGTATCAGCCGCTCTGTTTCAGCCCCTCTGTTTCTCGCACTCTGTTTCTCGCACTCTGTTTCTCGCCCTCTGTATCTCGCTCTCTGTTTCTCGCCCTCTGTTTCTCGCCCTCTGTTTCAGCCCCTCTGTTTCAGCCCCTCTGTTTCAGCCCCTCTGTTTCTCGCCCTCTGTTTCTCGCCCACTGTTTCTCGCCCTCTGTTTCAGCCCCTCTTTTTCAGCCCCTCTGCTTCAGCCCCTCTGTTTCAGCCCCTCTGTTTCTCGCCCTCTGTTTCAGCCCCTCTGTTTCCGCCCCTCTGTTTCAGCCCCTCTGTTTCAGCCCCTCTGTTTCTCGCCCTCTGTTTCAGCCCCTCTGTTTCTCGCCCTCTGTTTCTCGCTCTCTGTTTCTCGCTCTCTGTTTCTCGCCCTCTGTTTCTCCCCCTCTGTTTCAGCCCCTCTGTTTCAGCCCCTCTGGTTCAGCCGCTCTGTTTCAGTCCCTCTGTTTCTCGCCCTCTGTTTCAGCCCCTCTGTTTCTCGACCTCTGTTTCAGCCCCTCTGTTTCAGCCCCTCTGTATCAGCCCCTCTGTTTCAGCCCTTCTGTTTCTCGCCCTCTGTTTCAGCCCCTCTGTTTCAGCCCCTCTGTTTCAGCCCCTCTGTTTCAGCCCCTCTGTTTCTCGCCCTCTGTTTCTCGCCCTCTGTTTCTCGCCCTCTGTTTCTCGCTCACTGTTTCTCGCCCTCTGTTTCACGCCCTCTGTTTCAGCCCCTCTGTTTCAGCCCCTCTGTTTCAGCCCCTCTGTTTCTCGCCCTCTGTTTCTCGCCCACTGTTTCTCGCCCTCTGTTTCAGCCCCTCTGTTTCAGCCCCTCTGCTTCAGCCCCTCTGTTTCAGCCCCTCTGTTTCTCGCCCTCTGTTTCAGCCCCTCTGTTTCAGCCCCTCTGTTTCAGCCCCTCTGTTTCTCGCCCTCTGTTTCAGCCCCTCTGTTTCTCGCCCTCTGTTTCAGCCCCTCTGTTTCAGCCCATCTGTATCAGCCCCTCTGTTTCAGCCCCTCTGTTTCTCGCACTCTGTTTCTCGCCCTCTGTTTCAGCCCCTCTGTTTCAGCCCCTCTGTTTCAGCCCCTCTGTTTCAGCCACTCTGTTTCTCGCCCTCTGTTTCTCGCCCTCTGTTTCGCGCCCTCTGTTTCTCGCTCTCTGTTTCTCGCCCTCTGTTTCTCGCCCTCTGTTTCAGCCCATCTGTTTCAGCCCCTCTGTTTCAGCACCTCTGTTTCTCGCCCTCTGTTTCTCGCCCACTGTTTCTCGCCCACTGTTTCAGCCCCTCTGTTTCAGCCCCTCTGCTTCAGCCCCTCTGTTTCAGCCCCTCTGTTTCTCGCCTTCTGTTTCAGCCCCTCTGTTTCAGCCCCTCTGTTTCAGCCCCTCTGTTTCAGCCCCTCTGTTTCTCGCCCTCTGTTTCAGCCCCTCTGTTTCTCGCCCTCTGTTTCAGCCCCTCTGTTTCTCTCCCTCTGTTTCTCGCTTTCTGTTTCTCGCTCTCTGTTTCTCGCCCTCTGTTTTTTCGCCCTCTGTTTCAGCCCCTTAGTTTCTCGCCCTCTGTTTCAGCCCCTCTGCGTCTCGCCCTCTGTTTCAGCCCCTCTGTTTCAGCCCCTCTGTTTCAGCCCCTCTGTTTCTCGCCCTCTGTTTCAGCCCCTCTGTTTCAGCCCCTCTGTTTCTCGCCCTCTGTTTCAGCCCCTCTGTTTCAGCCCCTCTGTATCAGCCCCTCTGTTTCAGCCCCTCTGTTTCTCGCCCTCTGTTTCTCGCCCTCTCTTTCAAACCCTCTGTTTCAGCCCGTCTGTTTCAGCCCCTCTGTTTCAGCCCCTCTGTTTCAGCCCCTCTGTTTCTCGCCCTCTGTTTCTAGCCCTCTGTTTCTCGCTCTCTGTTTCTCGCCCTCTGTTTCTCGCCCTGTGTTTCAGCCCCTCTGTTTCAGCCCCACTGGTTCAGCCCCTCTGTATCAGTCCCTCTCTTTCAGCCCATCTGTTTCTCGCCCTCTGTTTCTAGCCCTCTCTTTCAGCCCCTCTGTTTCAGCCCCTCTGTTTCTCGCCCTCTGTTTCTCGCCCTCTGTTTCAGGCCCTCTGTTTCAGCCCCTCTGTTTCAGCCCAACTGTTTCAGCCCCTCTGTTTCTCGCCCTCTGTTTCTCGCCCACTGTTTCTCGCCCTCTGTTTCAGGCCCTCTGTTTCAGCCCCTCTGTTTCAGCCCAACTGTTTCAGCCCCTCTGTTTCTCGCCCTCTGTTTCAGCCCCTCTGTTTCAGCCCCTCTGTTTCTCGCCCTCTGTTTCAGCCCCTCTGTTTCAGCCCCTCTGTATCAGCCCCTCTGTTTCAGCCCCTCTGTTTCTCGCCCTCTGTTTCACGCCCTCTGTTTCAGCCCCTCTGTTTCAGCCCCTCTGTTTCAGCCCCTCTGTTTCAGCCCTTCTGTTTCAGCCCCTCTGTTTCTCGCCCTCTGTTCCTCGCCCTCTGTTTCTCGCTCTCTGTTTCTCGCCCTCTGTTTCTCGCCCTCTGTTTCTCGCCCTCTGTTTCAGCCCCTCTGTTTCAGCCCCTCTATTTCTCGCCCTCTGTTTCAGCCCCTCTGTTTCAGCCTCTCTGTTTCAGCCCCTCTGTTTCTGGCCCTCTGTTTCAGCCCCTCTGTTTCAGCCCCTCTGTTTCTCGCCCTCTGTTTCAGCCCCTCTGTTTCAGCCCCTCTGTATCAGCCCCTCTGTTTCAGCCCCTCTGTTTCTCGCACTCTGTTTCTCGCCCTCTGTTTCAGCCCCTCTGTTTCAGCCCCTCTGTTTCAGCCCCTCAGTTTCTCACCCTCTGTTTCTCGCTCTCTGTTTCTCGCTCTCTGTTTCTCGCCCTCTGTTTCTCGCCCTCTGTTTCAGCCCCTGTGTTTCAGCCCCTCTGGGTCAGCCCCTCGGTTTCAGCCCCTCTTTTTCTCGCCCTCTGTTTCAGCCCCTCTGTTTCTCGCCCTCTGTTTCAGCCCCTCTGTTTCAGCCCCTCTGTATCAGCCCCTCTGTTTCAGCCCCTCTGTTTCTCGCACTCTGTTTCTCGCACTCTGTTTCAGCCCCTCTGTTTCAGCCCCTCTGTTTCAGCCCCTCTGTTTCTCGCCCTCTGTTTCTCGCCCTCTGTTTCTCGCCCTCTGTATCTCGCTCTCTGTTTCTCGCCCTCTGTTTCTCGCCCTCTGTTTCAGCCCCTCTGTTTCAGCCCCTCTGTTTCAGCACCTCTGTTTCTCGCCCTCTGTTTCTCGCCCACTGTTTCTCGCCCTCTGTTTCAGCCCCTCTTTTTCAGCCCCTCTGCTTCAGCCCCTCTGTTTCAGCCCCTCTGTTTCTCGCCCTCTGTTTCAGCCCCTCTGTTTCCGCCCCTCTATTTCAGCCCCTCTGTTTCAGCCCCTCTGTTTCTCGCCCTCTGTTTCAGCCCCTCTGTTTCTCGCCCTCTGTTTCTCGCTCTCTGTTTCTCGCTCTCTGTTTCTCGCCCTCTGTTTCTCCCCCTCTGTTTCAGGCCCTCTGTTTCAGCCCCTCTGTTTCAGCCCAACTGTTTCAGCCCCTCTGTTTCTCGCCCTCTGTTTCAGCCCCTCTGTTTCAGCCCCTCTGTTTCTCGCCCTCTGTTTCAGCCCCTCTGTTTCAGCCCCTCTGTATCAGCCCCTCTGTTTCAGCCCCTCTGTTTCTCGCCCTCTGTTTCACGCCCTCTGTTTCAGCCCCTCTGTTTCAGCCCCTCTGTTTCAGCCCCTCTGTTTCAGCCCTTCTGTTTCAGCCCCTCTGTTTCTCGCCCTCTGTTTCTCGCCCTCTGTTTCTCGCTCTCTGTTTCTCGCCCTCTGTTTCTCGCCCTCTGTTTCTCGCCCTCTGTTTCAGCCCCTCTGTTTCAGCCCCTCTATTTCTCGCCCTCTTTTTCAGCCCCTCTGTTTCAGCCCCTCTGTTTCAGCCCCTCTGTTTCAGCCCCTCTGTTTCTCGCCCTCTGTTTCACGCCCTCTGTTTCAGCCCCTCTGTTTCAGCCCCTCTGTTTCAGCCCCTCTGTTTCAGCCCTTCTGTTTCAGCCCCTCTGTTTCTCGCCCTCTGTTCCTCGCCCTCTGTTTCTCGCTCTCTGTTTCTCGCCCTCTGTTTCTCGCCCTCTGTTTCTCGCCCTCTGTTTCAGCCCCTCTGTTTCAGACCCTCTATTTCTCGCCCTCTGTTTCAGCCCCTCTGTTTCAGCCTCTCTGTTTCAGCCCCTCTGTTTCTGGCCCTCTGTTTCAGCCCCTCTGTTTCAGCCCCTCTGTTTCTCGCCCTCTGTTTCAGCCCCTCTGTTTCAGCCCCTCTGTATCAGCCCCTCTGTTTCAGCCCCTCTGTTTCTTGCACTCTGTTTCTCGCCCTCTGTTTCAGCCCCTCTGTTTCAGCCCCTCTGTTTCTCGCCCTCTGTTTCAGCCCCTCTGTTTCAGCCCCTCTGTATCAGCCCCTCTGTTTCAGCCCCTCTGTTTCTCGCACTCTGTTTCTCGCCCTCTGTTTCAGCCCCTCTGTTTCAGCCCCTCTGTTTCAGCCCCTCTGTTTCAGCCCCTCAGTTTCTCTCCCTCTGTTTCTCGCTCTCTGTTTCTCGCACTCTGTTTCTCGCCCTCTGTTTCTCGCCCTCTGTTTCAGCCCCTGTGTTTCAGCCCCTCTGGGTCAGCCCCTCTGTTTAAGCCCCTCTGTTTCAGCCCAACTGTTTCAGCCCCTCTGTTTCTCGCCCTCTGTTTCAGCCCCTCTGTATCAGCCCCTCTGTTTCAGCCCATCTGTTTCTCGCCCTCTGTTTCTAGCCCTCTGTTTCAGCCCCTCTGTTTCAGCCCCTCTCTTTCAGCCCCTCTGTTTCAGCCCCTCTGTTTCTCGCCCTCTGTTTCTCGCTTTCTGTTTCTCGCCCTCTGTTTCTCGCCCTCTGTTTCAGGCCCTCTGTTTCAGCCCCTCTGTTACAGCCCCTCTGTTTCAGCCCCTCTGTTTCTCGCCATCTGTTCCTCGCCCTCTGTTTCTCGCCCTCTGTTTCTTGCTCTCTGTTTCTCGCCCTCTGTTTCTCGCCCTCTTTTTCAGCCCCTCTGTTTCAGCCCCTCTGTTTCAGCCCCTCTGTTTCAGCCCCTCTGTTTCAGCCCCTCTGTTTCTCGCCCTCTGTTTCTCGCCCACTGTTTCTCGCCCTCTGTTTCAGGCCCTCTGTTTCTCGCCCTCTGTTTCTAGCCCTCTGTTTCAGCCCCTCTGTTTCAGCACCTCTCTTTCAGCCCCTCTGTTTCAGCCCCTCTGTTTCTCGCCCTCTGTTTCCCGCTTTCTGTTTCTCGCCCTCTGTTTCTCGCCCTCTGTTTCAGCCCCTCTGTTTCATACCCTCTGTTTCAGCCCCTCTGTTTCTCGCCCTCTGTTTCTCGCCCACTGTTTCTCGCCCTCTGTTTCAGGCCCTCTGTTTCAGCCCCTCTGTTTCAGCCCAACTGTTTCAGCCCCTCCGTTTCTCGCCCTCTGTTTCAGCCCCTCTGTTTCACCCCCTCTGTTTCTCGCCCTCTGTTTCAGCCCCTCTGTTTCAGCCCCTCTGTATCAGCCCCTCTGTTTCAGCCCCTCTGTTTCTCGCCCTCTGTTTCACGCCCTCTGTTTCAGCACCTCTGTTTCAGCCCCTCTGTTTCAGCCCCTCTGTTTCAGCCCTTCTGTTTCAGCCCCTCTGTTTCTCGCCCTCTGTTTCTCGCCCTCTGTTTCTCGCTCTCTGTTTCTCGCCCTCTGTTTCTCACCCTCTGTTTCTCGCCCACTGTTTCAGCCGCTCTGTTTCAGCCCCTCTGTTTCTCGCCCTCTGTTTCAGCCCCTCTGTTTAAGCCCCTCTGTTTCAGCCCCTCTGTTTCTGGCCCTCTGTTTCAGCCCCTCTGTTTCAGCCCCTCTGTTTCTCGCCCTCTGTTTCAGCCCCTCTGTTTCAGCCCCTCTGTATCAGCCCCTCTGTTTCAGCCCCTCTGTTTCTCGCACTCTGTTTCTCGCCCTCTGTTTCAGCCCCTCTGTTTCAGCCCCTCTGTTTCAGCCCCTCTGTTTCAGCCCCTCAGTTTCTCTCCCTCTGTTTCTCGCTCTCTGTTTCTCGCACTCTGTTTCTCGCCCTCTGTTTCTCGCCCTCTGTTTCAGCCCCTGTGTTTCAGCCCCTCTGGGTCAGCCCCTCTGTTTAAGCCCCTCTGTTTCACGCCCTCTGTTTCAGCCCCTCTGTTTCTCGCCCTCTGTTTCAGCCCCTCTGTTTCAGCCCCTCTGTATCAGCCCCTCTGTTTCTCGCACTCAGTTTCTCGCACTCTGTTTCAGCCCCTCTGTTTCGGCCCCTCTGTTTCGGCCCCTCTGTTTCTGCCCCTCTGGTTCTCGCCCTCTGTTTCTCGCCCTCTGTTTGTCGCCCTCTGTATCTCGCTCTCTGTTTCTCGCCCTCTGTTTCTCACCCACTGTTTCAGCCCCTCTGTTTCAGCCCCTCTGTTTCAGCCCCTCTGTTTCTCGCCCTCTGTTTCTCGCCCACTGTTTCTCGCCCTCTGTTTCAGCCCCTCTTTTTCAGCCCCTCTGCTTCAGCCCCTCTGTTTCAGCCCCTCTGTTTCTCGCCCTCTGTTTCAGCCCCTCTGTGTCCGCCCCTCTGTTTCAGCCCCTCTGTTTCAGCCCCTCTGTTTCTCGCCCTCTGTTTCAGCCCCTCTGTTTCTCGCCCTCTGTTTCTCGCTCTCTGTTTCTCGCTCTCTGTTTCTCGCCCTCTGTTTCTCCCCCTCTGTTTCAGCCCCTCAGTTTCTGCCCCTCTGGTTCAGCCGCTCTGTTTCAGCCCCTCTGTTTCTCGCCCTCTGTTTCAGCCCCTCTGTTTCTCGCCCTCTGTTTCAGCCCCTCTGTTTCAGCCCCTCTGTATCAGCCCCTCTGTTTCAGTCCCTCTGTTTCTCGCACTCTGTTCCTCGCCCTCTCTTTCAGCCCCTCTGTTTCAGCCCCTCTGTTTCAGCCCCTCTGTTTCAGCCCCTCTGTTTCTCGCCCTCTGTTTCTCGCCCTCTGTTTCTCGCCCTCTGTTTCTCGCTCTCTGTTTCTCGCCCTCTGTTTCTCGCCCTCTGTTTCAGCCCCTCTGTTTCAGCCCCTCTGTTTCAGCCCCTCTGTTTCTCGCCCTCTGTGTCTCGCCCACTGTTTCTCGCCCTCTGTTTCAGCCCCTCTGTTTCAGCCCCTCTGCTTCAGCCCCTCTGTTTCAGCCCCTCTGTTTCTCGCCCTCTGTTTCAGCCCCTCTGTTTCAGCCCCTCTGTTTCAGCCCCTCTGTTTCTCGCCCTCTGTTTCAGCCCCTCTGTTTCTCGCCCTCTGTTTCAGCCCCTCTGTTTCAGCCCCTCTGTATCAGCCCCTCTGTTTCAGCCCCTCTGTTTCTCGCACTCTGTTTCTCGCCCTCTGTTTCAGCCCCTCTGTTTCAGCCCCTCTGTTTCAGCCCCTCTGTTTCAGCCCCTCTGTTTCTCGCCCTCTGTTTCTCGCTCTCTGTTTCTCGCTCTCTGTTTCTCGCCCTCTGTTTTTTCGCCCTCTGTTTCAGCCCCTCTGTTTCTCGCCCTCTGTTTCAGCCCCTCTGCTTCTCGCCCTCTGTTTCAGCCCCTCTGTTTCAGCCCCTCTGTTTCAGCCCCTCTGTTTCACGCCCTCTGTTTCAGCCCCTCTGTTTCAGCCCCTCTGTTTCTCGCCCTCTGTTTCAGCCCCTCTGTTTCAGCCCCTCTGTATCAGCCCCTCTGTTTCAGCCCCTCTGTTTCTCGCCCTCTGTTTCTCGCCCTCTCTTTCAAACCCTCTGTTTCAGCCCGTCTGTTTCAGCCCCTCTGTTTCAGCCCCTCTGTTTCAGCCCCTCTGTTTCTCGACCTCTGTTCCTAGCCCTCTGTTTCAGCCCCTCTGTTTCAGCCCCTCTCTTTCAGCCCCTCTGTTTCAGCCCCTCTGTTTCTCGCCCTCTGTTTCTCGCTTTCTGTTTCTCGCCCTCTGTTTCTCGCCCTCTGTTTCAGGCCCTCTGTTTCAGCCCCTCTGTTTCAGCCCCTCTGTTTCAGCCCCTCTGTTTCTCGCCATCTGTTTCTCGCCCTCTGTTTCTCGCCCTCTGTTTCTCGCTCTCTGTTTCTCGCCCTCTGTTTCTCGCCCTCTTTTTCAGCCCCTCTGTTTCAGCCCCTCTGTTTCAGCCCCTCTGTTTCAGCCCCTCTGTTTCTCGCCCTCTGTTTCTCGCTTTCTGTTTCTCGCCCTCTGTTTCTCGCCCTCTGTTTCAGCCCCTCTGTTTCATCCCCTCTGTTTCAGCCCCTCTGTTTCTCGCCCTCTGTTTCTCGCCCACTGTTTCTCGCCCTCTGTTTCAGGCCCTCTGTTTCAGCCCCTCTGTTTCAGCCCAACTGTTTCAGCCCCTCCGTTTCTCGCCCTCTGTTTCAGCCCCTCTGTTTCAGCCCCTCTGTTTCTCGCCCTCTGTTTCAGCCCCTCTGTTTCAGCCCCTCTGTATCAGCCCCTCTGTTTCAGCCCCTCTGTTTCTCGCCCTCTGTTTCACGCCCTCTGTTTCAGCACCTCTGTTTCAGCCCCTCTGTTTCAGCTCCTCTGTTTCAGCCCTTCTGTTTCAGCCCCTCTGTTTCTCGCCCTCTGTTTCTCGCCCTCTGTTTCTCGCTCTCTGTTTCTCGCCCTCTGTTTCTCACCCTCTGTTTCTCGCCCTCTGTTTCAGCCGCTCTGTTTCAGCCCCTCTGTTTCTCGCCCTCTGTTTCAGCCCCTCTGTTTAAGCCCCACTGTTTCAGCCCCTCTGTTTCTGGCCCTCTGTTTCAGCCCCTCTGTTTCAGCCCCTCTGTTTCTCGCCCTCTGTTTCAGCCCCTCTGTTTCAGCCCCTCTGTATCAGCCCCTCTGTTTCAGCCCCTCTGTTTCTCGCACTCTGTTTCTCGCCCTCTGTTTCAGCCCCTCTGTTTCAGCCCCTCTGTTTCAGCCCCTCAGTTTCTCTCCCTCTGTTTCTCGCTCTCTGTTTCTCGCTCTCTGTTTCTCGCCCTCTGTTTCTCGCCCTCTGTTTCAGCCCCTGTGTTTCAGCCCCTCTGGGTCAGCCCCTCTGTTTAAGCCCCTCTGTTTCTCGCCCTCTGTTTCAGCCCCTCTGTATCAGCCCCTCTGTTTCAGCCCATCTGTTTCTCGCCCTCTGTTTCTAGCCCTCTGTTTCAGCCCCTCTGTTTCAGCCCCTCTCTTTCAGCCCCTCTGTTTCAGCCCCTCTGTTTCTCGCCCTCTGTTTCTCGCTTTCTGTTTCTCGCCCTCTGTTTCTCGCCCTCTGTTTCAGGCCCTCTGTTTCAGCCCCTCTGTTTCAGCCCCTCTGTTTCAGCCCCTCTGTTTCTCGCCATCTGTTCCTCGCCCTCTGTTTCTCGCCCTCTGTTTCTTGCTCTCTGTTTCTCGCCCTCTGTTTCTCGCCCTCTTTTTCAGCCCCTCTGTTTCAGCCCCTCTGTTTCAGCCCCTCTGTTTCAGCCCCTCTGTTTCAGCCCCTCTGTTTCTCGCCCTCTGTTTCTCGCCCACTGTTTCTCGCCCTCTGTTTCAGGCCCTCTGTTTCTCGCCCTCTGTTTCTAGCCCTCTGTTTCAGCCCCTCTGTTTCAGCACCTCTCTTTCAGCCCCTCTGTTTCAGCCCCTCTGTTTCTCGCCCTCTGTTTCCCGCTTTCTGTTTCTCGCCCTCTGTTTCTCGCCCTCTGTTTCAGCCCCTCTGTTTCATCCCCTCTGTTTCAGCCCCTCTGTTTCTCGCCCTCTGTTTCTCGCCCACTGTTTCTCGCCCTCTGTTTCAGGCCCTCTGTTTCAGCCCCTCTGTTTCAGCCCAACTGTTTCAGCCCCTCCGTTTCTCGCCCTCTGTTTCAGCCCCTCTGTTTCACCCCCTCTGTTTCTCGCCCTCTGTTTCAGCCCCTCTGTTTCAGCCCCTCTGTATCAGCCCCTCTGTTTCAGCCCCTCTGTTTCTCGCCCTCTGTTTCACGCCCTCTGTTTCAGCACCTCTGTTTCAGCCCCTCTGTTTCAGCCCCTCTGTTTCAGCCCTTCTGTTTCAGCCCCTCTGTTTCTCGCCCTCTGTTTCTCGCCCTCTGTTTCTCGCTCTCTGTTTCTCGCCCTCTGTTTCTCACCCTCTGTTTCTCGCCCACTGTTTCAGCCGCTCTGTTTCAGCCCCTCTGTTTCTCGCCCTCTGTTTCAGCCCCTCTGTTTAAGCCCCTCTGTTTCAGCCCCTCTGTTTCTGGCCCTCTGTTTCAGCCCCTCTGTTTCAGCCCCTCTGTTTCTCGCCCTCTGTTTCAGCCCCTCTGTTTCAGCCCCTCTGTATCAGCCCCTCTGTTTCAGCCCCTCTGTTTCTCGCACTCTGTTTCTCGCCCTCTGTTTCAGCCCCTCTGTTTCAGCCCCTCTGTTTCAGCCCCTCTGTTTCAGCCCCTCAGTTTCTCTCCCTCTGTTTCTCGCTCTCTGTTTCTCGCACTCTGTTTCTCGCCCTCTGTTTCTCGCCCTCTGTTTCAGCCCCTGTGTTTCAGCCCCTCTGGGTCAGCCCCTCTGTTTAAGCCCCTCTGTTTCACGCCCTCTGTTTCAGCCCCTCTGTTTCTCGCCCTCTGTTTCAGCCCCTCTGTTTCAGCCCCTCTGTATCAGCCCCTCTGTTTCTCGCACTCAGTTTCTCGCACTCTGTTTCAGCCCCTCTGTTTCGGCCCCTCTGTTTCGGCCCCTCTGTTTCTGCCCCTCTGGTTCTCGCCCTCTGTTTCTCGCCCTCTGTTTGTCGCCCTCTGTATCTCGCTCTCTGTTTCTCGCCCTCTGTTTCTCACCCACTGTTTCAGCCCCTCTGTTTCAGCCCCTCTGTTTCAGCCCCTCTGTTTCTCGCCCTCTGTTTCTCGCCCACTGTTTCTCGCCCTCTGTTTCAGCCCCTCTTTTTCAGCCCCTCTGCTTCAGCCCCTCTGTTTCAGCCCCTCTGTTTCTCGCCCTCTGTTTCAGCCCCTCTGTGTCCGCCCCTCTGTTTCAGCCCCTCTGTTTCAGCCCCTCTGTTTCTCGCCCTCTGTTTCAGCCCCTCTGTTTCTCGCCCTCTGTTTCTCGCTCTCTGTTTCTCGCTCTCTGTTTCTCGCCCTCTGTTTCTCCCCCTCTGTTTCAGCCCCTCAGTTTCTGCCCCTCTGGTTCAGCCGCTCTGTTTCAGCCCCTCTGTTTCTCGCCCTCTGTTTCAGCCCCTCTGTTTCTCGCCCTCTGTTTCAGCCCCTCTGTTTCAGCCCCTCTGTATCAGCCCCTCTGTTTCAGTCCCTCTGTTTCTCGCACTCTGTTCCTCGCCCTCTCTTTCAGCCCCTCTGTTTCAGCCCCTCTGTTTCAGCCCCTCTGTTTCAGCCCCTCTGTTTCTCGCCCTCTGTTTCTCGCCCTCTGTTTCTCGCCCTCTGTTTCTCGCTCTCTGTTTCTCGCCCTCTGTTTCTCGCCCTCTGTTTCAGCCCCTCTGTTTCAGCCCCTCTGTTTCAGCCCCTCTGTTTCTCGCCCTCTGTGTCTCGCCCACTGTTTCTCGCCCTCTGTTTCAGCCCCTCTGTTTCAGCCCCTCTGCTTCAGCCCCTCTGTTTCAGCCCCTCTGTTTCTCGCCCTCTGTTTCAGCCCCTCTGTTTCAGCCCCTCTGTTTCAGCCCCTCTGTTTCTCGCCCTCTGTTTCAGCCCCTCTGTTTCTCGCCCTCTGTTTCAGCCCCTCTGTTTCAGCCCCTCTGTATCAGCCCCTCTGTTTCAGCCCCTCTGTTTCTCGCACTCTGTTTCTCGCCCTCTGTTTCAGCCCCTCTGTTTCAGCCCCTCTGTTTCAGCCCCTCTGTTTCAGCCCCTCTGTTTCTCGCCCTCTGTTTCTCGCTCTCTGTTTCTCGCTCTCTGTTTCTCGCCCTCTGTTTTTTCGCCCTCTGTTTCAGCCCCTCTGTTTCTCGCCCTCTGTTTCAGCCCCTCTGCTTCTCGCCCTCTGTTTCAGCCCCTCTGTTTCAGCCCCTCTGTTTCAGCCCCTCTGTTTCACGCCCTCTGTTTCAGCCCCTCTGTTTCAGCCCCTCTGTTTCTCGCCCTCTGTTTCAGCCCCTCTGTTTCAGCCCCTCTGTATCAGCCCCTCTGTTTCAGCCCCTCTGTTTCTCGCCCTCTGTTTCTCGCCCTCTCTTTCAAACCCTCTGTTTCAGCCCGTCTGTTTCAGCCCCTCTGTTTCAGCCCCTCTGTTTCAGCCCCTCTGTTTCTCGACCTCTGTTCCTAGCCCTCTGTTTCAGCCCCTCTGTTTCAGCCCCTCTCTTTCAGCCCCTCTGTTTCAGCCCCTCTGTTTCTCGCCCTCTGTTTCTCGCTTTCTGTTTCTCGCCCTCTGTTTCTCGCCCTCTGTTTCAGGCCCTCTGTTTCAGCCCCTCTGTTTCAGCCCCTCTGTTTCAGCCCCTCTGTTTCTCGCCATCTGTTTCTCGCCCTCTGTTTCTCGCCCTCTGTTTCTCGCTCTCTGTTTCTCGCCCTCTGTTTCTCGCCCTCTTTTTCAGCCCCTCTGTTTCAGCCCCTCTGTTTCAGCCCCTCTGTTTCAGCCCCTCTGTTTCTCGCCCTCTGTTTCTCGCTTTCTGTTTCTCGCCCTCTGTTTCTCGCCCTCTGTTTCAGCCCCTCTGTTTCATCCCCTCTGTTTCAGCCCCTCTGTTTCTCGCCCTCTGTTTCTCGCCCACTGTTTCTCGCCCTCTGTTTCAGGCCCTCTGTTTCAGCCCCTCTGTTTCAGCCCAACTGTTTCAGCCCCTCCGTTTCTCGCCCTCTGTTTCAGCCCCTCTGTTTCAGCCCCTCTGTTTCTCGCCCTCTGTTTCAGCCCCTCTGTTTCAGCCCCTCTGTATCAGCCCCTCTGTTTCAGCCCCTCTGTTTCTCGCCCTCTGTTTCACGCCCTCTGTTTCAGCACCTCTGTTTCAGCCCCTCTGTTTCAGCTCCTCTGTTTCAGCCCTTCTGTTTCAGCCCCTCTGTTTCTCGCCCTCTGTTTCTCGCCCTCTGTTTCTCGCTCTCTGTTTCTCGCCCTCTGTTTCTCACCCTCTGTTTCTCGCCCTCTGTTTCAGCCGCTCTGTTTCAGCCCCTCTGTTTCTCGCCCTCTGTTTCAGCCCCTCTGTTTAAGCCCCACTGTTTCAGCCCCTCTGTTTCTGGCCCTCTGTTTCAGCCCCTCTGTTTCAGCCCCTCTGTTTCTCGCCCTCTGTTTCAGCCCCTCTGTTTCAGCCCCTCTGTATCAGCCCCTCTGTTTCAGCCCCTCTGTTTCTCGCACTCTGTTTCTCGCCCTCTGTTTCAGCCCCTCTGTTTCAGCCCCTCTGTTTCAGCCCCTCAGTTTCTCTCCCTCTGTTTCTCGCTCTCTGTTTCTCGCTCTCTGTTTCTCGCCCTCTGTTTCTCGCCCTCTGTTTCAGCCCCTGTGTTTCAGCCCCTCTGGGTCAGCCCCTCTGTTTAAGCCCCTCTGTTTCTCGCCCTCTGTTTCAGCCCCTCTGTTTCTCGCCCTCTGTTTCAGCCCCTCTGTTTCAGCCCCTCTGTATCAGCCCCTCTGTTTCTCGCACTCAGTTTCTCGCACTCTGTTTCAGCCCCTCTGTTTCGGCCCCTCTGTTTCGGCCCCTCTGTTTCTGCCCCTCTGTTTCTCGCCCTCTGTTTCTCGCCCTCTGTTTCTCGCCCTCTGTATCTCGCTCTCTGTTTCTCGCCCTCTGTTTCTCGCCCACTGTTTCAGCCCCTCTGTTTCAGCCCCTCTGTTTCAGCCCCTCTGTTTCTCGCCCTCTGTTTCTCGCCCACTGTTTCTCGCCCTCTGTTTCAGCCCCTCTTTTTCAGCCCCTCTGCTTCAGCCCCTCTGTTTCAGCCCCTCTGTTTCTCGCCCTCTGTTTCAGCCCCTCTGTGTCCGCCCCTCTGTTTCAGCCCCTCTGTTTCAGCCCCTCTGTTTCTCGCCCTCTGTTTCAGCCCCTCTGTTTCTCGCCCTCTGTTTCTCGCTCTCTGTTTCTCGCTCTCTGTTTCTCGCCCTCTGTTTCTCCCCCTCTGTTTCAGCCCCTCAGTTTCAGCCCCTCTGGTTCAGCCGCTCTGTTTCAGCCCCTCTGTTTCTCGCCCTCTGTTTCAGCCCCTCTGTTTCTCGCCCTCTGTTTCAGCCCCTCTGTTTCAGCCCCTCTGTATCAGCCCCTCTGTTTCAGTCCCTCTGTTTCTCGCACTCTGTTCCTCGCCCTCTGTTTCAGCCCCTCTGTTTCAGCCCCTCTGTTTCAGCCCCTCTGTTTCAGCCCCTCTGTATCAGCCCCTCTGTTTCTCGCACTCAGTTTCTCGCACTCTGTTTCAGCCCCTCTGTTTCGGCCCCTCTGTTTCGGCCCCTCTGTTTCTGCCCCTCTGTTTCTCGCCCTCTGTTTCTCGCCCTCTGTTTCTCGCCCTCTGTATCTCGCTCTCTGTTTCTCGCCCTCTGTTTCTCGCCCACTGTTTCAGCCCCTCTGTTTCAGCCCCTCTGTTTCAGCCCCTCTGTTTCTCGCCCTCTGTTTCTCGCCCACTGTTTCTCGCCTCTGTTTCAGCCCCTCTTTTTCAGCCCCTCTGCTTCAGCCCCTCTGTTTCAGCCCCTCTGTTTCTCGCCCTCTGTTTCAGCCCCTCTGTGTCCGCCCCTCTGTTTCAGCCCCTCTGTTTCAGCCCCTCTGTTTCTCGCCCTCTGTTTCAGCCCCTCTGTTTCTCGTTCTCTGTTTCTCGCTCTCTGTTTCTCGCTCTCTGTTTCTCGCCCTCTGTTTCTCCCCCTCTGTTTCAGCCCCTCAGTTTCAGCCCCTCTGGTTCAGCCGCTCTGTTTCAGCCCCTCTGTTTCTCGCCCTCTGTTTCAGCCCCTCTGTTTCTCGCCCTCTGTTTCAGCCCCTCTGGTTCAGCCCCTCTGTATCAGCCCCTCTGTTTCAGTCCCTCTGTTTCTCGCACTCTGTTCCTCGCCCTCTGTTTCAGCCCCTCTGTTTCAGCCCCTCTGTTTCAGCCCCTCTGTTTCAGCCCCTCTGTTTCTCGCCCTCTGTTTCTCGCCCTCTGTTTCTCGCCCTCTGTTTCTCGCTCTCTGTTTCTCGCCCTCTGTTTCTCGCCCTCTGTTTCAGCCCCTCTGTTTCAGCCCCTCTGTTTCAGCCCCTCTGTTTCTCGCCCTCTGTTTCTCGCCCACTGTTTCTCGCCCTCTGTTTCAGCCCCTCTGTTTCAGCCCCTCTGCTTCAGCCCCTCTGTTTCAGCCCCTCTGTTTCTCGCCCTCTGTTTCAGCCCCTCTGTTTCAGCCCCTCTGTTTCAGCCCCTCTGTTTCTCGCCCTCTGTTTCAGCCCCTCTGTTTCTCGCCCTCTGTTTCAGCCCCTCTGTTTCAGCCCCTCTGTATCAGCCCGTCTGTTTCAGCCCCTCTGTTTCTCGCTCTCTGTTTCTCGCCCTCTGTTTCAGCCCCTCTGTTTCAGCCCCTCTGTTTCAGCCCCTCTGTTTCAGCCCCTCTGTTTCTCGCCCTCTGTTTCTCGCTCTCTGTTTCTCGCTCTCTGTTTCTCGCCCTCTGTTTTTTCGCCCTCTGTTTCAGCCCCTCTGTTTCTCGCCCTCTGTTTCAGCCCCTCTGCTTCTCGCCCTCTGTTTCAGCCCCTCTGTTTCAGCCCCTCTGTTTCAGCCCCTCTGTTTCTCGCCCTCTGTTTCAGCCCCTCTGTTTCAGCCCCTCTCTTTCTCGCCCTCTGTTTCAGCCCCTCTGTTTCAGCCCCTCTGTATCAGCCCCTCTGTTTCAGCCCCTCTGTTTCTCGCCCTCTGTTTCTCGCCCTCTCTTTCAAACCCTCTGTTTCAGCCCGTCTGTTTCAGCCCCTCTGTTTCAGCCCCTATGTTTCAGCCCCTCTGTTTCTCGCCCTCTGTTTCTAGCCCTCTGTTTCTCGCTCTCTGTTTCTCGCCCTCTGTTTCTCGCCCTGTGTTTCAGCTCCTCTGTTTCAGCCCCACTGGTTCAGCCCCTTTGTTTCAGCCCCTCTGTTTCTCGCCCTGTGTTTCAGCCCCTCTGTTTCTCGCCCTCTGTTTCAGCCCCTCTGTTTCAGCCCCTCTGTATCAGCCCCTCTGTTTCAGCCCATCTGTTTCTCGCCCTCTGTTTCTAGCCCTCTCTTTCAGCCCCTCTGTTGCAGCCCCTCTGTTTCAGCCCCTCTGTTTCTCGCCCTCTGTTTCTCGCTTTCTGTTTCTCCACCACTGTTTCTCGCCCTCTGTTTCAGCCCCTCTGTTTCATCCCCTCTGTTTCAGCCCCTCTGTTTCTCGCCCTCTGTTTCTCGCCCACTGTTTCTCGCCCTCTGTTTCAGGCCCTCTGTTTCAGCCCCTCTGTTTCAGCCCAACTGTTTCAGCCCCTCTGTTTCTCGCCCTCTGTTTCAGCCCCTCTGTTTCAGCCCCTCTGTTTCTCGCCCTCTGTTTCAGCCCCTCTGTTTCAGCCCCTCTGTATCAGCCCCTCTGTTTCAGCCCCTCTGTTTCTCGCCCTCTGTTTCACGCCCTCTGTTTCAGCCCCTCTGTTTCAGCCCCTCTGTTTCAGCCCCTCTGTTTCAGCCCTTCTGTTTCAGCCCCTCTGTTTCTCGCCCTCTGTTTCTCGCCCTCTGTTTCTCGCTCTCTGTTTCTCGCCCTCTGTTTCTCGCCCTCTGTTTCTCGCCCTCTGTTTCAGCCCCTCTGTTTCAGCCCCTCTATTTCTCGCCCTCTTTTTCAGCCCCTCTGTTTCAGCCCCTCTGTTTCAGCCCCTCTGTTTCTGGCCCTCTGTTTCAGCCCCTCTGTTTCAGCCCCTCTGTTTCTCGCCCTCTGTTTCAGCCCCTCTGTTTCAGCCCCTCTGTATCAGCCCCTCTGTTTCAGCCCCCCTGTTTCTCGCACTCTGTTTCTCGCCCTCTGTTTCAGCCCCTCTGTTTCAGCCCCTCGGTTTAGCCCCTCTGTTTCAGCCCCTCAGTTTCTCACCCTCTGTTTCTCGCTCTCTGTTTCTCGCTCTCTGTTTCTCGCCCTCTGTTTCTCGCCCTCTGTTTCAGCCCCTGTGTTTCAGCCCCTCTGGGTCAGCCCCTCTGTTTCAGCCCCTCTGTTTCTCGCCCTCTGTTTCAGCCCCTCTGTTTCTCGCCCTCTGTTTCAGCCCCTCTGTTTCAGCCCCTCTGTATCAGCCGCTCTGTTTCAGCCCCTCTGTTTCTCGCACTCTGTTTCTCGCACTCTGTTTCTCGCCCTCTGTATCTCGCTCTCTGTTTCTCGCCCTCTGTTTCTCGCCCTCTGTTTCAGCCCCTCTGTTTCAGCCCCTCTGTTTCAGCCCCTCTGTTTCTCGCCCTCTGTTTCTCGCCCACTGTTTCTCGCCCTCTGTTTCAGCCCCTCTTTTTCAGCCCCTCTGCTTCAGCCCCTCTGTTTCAGCCCCTCTGTTTCTCGCCCTCTGTTTCAGCCCCTCTGTTTCCGCCCCTCTGTTTCAGCCCCTCTGTTTCAGCCCCTCTGTTTCTCGCCCTCTGTTTCAGCCCCTCTGTTTCTCGCCCTCTGTTTCTCGCTCTCTGTTTCTCGCTCTCTGTTTCTCGCCCTCTGTTTCTCCCCCTCTGTTTCAGCCCCTCTGTTTCAGCCCCTCTGGTTCAGCCGCTCTGTTTCAGTCCCTCTGTTTCTCGCCCTCTGTTTCAGCCCCTCTGTTTCTCGACCTCTGTTTCAGCCCCTCTGTTTCAGCCCCTCTGTATCAGCCCCTCTGTTTCAGCCCTTCTGTTTCTCGCCCTCTGTTTCAGCCCCTCTGTTTCAGCCCCTCTGTTTCAGCCCCTCTGTTTCAGCCCCTCTGTTTCTCGCCCTCTGTTTCTCGCCCTCTGTTTCTCGCCCTCTGTTTCTCGCTCTCTGTTTCTCGCCCTCTGTTTCACGCCCTCTGTTTCAGCCCCTCTGTTTCAGCCCCTCTGTTTCAGCCCCTCTGTTTCTCGCCCTCTGTTTCTCGCCCACTGTTTCTCGCCCTCTGTTTCAGCCCCTCTGTTTCAGCCCCTCTGCTTCAGCCCCTCTGTTTCAGCCCCTCTGTTTCTCGCCCTCTGTTTCAGCCCCTCTGTTTCAGCCCCTCTGTTTCAGCCCCTCTGTTTCTCGCCCTCTGTTTCAGCCCCTCTGTTTCTCGCCCTCTGTTTCAGCCCCTCTGTTTCAGCCCATCTGTATCAGCCCCTCTGTTTCAGCCCCTCTGTTTCTCGCACTCTGTTTCTCGCCCTCTGTTTCAGCCCCTCTGTTTCAGCCCCTCTGTTTCAGCCCCTCTGTTTCAGCCACTCTGTTTCTCGCCCTCTGTTTCTCGCCCTCTGTTTCGCGCCCTCTGTTTCTCGCTCTCTGTTTCTCGCCCTCTGTTTCTCGCCCTCTGTTTCAGCCCATCTGTTTCAGCCCCTCTGTTTCAGCACCTCTGTTTCTCGCCCTCTGTTTCTCGCCCACTGTTTCTCGCCCACTGTTTCAGCCCCTCTGTTTCAGCCCCTCTGCTTCAGCCCCTCTGTTTCAGCCCCTCTGTTTCTCGCCTTCTGTTTCAGCCCCTCTGTTTCAGCCCCTCTGTTTCAGCCCCTCTGTTTCAGCCCCTCTGTTTCTCGCCCTCTGTTTCAGCCCCTCTGTTTCTCGCCCTCTGTTTCAGCCCCTCTGTTTCTCTCCCTCTGTTTCTCGCTTTCTGTTTCTCGCTCTCTGTTTCTCGCCCTCTGTTTTTTCGCCCTCTGTTTCAGCCCCTTAGTTTCTCGCCCTCTGTTTCAGCCCCTCTGCGTCTCGCCCTCTGTTTCAGCCCCTCTGTTTCAGCCCCTCTGTTTCAGCCCCTCTGTTTCTCGCCCTCTGTTTCAGCCCCTCTGTTTCAGCCCCTCTGTTTCTCGCCCTCTGTTTCAGCCCCTCTGTTTCAGCCCCTCTGTATCAGCCCCTCTGTTTCAGCCCCTCTGTTTCTCGCCCTCTGTTTCTCGCCCTCTCTTTCAAACCCTCTGTTTCAGCCCGTCTGTTTCAGCCCCTCTGTTTCAGCCCCTCTGTTTCAGCCCCTCTGTTTCTCGCCCTCTGTTTCTAGCCCTCTGTTTCTCGCTCTCTGTTTCTCGCCCTCTGTTTCTCGCCCTGTGTTTCAGCCCCTCTGTTTCAGCCCCACTGGTTCAGCCCCTCTGTATCAGTCCCTCTCTTTCAGCCCATCTGTTTCTCGCCCTCTGTTTCTAGCCCTCTCTTTCAGCCCCTCTGTTTCAGCCCCTCTGTTTCTCGCCCTCTGTTTCTCGCCCTCTGTTTCTCGCCCTCTGTTTCAGCCCCTCTGTTTCAGCCCAACTGTTTCAGCCCCTCTGTTTCTCGCCCTCTGTTTCTCGCCCACTGTTTCTCGCCCTCTGTTTCAGGCCCTCTGTTTCAGCCCCTCTGTTTCAGCCCAACTGTTTCAGCCCCTCTGTTTCTCGCCCTCTGTTTCAGCCCCTCTGTTTCAGCCCCTCTGTTTCTCGCCCTCTGTTTCAGCCCCTCTGTTTCAGCCCCTCTGTATCAGCCCCTCTGTTTCAGCCCCTCTGTTTCTCGCCCTCTGTTTCACGCCCTCTGTTTCAGCCCCTCTGTTTCAGCCCCTCTGTTTCAGCCCCTCTGTTTCAGCCCTTCTGTTTCAGCCCCTCTGTTTCTCGCCCTCTGTTCCTCGCCCTCTGTTTCTCGCTCTCTGTTTCTCGCCCTCTGTTTCTCGCCCTCTGTTTCTCGCCCTCTGTTTCAGCCCCTCTGTTTCAGCCCCTCTATTTCTCGCCCTCTGTTTCAGCCCCTCTGTTTCAGCCTCTCTGTTTCAGCCCCTCTGTTTCTGGCCCTCTGTTTCAGCCCCTCTGTTTCAGCCCCTCTGTTTCTCGCCCTCTGTTTCAGCCCCTCTGTATCAGCCCCTCTGTTTCAGCCCCTCTGTTTCTCGCACTCTGTTTCTCGCCCTCTGTTTCAGCCCCTCTGTTTCAGCCCCTCTGTTTCAGCCCCTCAGTTTCTCACCCTCTGTTTCTCGCTCTCTGTTTCTCGCTCTCTGTTTCTCGCCCTCTGTTTCTCGCCCTCTGTTTCAGCCCCTGTGTTTCAGCCCCTCTGGGTCAGCCCCTCGGTTTCAGCCCCTCTTTTTCTCGCCCTCTGTTTCAGCCCCTCTGTTTCTCGCCCTCTGTTTCAGCCCCTCTGTTTCAGCCCCTCTGTATCAGCCCCTCTGTTTCAGCCCCTCTGTTTCTCGCACTCTGTTTCTCGCACTCTGTTTCAGCCCCTCTGTTTCAGCCCCTCTGTTTCAGCCCCTCTGTTTCTCGCCCTCTGTTTCTCGCCCTCTGTTTCTCGCCCTCTGTATCTCGCTCTCTGTTTCTCGCCCTCTGTTTCTCGCCCTCTGTTTCAGCCCCTCTGTTTCAGCCCCTCTGTTTCAGCACCTCTGTTTCTCGCCCTCTGTTTCTCGCCCACTGTTTCTCGCCCTCTGTTTCAGCCCCTCTTTTTCAGCCCCTCTGCTTCAGCCCCTCTGTTTCAGCCCCTCTGTTTCTCGCCCTCTGTTTCAGCCCCTCTGTTTCCGCCCCTCTATTTCAGCCCCTCTGTTTCAGCCCCTCTGTTTCTCGCCCTCTGTTTCAGCCCCTCTGTTTCTCGCCCTCTGTTTCTCGCTCTCTGTTTCTCGCTCTCTGTTTCTCGCCCTCTGTTTCTCCCCCTCTGTTTCAGGCCCTCTGTTTCAGCCCCTCTGTTTCAGCCCAACTGTTTCAGCCCCTCTGTTTCTCGCCCTCTGTTTCAGCCCCTCTGTTTCAGCCCCTCTGTTTCTCGCCCTCTGTTTCAGCCCCTCTGTTTCAGCCCCTCTGTATCAGCCCCTCTGTTTCAGCCCCTCTGTTTCTCGCCCTCTGTTTCACGCCCTCTGTTTCAGCCCCTCTGTTTCAGCCCCTCTGTTTCAGCCCCTCTGTTTCAGCCCTTCTGTTTCAGCCCCTCTGTTTCTCGCCCTCTGTTTCTCGCCCTCTGTTTCTCGCTCTCTGTTTCTCGCCCTCTGTTTCTCGCCCTCTGTTTCTCGCCCTCTGTTTCAGCCCCTCTGTTTCAGCCCCTCTATTTCTCGCCCTCTTTTTCAGCCCCTCTGTTTCAGCCCCTCTGTTTCAGCCCCTCTGTTTCAGCCCCTCTGTTTCTCGCCCTCTGTTTCACGCCCTCTGTTTCAGCCCCTCTGTTTCAGCCCCTCTGTTTCAGCCCCTCTGTTTCAGCCCTTCTGTTTCAGCCCCTCTGTTTCTCGCCCTCTGTTCCTCGCCCTCTGTTTCTCGCTCTCTGTTTCTCGCCCTCTGTTTCTCGCCCTCTGTTTCTCGCCCTCTGTTTCAGCCCCTCTGTTTCAGACCCACAATTTCTCGCCTTCTGTTTCAGCCCCTCTGTTTCAGCCTCTCTGTTTCAGCCCCTCTGTTTCTGGCCCTCTGTTTCAGCCCCTCTGTTTCAGCCCCTCTGTTTCTCGCCCTCTGTTTCAGCCCCTCTGTTTCAGCCCCTCTGTATCAGCCCCTCTGTTTCAGCCCCTCTGTTTCTTGCACTCTGTTTCTCGCCCTCTGTTTCAGCCCCTCTGTTTCAGCCCCTCTGTTTCAGCCCCTCAGTTTCTCACCCTCTGTTTCTCGCTCTCTGTTTCTCGCTCTCTGTTTCTCGCCATCTGTTTCTCGCCCTCTGTTTCAGCCCCTGTGTTTCAGCCCCTCTGGGTCAGCCCCTCGGTTTCAGCCCCACTGTTTCTCGCCCTCTGTTTCAGCCCCTCTGTTTCTCGCCCTCTGTTTCAGCCCCTCTGTTTCAGCCCCTCTGTATCAGCCCCTCTGTTTCAGCCCCTCTGTTTCTCGCACTCTGTTTCTCGCACTCTGTTTCAGCCCCTCTGTTTCAGCCCCTCTGTTTCAGCCCCTCTGTTTCTCGCCCTCTGTTTCTCGCCCTCTGTTTCTCGCCCTCAGTATCTCGCTCTCTGTTTCTCGCCCTCTGTTTCTCGCCCTCTGTTTCAGCCCCTCTGTTTCAGCCCCTCTGTTTCAGCACCTCTGTTTCTCGCCCTCTGTTTCTCGCCCACTGTTTCTCGCCCTCTGTTTCAGCCCCTCTTTTTCAGCCCCTCTGCTTCAGCCCCTCTGTTTCAGCCCCTCTGTTTCTCGCCCTCTGTTTCAGCCCCTCTGTTTCCGCCCCTCTATTTCAGCCCCTCTGTTTCAGCCCCTCTGTTTCTCGCCCTCTGTTTCAGCCCCTCTGTTTCTCGCCCTCTGTTTCTCGCTCTCTGTTTCTCGCTCTCTGTTTCTCGCCCTCTGTTTCTCCCCCTCTGTTTCAGGCCCTCTGTTTCAGCCCCTCTGTTTCAGCCCAACTGTTTCAGCCCCTCTGTTTCTCGCCCTCTGTTTCAGCCCCTCTGTTTCAGCCCCTCTGTTTCTCGCCCTCTGTTTCAGCCCCTCTGTTTCAGCCCCTCTGTATCAGCCCCTCTGTTTCAGCCCCTCTGTTTCTCGCCCTCTGTTTCACGCCCTCTGTTTCAGCCCCTCTGTTTCAGCCCCTCTGTTTCAGCCCCTCTGTTTCAGCCCTTCTGTTTCAGCCCCTCTGTTTCTCGCCCTCTGTTCCTCGCCCTCTGTTTCTCGCTCTCTGTTTCTCGCCCTCTGTTTCTCGCCCTCTGTTTCTCGCCCTCTGTTTCAGCCCCTCTGTTTCAGCCCCTCTATTTCTCGCCCTCTTTTTCAGCCCCTCTGTTTCAGCCCCTCTGTTTCAGCCCCTCTGTTTCTGGCCCTCTGTTTCAGCCCCTCTGTTTCAGCCCCTCTGTTTCTCGCCCTCTGTTTCAGCCCCTCTGTTTCAGTTCCTCTGTTTCTCGCCCTCTGTTTCTCGCCCTCTGTTTCTAGCCCTCTCTTTCAGCCCCTCTGTTTCAGCCCCTCTGTTTCAGCCCCTCTGTTTCTCGCCCTCTGTTTCTCGCCCTCTGTTTCTCGCCCTCTGTTTCAGCCCCTCTGTTTCAGCCCCTCTGTTTCAGCCCCTCTGTTTCTCGCCCTCTGTTTCAGCCCCTCTGTTTCAGCCCCTCTGTTTCTCGCCCTCTGTTTCAGCCCCTCTGTTTCAGCCCCTCTGTATCAGCCCCTCTGTTTCAGCCCCTCTGTTTCTCGCCCTCTGTTTCTCGCCCTCTCTTTCAAACCCTCTGTTTCAGCCCGTCTGTTTCAGCCCCTCTGTTTCAGCCCCTCTGTTTCAGCCCCTCTTTTTCTCGCCCTCTGTTTCTCGCCCTCTGTTTCTCGCTCTCTGTTTCTCGCCCTCTGTTTCTCGCCCTGTGTTTCAGCCCCACTGTTTCAGCCCCACTGGTTCAGCCCCTCTGTTTCAGCCCCTCTGTTTCTCGTCCTGTGTTTCAGCCCCTCTGTTTCTCGCCCTCTGTTTCAGCCCCTCTGTTTCAGCCCCTCTGTATCAGCCCCTCTCTTTCAGCCCATCTGTTTCTCGCCCTCTGTTTCTAGCCCTCTCTTTCAGCCCCTCTGTTTCAGCCCCTCTGTTTCTCGCCCTCTGTTTCTCGCTTTCTGTTTCTCGCCCTCTGTTTCTCGCCCTCTGTTTCAGGCCCTCTGTTTCAGCCCCTCTGTTTCAGCCCAACTGTTTCAGCCCCTCTGTTTCTAGCCCTCTGTTTCAGCCCCTCTGTTTCAGCCCCTCTCTTTCAGCCCCTCTGTTTCAGCCCCTCGGTTTCTCGCCCTCTGTTTCTCGCTCTCTGTTTCTCGCCCTCTGTTTCTCGCCCTCTGTTTCTCGCCCTCTGTTTCAGCCCCTCTGTTTCAGCCACTCTATTTCTCGCCCTCTGTTTCAGCCCCTCTGTTTCAGCCCCTCTGTTTCAGCCCCTCTGTTTCAGCCCCTCTGTTTCTCGCCCTCTGTTTCAGCCCCACTGTTTCAGCCCCTCTGTATCAGCCCCTCTGTTTCAGCCCCTCTGTTTCTCGCACTCTGTTTCTCGCCCTCTGTTTCAGCCCCTCTGTTTCAGCCCCTCTGTTTCAGCCCCTCTGTTTCAGCCCCTCAGTTTCTCACCCTCTGTTTCTCGCTCTCTGTTTCTCGCTCTCTGTTTCTCGCCCTCTGTTTCTCGCCCTCTGTTTCAGCCCCTGTGTTTCAGCCCCTCTGGGTCAGCCCCTCTGTTTCAGCCCCTCTGTTTCTCGCCCTCTGTTTCAGCCCCTCTGTTTCTCGCCCTCTGTTTCAGCCCCTCTGTTTCAGCCCCTCTGTATCAGCCCCTCTGTTTCAGCCCCTCTGTTTCTCGCCCTCTGTTTCTCGCCCTCTCTTTCAAACCCTCTGTTTCAGCCCGTCTGTTTCAGCCCCTCTGTTTCAGCCCCTCTGTTTCAGCCCCTCTTTTTCTCGCCCTCTGTTTCTCGCCCTCTGTTTCTCGCTCTCTGTTTCTCGCCCTCTGTTTCTCGCCCTGTGTTTCAGCCCCACTGTTTCAGCCCCACTGGTTCAGCCCCTCTGTTTCAGCCCCTCTGTATCAGCCCCTCTCTTTCAGCCCATCTGTTTCTCGCCCTCTGTTTCTAGCCCTCTCTTTCAGCCCCTCTGTTTCAGCCCCTCTGTTTCTCGCCCTCTGTTTCTCGCTTTCTGTTTCTCGCCCTCTGTTTCTCGCCCTCTGTTTCAGGCCCTCTGTTTCAGCCCCTCTGTTTCAGCCCAACTGTTTCAGCCCCTCTGTTTCTAGCCCTCTGTTTCAGCCCCTCTGTTTCAGCCCCTCTCTTTCAGCCCCTCTGTTTCAGCCCCTCGGTTTCTCGCCCTCTGTTTCTCGCTCTCTGTTTCTCGCCCTCTGTTTCTCGCCCTCTGTTTCTCGCCCTCTGTTTCAGCCCCTCTGTTTCAGCCCCTCTATTTCTCGCCCTCTGTTTCAGCCCCTCTGTTTCAGCCCCTCAGTTTCAGCCCCTCTGTTTCAGCCCCTCTGTTTCTCGCCCTCTGTTTCAGCCCCACTGTTTCAGCCCCTCTGTATCAGCCCCTCTGTTTCAGCCCCTCTGTTTCTCGCACTCTGTTTCTCGCCCTCTGTTTCAGCCCCTCTGTTTCAGCCCCTCAGTTTCTCACCCTCTGTTTCTCGCTCTCTGTTTCTCGCTCTCTGTTTCTCGCCCTCTGTTTCTCGCCCTCTGTTTCAGCCCCTGTGTTTCAGCCCCTCTGGGTCAGCCCCTCTGTTTCAGCCCCTCTGTTTCTCGCCCTCTGTTTCAGCCCCTCTGTTTCTCGCCCTCTGTTTCAGCCCCTCTGTTTCAGCCCCTCTGTATCAGCCCCTCTGTTTCAGCCCCTCTGTTTCTCGCACTCTGTTTCTCGCACTCTGTTTCAGCCCCTCTGTTTCAGCCCCTCTGTTTCAGCCCCTCTGTTTCTCGCCCACTGTTTCTCGCCCTCTGTATCTCGCTCACTGTTTCTCGCCCTCTGTTTCTCGCCCTCTGTTTCAGCCCCTCTGTTTCAGCCCCTCTGTTTCAGCCCCTCTGTTTCTCGCCCTCTGTTTCTCGCCCACTGTTTCTCGCCCTCTGTTTCAGCCCCTCTTTTTCAGCCCCTCTGCTTCAGCCCCTCTGTTTCAGCCCCTCTGTTTCCGCCCCTCTGTTTCAGCCCCTCTGTTTCAGCCCCTCTGTTTCTCGCCCTCTGTTTCAGCCCCTCTGTTTCTCGCCCTCTGTTTCTCGCTCTCTGTTTCTCGCTCTCTGTTTCTCGCCCTCTGTTTCTCCCCCTCTGTTTCAGCCCCTCTGTTTCAGCCCCTCTGGTTCAGCCGCTCTGTTTCAGCCCCTCTGTTTCTCGCCCTCTGTTTCAGCCCCTCTGTTTCTCGCCCTCTGTTTCAGCCCCTCTGTTTCAGCCCCTCTGTATCAGCCCCTCTGTTTCAGCCCCTCTGTTTCTCGCACTCTGTTTCTCGCCCTCTGTTTCAGCCCCTCTGTTTCAGCCCCTCTGTTTCAGCCCCTCTGTTTCAGCCCCTCTGTTTCTCGCCCTGTGTTTCTCGCCCTCTGTTTCTCGCCCTCTGTTTCTCGCTGTCTGTTTCTCGCCCTCTGTTTCTCGCCCTCTGTTTCAGCCCCTCTGTTTCAGCCCCTCTGTTTCAGCCCCTCTGTTTCTCGCCTTCTGTTTCTCGCCCACTGTTTCTCGCCCTCTGTTTCAGCCCTTCTGTTTCAGCCCCTCTGCTTCAGCCCCTCTGTTTCAGCCCCTCTGTTTCTCGCCCTCTGTTTCAGCCCCTCTGTTTCAGCCCCTCTGTTTCAGCCCCTCTGTTTCTCGCCCTCTGTTTCAGCCCCTCTGTTTCTCGCCCTCTGTTTCAGCCCCTCTGTTTCAGCCCCTCTGTATCAGCCCCTCTGTTTCAGCCCCTCTGTTTCTCGCACTCTGTTTCTCGCCCTCTGTTTCAGCCCCTCTGTTTCAGCCCCTCTGTTTCAGCCCCTCTGTTTCAGCCCCTCTGTTTCTCGCCCTCTGTTTCTCGCCCTCTGTTTCTCGCCCTCTGCTTCAGCCCCTCTGTTTCAGCCCCTCTGTTTCTCGCCTTCTGTTTCAGCCCCTCTGTTTCAGCCCCTCTGATTCAGCCCCTCTGTTTCAGCCCCTCTGTTTCTCGCCCTCTGTTTCAGCCCCACTGTATCTCGCCCTCTGTTTCAGCCCCTCTGTTTCTCGCCCTCTGTTTCTCGCTCTCTGTTTCTCGCCCTCTGTTTTTTCGCCCTCTGTTTCAGCCCCTTAGTTTCTCGCCCTCTGTTTCAGCCCCTCTGCGTCTCGCCCTCTGTTTCAGCCCCTCTGTTTCAGCCCCTCTGTTTCAGCCCCTCTGTTTCTCGCCCTCTGTTTAAGCCCCTCTGTTTCAGCCCCTCTGTTTCTCGCCCTCTGTTTTAGCCCCTCTGTTTCAGCCCCTCTGTATCAGCCCCTCTGTTTCAGCCCCTCTGTTTCTCGCCCTCTGTTTCTCGCCCTCTCTTTCAAACCCTCTGTTTCAGCCCGTCTGTTTCAGCCCCTCTGTTTCAGCCCCTCTGTTTCAGCCCCTCTTTTTCTTGCCCTCTGTTTCTCGCTCTCTGTTTCTCGCTCTCTGTTTCTCGTCCTCTGTTTCTCGCCCTGTGTTTCAGCCCCTCTGTTTCAGCCCCACTGTTTCAGCCCCTCTGTTTCAGCCCCTCTGTTTCTCGTCCTGTGTTTCAGCCCCTCTGTTTCTCGCCCTCTGTTTCAGCCCCTCTGTTTCAGCCCCTCTGTATCAGCCCCTCTCTTTCAGCCCATCTGTTTCTCGCCCTCTGTTTCTAGCCCTCTCTTTCAGCCTCTCTGTTTCAGCCCCTCTGTTTCTCGCCCTCTGTTTCTCGCTTTCTGTTTCTCGCCCTCTGTTTCTCGCCCTCTGTTTCAGGCCCTCTGTTTCAGCCCCTCTGTTTCAGCCCAACTGTTTCAGCCCCACTGTTTCTAGCCCTCTGTTTCAGCCCCTCTGTTTCAGCCCCTCTCTTTCAGCCCCTCTGTTTCAACCCCTCGGTTTCTCGGCCTCTGTTTCTCGCTTTCTGTTTCTCGCCCTCTGTATCTCGCCCTCTGTTTCAGGCCCTCTGTTTCAGCCCCTCTGTTTCAGCCCCTCTGTTTCAGCCCCTCTGTTTCTCGCCCTCTGTTTCTCGCCCTCTGTTTCTCGCCCTCTGTTTCTCGCTCTCGGTTTCTCGCCCTCTGTTTCTCGCCCTCTGTTTCAGCCCCTCTGTTTCAGCCCCTCTGTTTCAGCCCCTCTGTTTCTCGCCCTCGGTTTCTCGCCCACTGTTTCTCGCCCTCTGTTTCAGCCCCTCTGTTTCAGTCCCTCTGCTTCAGCCCCTCTGTTTCAGCCCCTCTGTTTCTCGCCCTCTGTTTCAGCCCCTCTGTTTCAGCCCCTCTGTTTCAGCCCCTCTGATTCTCGCCGTCTGTTTCAGCCCCTCTGTTTCTCGCTCTCTGTTTCAGCCCCTCTGCTTCAGCCCCTCTGTTTCAGCCGCTCTGTTTCTCGCCCTCTGTTTCAGCCCGTCTGTTTCAGCCCCTCTGTTTCAGCCCCTCTGTTTCAGCCCCTCTGTTTCTCGCCCTCTGTATCTAGCCCTCTGTTTCTCGCTCTCTGTTTCTCGCCCTCTGTTTCTCGCCCTGTGTTTCAGCCCCTCTGTTTCAGCCCCACTGGTTCAGCCCCTCTGTTTCAGCCCCTCTGTTTCTCGCCCTGTGTTTCAGCCCCTCTGTTTCTCGCCCTCTGTTTCAGCCCCTCTGTTTCAGCCCCTCTGTATCAGCCCCTCTGTTTCAGCAAATCTGTTTCTCGCCCTCTGTTTCTCGCTTTCTGTTTCTCGACCTCTGTTTCTCGCCCTCTGTTTCAGCCCCTCTGTTTCATCCCCTCTGTTTCAGCCCCTCTGTTTCTCGCCCTTTGTTTCTCGCCCACTGTTTCTCGCCCTCTGTTTCAGGCCCTCTGTTTCAGCCCCTCTGCTTCAGCCCCTCTTTTTCAGCCCCTCTGTTTCTCGCCTTCTGTTTCAGCCCCTCTGTTTCAGCCCCTCTGTTTCAGCACCTCTGTTTCTCGCCCTCTGTTTCTCGCCCACTGTTTCTCGCCCTCTGTTTCAGCCCCTCTTTTTCAGCCCCTCTGCTTCAGCCCCTCTGTTTCAGCCCCTCTGTTTCTCGCCCTCTGTTTCAGCCCCTCTGTTTCCGCCCCTCTATTTCAGCCCCTCTGTTTCAGCCCCTCTGTTTCTCGCCCTCTGTTTCAGCCCCTCTGTTTCTCGCCCTCTGTTTCTCGCTCTCTGTTTCTCGCTCTCTGTTTCTCGCCCTCTGTTTCTCCCCCTCTGTTTCAGGCCCTCTGTTTCAGCCCCTCTGTTTCAGCCCAACTGTTTCAGCCCCTCTGTTTCTCGCCCTCTGTTTCAGCCCCTCTGTTTCAGCCCCTCTGTTTCTCGCCCTCTGTTTCAGCCCCTCTGTTTCAGCCCCTCTGTATCAGCCCCTCTGTTTCAGCCCCTCTGTTTCTCGCCCTCTGTTTCACGCCCTCTGTTTCAGCCCCTCTGTTTCAGCCCCTCTGTTTCAGCCCCTCTGTTTCAGCCCTTCTGTTTCAGCCCCTCTGTTTCTCGCCCTCTGTTCCTCGCCCTCTGTTTCTCGCTCTCTGTTTCTCGCCCTCTGTTTCTCGCCCTCTGTTTCTCGCCCTCTGTTTCAGCCCCTCTGTTTCAGCCCCTCTATTTCTCGCCCTCTTTTTCAGCCCCTCTGTTTCAGCCCCTCTGTTTCAGCCCCTCTGTTTCTGGCCCTCTGTTTCAGCCCCTCTGTTTCAGCCCCTCTGTTTCTCGCCCTCTGTTTCAGCCCCTCTGTTTCAGTTCCTCTGTTTCTCGCCCTCTGTTTCTCGCCCTCTGTTTCTAGCCCTCTCTTTCAGCCCCTCTGTTTCAGCCCCTCTGTTTCAGCCCCTCTGTTTCTCGCCCTCTGTTTCTCGCCCTCTGTTTCTCGCCCTCTGTTTCAGCCCCTCTGTTTCAGCCCCTCTGTTTCAGCCCCTCTGTTTCTCGCCCTCTGTTTCAGCCCCTCTGTTTCAGCCCCTCTGTTTCTCGCCCTCTGTTTCAGCCCCTCTGTTTCAGCCCCTCTGTATCAGCCCCTCTGTTTCAGCCCCTCTGTTTCTCGCCCTCTGTTTCTCGCCCTCTCTTTCAAACCCTCTGTTTCAGCCCGTCTGTTTCAGCCCCTCTGTTTCAGCCCCTCTGTTTCAGCCCCTCTTTTTCTCGCCCTCTGTTTCTCGCCCTCTGTTTCTCGCTCTCTGTTTCTCGCCCTCTGTTTCTCGCCCTGTGTTTCAGCCCCACTGTTTCAGCCCCACTGGTTCAGCCCCTCTGTTTCAGCCCCTCTGTTTCTCGTCCTGTGTTTCAGCCCCTCTGTTTCTCGCCCTCTGTTTCAGCCCCTCTGTTTCATCCCCTCTGTATCAGCCCCTCTCTTTCAGCCCATCTGTTTCTCGCCCTCTGTTTCTAGCCCTCTCTTTCAGCCCCTCTGTTTCAGCCCCTCTGTTTCTCGCCCTCTGTTTCTCGCTTTCTGTTTCTCGCCCTCTGTTTCTCGCCCTCTGTTTCAGGCCCTCTGTTTCAGCCCCTCTGTTTCAGCCCAACTGTTTCAGCCCCTCTGTTTCTAGCCCTCTGTTTCAGCCCCTCTGTTTCAGCCCCTCTCTTTCAGCCCCTCTGTTTCAGCCCCTCGGTTTCTCGCCCTCTGTTTCTCGCTCTCTGTTTCTCGCCCTCTGTTTCTCGCCCTCTGTTTCTCGCCCTCTGTTTCAGCCCCTCTGTTTCAGCCACTCTATTTCTCGCCCTCTGTTTCAGCCCCTCTGTTTCAGCCCCTCTGTTTCAGCCCCTCTGTTTCAGCCCCTCTGTTTCTCGCCCTCTGTTTCAGCCCCACTGTTTCAGCCCCTCTGTATCAGCCCCTCTGTTTCAGCCCCTCTGTTTCTCGCACTCTGTTTCTCGCCCTCTGTTTCAGCCCCTCTGTTTCAGCCCCTCTGTTTCAGCCCCTCTGTTTCAGCCCCTCAGTTTCTCACCCTCTGTTTCTCGCTCTCTGTTTCTCGCTCTCTGTTTCTCGCCCTCTGTTTCTCGCCCTCTGTTTCAGCCCCTGTGTTTCAGCCCCTCTGGGTCAGCCCCTCTGTTTCAGCCCCTCTGTTTCTCGCCCTCTGTTTCAGCCCCTCTGTTTCTCGCCCTCTGTTTCAGCCCCTCTGTTTCAGCCCCTCTGTATCAGCCCCTCTGTTTCAGCCCCTCTGTTTCTCGCCCTCTGTTTCTCGCCCTCTCTTTCAAACCCTCTGTTTCAGCCCGTCTGTTTCAGCCCCTCTGTTTCAGCCCCTCTGTTTCAGCCCCTCTTTTTCTCGCCCTCTGTTTCTCGCCCTCTGTTTCTCGCTCTCTGTTTCTCGCCCTCTGTTTCTCGCCCTGTGTTTCAGCCCCACTGTTTCAGCCCCACTGGTTCAGCCCCTCTGTTTCAGCCCCTCTGTTTCTCGTCCTGTGTTTCAGCCCCTCTGTTTCTCGCCCTCTGTTTCAGCCCCTCTGTTTCAGCCCCTCTGTATCAGCCCCTCTCTTTCAGCCCATCTGTTTCTCGCCCTCTGTTTCTAGCCCTCTCTTTCAGCCCCTCTGTTTCAGCCCCTCTGTTTCTCGCCCTCTGTTTCTCGCTTTCTGTTTCTCGCCCTCTGTTTCTCGCCCTCTGTTTCAGGCCCTCTGTTTCAGCCCCTCTGTTTCAGCCCAACTGTTTCAGCCCCTCTGTTTCTAGCCCTCTGTTTCAGCCCCTCTGTTTCAGCCCCTCTCTTTCAGCCCCTCTGTTTCAGCCCCTCGGTTTCTCGCCCTCTGTTTCTCGCTCTCTGTTTCTCGCCCTCTGTTTCTCGCCCTCTGTTTCTCGCCCTCTGTTTCAGCCCCTCTGTTTCAGCCCCTCTATTTCTCGCCCTCTGTTTCAGCCCCTCTGTTTCAGCCCCTCAGTTTCAGCCCCTCTGTTTCAGCCCCTCTGTTTCTCGCCCTCTGTTTCAGCCCCACTGTTTCAGCCCCTCTGTATCAGCCCCTCTGTTTCAGCCCCTCTGTTTCTCGCACTCTGTTTCTCGCCCTCTGTTTCAGCCCCTCTGTTTCAGCCCCTCAGTTTCTCACCCTCTGTTTCTCGCTCTCTGTTTCTCGCTCTCTGTTTCTCGCCCTCTGTTTCTCGCCCTCTGTTTCAGCCCCTGTGTTTCAGCCCCTCTGGGTCAGCCCCTCTGTTTCAGCCCCTCTGTTTCTCGCCCTCTGTTTCAGCCCCTCTGTTTCTCGCCCTCTGTTTCAGCCCCTCTGTTTCAGCCCCTCTGTATCAGCCCCTCTGTTTCAGCCCCTCTGTTTCTCGCACTCTGTTTCTCGCACTCTGTTTCAGCCCCTCTGTTTCAGCCCCTCTGTTTCAGCCCCTCTGTTTCTCGCCCACTGTTTCTCGCCCTCTGTATCTCGCTCACTGTTTCTCGCCCTCTGTTTCTCGCCCTCTGTTTCAGCCCCTCTGTTTCAGCCCCTCTGTTTCAGCCCCTCTGTTTCTCGCCCTCTGTTTCTCGCCCACTGTTTCTCGCCCTCTGTTTCAGCCCCTCTTTTTCAGCCCCTCTGCTTCAGCCCCTCTGTTTCAGCCCCTCTGTTTCCGCCCCTCTGTTTCAGCCCCTCTGTTTCAGCCCCTCTGTTTCTCGCCCTCTGTTTCAGCCCCTCTGTTTCTCGCCCTCTGTTTCTCGCTCTCTGTTTCTCGCTCTCTGTTTCTCGCCCTCTGTTTCTCCCCCTCTGTTTCAGCCCCTCTGTTTCAGCCCCTCTGGTTCAGCCGCTCTGTTTCAGCCCCTCTGTTTCTCGCCCTCTGTTTCAGCCCGTCTGTTTCTCGCCCTCTGTTTCAGCCCCTCTGTTTCAGCCCCTCTGTATCAGCCCCTCTGTTTCAGCCCCTCTGTTTCTCGCACTCTGTTTCTCGCCCTCTGTTTCAGCCCCTCTGTTTCAGCCCCTCTGTTTCAGCCCCTCTGTTTCAGCCCCTCTGTTTCTCGCCCTGTGTTTCTCGCCCTCTGTTTCTCGCCCTCTGTTTCTCGCTGTCTGTTTCTCGCCCTCTGTTTCTCGCCCTCTGTTTCAGCCCCTCTGTTTCAGCCCCTCTGTTTCAGCCCCTCTGTTTCTCGCCTTCTGTTTCTCGCCCACTGTTTCTCGCCCTCTGTTTCAGCCCTTCTGTTTCAGCCCCTCTGCTTCAGCCCCTCTGTTTCAGCCCCTCTGTTTCTCGCCCTCTGTTTCAGCCCCTCTGTTTCAGCCCCTCTGTTTCAGCCCCTCTGTTTCTCGCCCTCTGTTTCAGCCCCTCTGTTTCTCGCCCTCTGTTTCAGCCCCTCTGTTTCAGCCCCTCTGTATCAGCCCCTCTGTTTCAGCCCCTCTGTTTCTCGCACTCTGTTTCTCGCCCTCTGTTTCAGCCCCTCTGTTTCAGCCCCTCTGTTTCAGCCCCTCTGTTTCAGCCCCTCTGTTTCTCGCCCTCTGTTTCTCGCCCTCTGTTTCTCGCCCTCTGCTTCAGCCCCTCTGTTTCAGCCCCTCTGTTTCTCGCCTTCTGTTTCAGCCCCTCTGTTTCAGCCCCTCTGATTCAGCCCCTCTGTTTCAGCCCCTCTGTTTCTCGCCCTCTGTTTCAGCCCCACTGTATCTCGCCCTCTGTTTCAGCCCCTCTGTTTCTCGCCCTCTGTTTCTCGCTCTCTGTTTCTCGCCCTC
Source organism: Stegostoma tigrinum (assembly GCF_030684315.1). NCBI lineage: Eukaryota > Metazoa > Chordata > Chondrichthyes > Orectolobiformes > Stegostomatidae > Stegostoma > Stegostoma tigrinum. The sequence goes on along the minus strand of NW_026728047.1, from coordinate 1,007,895 downwards.
TGTTTTTTCGCCCTCTGTTTCAGCCCCTTAGTTTCTCGCCCTCTGTTTCAGCCCCTCTGCGTCTCGCCCTCTGTTTCAGCCCCTCTGTTTCAGCCCCTCTGTTTCAGCCCCTCTGTTTCTCGCCCTCTGTTTAAGCCCCTCTGTTACAGCCCCTCTGTTTCTCGCCCTCTGTTTTAGCCCCTCTGTTTCAGCCCCTCTGTATCAGCCCCTCTGTTTCAGCCCCTCTGTTTCTCGCCCTCTGTTTCTCGCCCTCTCTTTCAAACCCTCTGTTTCAGCCCGTCTGTTTCAGCCCCTCTGTTTCAGCCCCTCTGTTTCAGCCCCTCTTTTTCTTGCCCTCTGTTTCTCGCTCTCTGTTTCTCGCTCTCTGTTTCAGCCCCTCTGTTTCTCGTCCTGTGTTTCAGCCCCTCTGTTTCTCGCCCTCTGTTTCAGCCCCTCTGTTTCAGCCCCTCTGTATCAGCCCCTCTCTTTCAGCCCATCTGTTTCTCGCCCTCTGTTTCTAGCCCTCTCTTTCAGCCTCTCTGTTTCAGCCCCTCTGTTTCTCGCCCTCTGTTTCTCGCTTTCTGTTTCTCGCCCTCTGTTTCTCGCACTCTGTTTCAGGCCCTCTGTTTCAGCCCCTCTGTTTCAGCCCAACTGTTTCAGCCCCACTGTTTCTAGCCCTCTGTTTCAGCCCCTCTGTTTCAGCCCCTCTCTTTCAGCCCCTCTGTTTCAACCCCTCGGTTTCTCGGCCTCTGTTTCTCGCTTTCTGTTTCTCGCCCTCTGTATCTCGCCCTCTGTTTCAGGCCCTCTGTTTCAGCCCCTCTGTTTCAGCCCCTCTGTTTCAGCCCCTCTGTTTCTCGCCCTCTGTTTCTCGCCCTCTGTTTCTCGCCCTCTGTTTCTCGCTCTCGGTTTCTCGCCCTCTGTTTCTCGCCCTCTGTTTCAGCCCCTCTGTTTCAGCCCCTCTGTTTCAGCCCCTCTGTTTCTCGCCCTCGGTTTCTCGCCCACTGTTTCTCGCCCTCTGTTTCAGCCCCTCTGTTTCAGCCCCTCTGCTTCAGCCCCTCTGTTTCAGCCCCTCTGTTTCTCGCCCTCTGTTTCAGCCCCTCTGTTTCAGCCCCTCTGTTTCAGCCCCTCTGATTCTCGCCGTCTGTTTCAGCCCCTCTGTTTCTCGCTCTCTGTTTCAGCCCCTCTGCTTCAGCCCCTCTGTTTCAGCCGCTCTGTTTCTCGCCCTCTGTTTCAGCCCGTCTGTTTCAGCCCCTCTGTTTCAGCCCCTCTGTTTCAGCCCCTCTGTTTCTCGCCCTCTGTATCTAGCCCTCTGTTTCTCGCTCTCTGTTTCTCGCCCTCTGTTTCTCGCCCTGTGTTTCAGCCCCTCTGTTTCAGCCCCACTGGTTCAGCCCCTCTGTTTCAGCCCCTCTGTTTCTCGCCCTGTGTTTCAGCCCCTCTGTTTCTCGCCCTCTGTTTCAGCCCCTCTGTTTCAGCCCCTCTGTATCAGCCCCTCTGTTTCAGCAAATCTGTTTCTCGCCCTCTGTTTCTCGCTTTCTGTTTCTCGACCTCTGTTTCTCGCCCTCTGTTTCAGCCCCTCTGTTTCATCCCCTCTGTTTCAGCCCCTCTGTTTCTCGCCCTTTGTTTCTCGCCCACTGTTTCTCGCCCTCTGTTTCAGGCCCTCTGTTTCAGCCCCTCTGCTTCAGCCCCTCTTTTTCAGCCCCTCTGTTTCTCGCCTTCTGTTTCAGCCCCTCTGTTTCAGCCCCTCTGTTTCAGCCCCTCTGTTTCAGCCCCTCTGTTTCTCGCCCTCTGTTTCAGCCCCTCTGTATCTCGCCCTCAGTTTCAGCCACTCTGTTTCTCGCCCTCTGTTTCTCGCCCTCTGTTTCTCGCTCTCTGTTTCTCGCCCTCTGTTTCTCGCCCTCTGTTTCTCGCCCTCTGTTTCAGCCCCTCTGTTTCAGCCCCTCTATTTCTCGCCCTCTTTTTCAGCCCCTCTGTTTCAGCCCCTCTGTTTCAGCCCCTCTGTTTCAGCCCCTCTGTTTCTCGCCCTCTGTTTCACGCCCTCTGTTTCAGCCCCTCTGTTTCAGCCCCTCTGTTTCAGCCCCTCTGTTTCAGCCCTTCTGTTTCAGCCCCTCTGTTTCTCGCCCTCTGTTCCTCGCCCTCTGTTTCTCGCTCTCTGTTTCTCGCCCTCTGTTTCTCGCCCTCTGTTTCTCGCCCTCTGTTTCAGCCCCTCTGTTTCAGACCCTCTATTTCTCGTCCTCTGTTTCAGCCCCTCTGTTTCAGCCTCTCTGTTTCAGCCCCTCTGTTTCTGGCCCTCTGTTTCAGCCCCTCTGTTTCAGCCCCTCTGTTTCTCGCACTCTGTTTCTCGCCCTCTGTTTCAGCCCCTCTGTTTCAGCCCCTCTGTTTCAGCCCCTCAGTTTCTCACCCTCTGTTTCTCGCTCTCTGTTTCTCGCTCTCTGTTTCTCGCCATCTGTTTCTCGCCCTCTGTTTCATCCCCTGTGTTTCAGCCCCTCTGGGTCAGCCCCTCGGTTTCAGCCCCACTGTTTCTCGCCCTCTGTTTCAGCCCCTCTGTTTCTCGCCCTCTGTTTCAGCCCCTCTGTTTCAGCCCCTCTGTATCAGCCCCTCTGTTTCAGCCCCTCTGTTTCTCGCACTCTGTTTCTCGCACTCTGTTTCAGCCCCTCTGTTTCAGCCCCTCTGTTTCAGCCCCTCTGTTTCTCGCCCTCTGTTTCTCGCCCTCTGTTTCTCGCCCTCAGTATCTCGCTCTCTGTTTCTCGCCCTCTGTTTCTCGCCCTCTGTTTCAGCCCCTCTGTTTCAGCCCCTCTGTTTCAGCACCTCTGTTTCTCGCCCTCTGTTTCTCGCCCACTGTTTCTCGCCCTCTGTTTCAGCCCCTCTTTTTCAGCCCCTCTGCTTCAGCCCCTCTGTTTCAGCCCCTCTGTTTCTCGCCCTCTGTTTCAGCCCCTCTGTTTCCGCCCCTCTATTTCAGCCCCTCTGTTTCAGCCCCTCTGTTTCTCGCCCTCTGTTTCAGCCCCTCTGTTTCTCGCCCTCTGTTTCTCGCTCTCTGTTTCTCGCTCTCTGTTTCTCGCCCTCTGTTTCTCCCCCTCTGTTTCAGGCCCTCTGTTTCAGCCCCTCTGTTTCAGCCCAACTGTTTCAGCCCCTCTGTTTCTCGCCCTCTGTTTCAGCCCCTCTGTTTCAGCCCCTCTGTTTCTCGCCCTCTGTTTCAGCCCCTCTGTTTCAGCCCCTCTGTATCAGCCCCTCTGTTTCAGCCCCTCTGTTTCTCGCCCTCTGTTTCACGCCCTCTGTTTCAGCCCCTCTGTTTCAGCCCCTCTGTTTCAGCCCCTCTGTTTCAGCCCTTCTGTTTCAGCCCCTCTGTTTCTCGCCCTCTGTTCCTCGCCCTCTGTTTCTCGCTCTCTGTTTCTCGCCCTCTGTTTCTCGCCCTCTGTTTCTCGCCCTCTGTTTCAGCCCCTCTGTTTCAGCCCCTCTATTTCTCGCCCTCTTTTTCAGCCCCTCTGTTTCAGCCCCTCTGTTTCAGCCCCTCTGTTTCTGGCCCTCTGTTTCAGCCCCTCTGTTTCAGCCCCTCTGTTTCTCGCCCTCTGTTTCAGCCCCTCTGTTTCAGCCCCTCTGTTTCTCGCCCTCTGTTTCTCGCCCTCTGTTTCTAGCCCTCTCTTTCAGCCCCTCTGTTTCAGCCCCTCTGTTTCAGCCCCTCTGTTTCTCGCCCTCTGTTTCTCGCCCTCTGTTTCTCGCCCTCTGTTTCAGCCCCTCTGTTTCAGCCCCTCTGTTTCAGCCCCTCTGTTTCTCGCCCTCTGTTTCAGCCCCTCTGTTTCAGCCCCTCTGTTTCTCGCCCTCTGTTTCAGCCCCTCTGTTTCAGCCCCTCTGTATCAGCCCCTCTGTTTCAGCCCCTCTGTTTCTCGCCCTCTGTTTCTCGCCCTCTCTTTCAAACCCTCTGTTTCAGCCCGTCTGTTTCAGCCCCTCTGTTTCAGCCCCTCTGTTTCAGCCCCTCTTTTTCTCGCCCTCTGTTTCTCGCCCTCTGTTTCTCGCTCTCTGTTTCTCGCCCTCTGTTTCTCGCCCTGTGTTTCAGCCCCACTGTTTCAGCCCCACTGGTTCAGCCCCTCTGTTTCAGCCCCTCTGTTTCTCGTCCTGTGTTTCAGCCCCTCTGTTTCTCGCCCTCTGTTTCAGCCCCTCTGTTTCAGCCCCTCTGTATCAGCCCCTCTCTTTCAGCCCATCTGTTTCTCGCCCTCTGTTTCTAGCCCTCTCTTTCAGCCCCTCTGTTTCAGCCCCTCTGTTTCTCGCCCTCTGTTTCTCGCTTTCTGTTTCTCGCCCTCTGTTTCTCGCCCTCTGTTTCAGGCCCTCTGTTTCAGCCCCTCTGTTTCAGCCCAACTGTTTCAGCCCCTCTGTTTCTAGCCCTCTGTTTCAGCCCCTCTGTTTCAGCCCCTCTCTTTCAGCCCCTCTGTTTCAGCCCCTCGGTTTCTCGCCCTCTGTTTCTCGCTCTCTGTTTCTCGCCCTCTGTTTCTCGCCCTCTGTTTCTCGCCCTCTGTTTCAGCCCCTCTGTTTCAGCCCCTCTATTTCTCGCCCTCTGTTTCAGCCCCTCTGTTTCAGCCCCTCTGTTTCAGCCCCTCTGTTTCAGCCCCTCTGTTTCTCGCCCTCTGTTTCAGCCCCACTGTTTCAGCCCCTCTGTATCAGCCCCTCTGTTTCAGCCCCTCTGTTTCTCGCACTCTGTTTCTCGCCCTCTGTTTCAGCCCCTCTGTTTCAGCCCCTCTGTTTCAGCCCCTCTGTTTCAGCCCCTCAGTTTCTCACCCTCTGTTTCTCGCTCTCTGTTTCTCGCTCTCTGTTTCTCGCCCTCTGTTTCTCGCCCTCTGTTTCAGCCCCTGTGTTTCAGCCCCTCTGGGTCAGCCCCTCTGTTTCAGCCCCTCTGTTTCTCGCCCTCTGTTTCAGCCCCTCTGTTTCTCGCCCTCTGTTTCAGCCCCTCTGTTTCAGCCCCTCTGTATCAGCCCCTCTGTTTCAGCCCCTCTGTTTCTCGCCCTCTGTTTCTCGCCCTCTCTTTCAAACCCTCTGTTTCAGCCCGTCTGTTTCAGCCCCTCTGTTTCAGCCCCTCTTTTTCTCGCCCTCTGTTTCTCGCCCTCTGTTTCTCGCTCTCTGTTTCTCGCCCTCTGTTTCTCGCCCTGTGTTTCAGCCCCACTGTTTCAGCCCCACTGGTTCAGCCCCTCTGTTTCAGCCCCTCTGTTTCTCGTCCTGTGTTTCAGCCCCTCTGTTTCTCGCCCTCTGTTTCTCGCCCTCTGTTTCAGCCCCTCTGTATCAGCCCCTCTCTTTCAGCCCATCTGTTTCTCGCCCTCTGTTTCTAGCCCTCTCTTTCAGCCCCTCTGTTTCAGCCCCTCTGTTTCTCGCCCTCTGTTTCTCGCTTTCTGTTTCTCGCCCTCTGTTTCTCGCCCTCTGTTTCAGGCCCTCTGTTTCAGCCCCTCTGTTTCAGCCCAACTGTTTCAGCCCCTCTGTTTCTAGCCCTCTGTTTCAGCCCCTCTGTTTCAGCCCCTCTCTTTCAGCCCCTCTGTTTCAGCCCCTCGGTTTCTCGCCCTCTGTTTCTCGCTCTCTGTTTCTCGCCCTCTGTTTCTCGCCCTCTGTTTCTCGCCCTCTGTTTCAGCCCCTCTGTTTCAGCCCCTCTATTTCTCGCCCTCTGTTTCAGCCCCTCTGTTTCAGCCCCTCTGTTTCAGCCCCTCTGTTTCAGCCCCTCTGTTTCTCGCCCTCTGTTTCAGCCCCACTGTTTCAGCCCCTCTGTATCAGCCCTTCTGTTTCAGCCCCTCTGTTTCTCGCACTCTGTTTCTCGCCCTCTGTTTCAGCCCCTCTGTTTCAGCCCCTCTGTTTCAGCCCCTCTGTTTCAGCCCCTCAGTTTCTCACCCTCTGTTTCTCGCTCTCTGTTTCTCGCTCTCTGTTTCAGCCCCTCTGTTTCTCGCCCTCTGTTTCAGCCCCTCTGTTTCAGCCCCTCTGTATCAGCCCCTCTGTTTCAGCCCCTCTGTTTCTCGCACTCTGTTTCTCGCACTCTGTTTCAGCCCCTCTGGGTCAGCCCCTCTGTTTCAGCCCCTCTGTTTCTCGCCCTCTGTTTCAGCCCCTCTGTTTCTCGCCCTCTGTTTCAGCCCCTCTGTTTCAGCCCCTCTGTATCAGCCCCTCTGTTTCAGCCCCTCTGTTTCTCGCACTCTGTTTCTCGCACTCTGTTTCAGCCCCTCTGTTTCAGCCCCTCTGTTTCAGCCCCTCTGTTTCTCGCCCACTGTTTCTCGCCCTCTGTATCTCGCTCACTGTTTCTCGCCCTCTGTTTCTCGCCCTCTGTTTCAGCCCCTCTGTTTCAGCCCCTCTGTTTCAGCCCCTCTGTTTCTCGCCCTCTGTTTCTCGCCCACTGTTTCTCGCCCTCTGTTTCAGCCCCTCTTTTTCAGCCCCTCTGCTTCAGCCCCTCTGTTTCAGCCCCTCTGTATCTCGCCCTCTGTTTCAGCCCCTCTGTTTCCGCCCCTCTGTTTCAGCCCCTCTGTTTCAGCCCCTCTGTTTCTCGCCCTCTGTTTCAGCCCCTCTGTTTCTCGCCCTCTGTTTCTCGCTCTCTGTTTCTCGCTCTCTGTTTCTCGCCCTCTGTTTCTCCCCCTCTGTTTCAGCCCCTCTGTTTCAGCCCCTCTGGTTCAGCCGCTCTGTTTCAGCCCCTCTGTTTCTCGCCCTCTGTTTCAGCCCCTCTGTTTCTCGCCCTCTGTTTCAGCCCCTCTGTTTCAGCCCCTCTGTATCAGCCCCTCTGTTTCAGCCCCTCTGTTTCTCGCACTCTGTTTCTCGCCCTCTGTTTCAGCCCCTCTGTTTCAGCCCCTCTGTTTCAGCCCCTCTGTTTCAGCCCCTCTGTTTCTCGCCCTGTGTTTCTCGCCCTCTGTTTCTCGCCCTCTGTTTCTCGCTGTCTGTTTCTCGCCCTCTGTTTCTCGCCCTCTGTTTCAGCCCCTCTGTTTCAGCCCCTCTGTTTCAGCCCCTCTGTTTCTCGCCTTCTGTTTCTCGCCCACTGTTTCTCGCCCTCTGTTTCAGCCCTTCTGTTTCAGCCCCTCTGCTTCAGCCCCTCTGTTTCAGCCCCTCTGTTTCTCGCCCTCTGTTTCAGCCCCTCTGTTTCAGCCCCTCTGTTTCAGCCCCTCTGTTTCTCGCCCTCTGTTTCAGCCCCTCTGTTTCTCGCCCTCTGTTTCAGCCCCTCTGTTTCAGCCCCTCTGTATCAGCCCCTCTGTTTCAGCCCCTCTGTTTCTCGCACTCTGTTTCTCGCCCTCTGTTTCAGCCCCTCTGTTTCAGCCCCTCTGTTTCAGCCCCTCTGTTTCAGCCCCTCTGTTTCTCGCCCTCTGTTTCTCGCCCTCTGTTTCTCGCCCTCTGCTTCAGCCCCTCTGTTTCAGCCCCTCTGTTTCTCGCCTTCTGTTTCAGCCCCTCTGTTTCAGCCCCTCTGATTCAGCCCCTCTGTTTCAGCCCCTCTGTTTCTCGCCCTCTGTTTCAGCCCCACTGTATCTCGCCCTCTGTTTCAGCCCCTCTGTTTCTCGCCCTCTGTTTCTCGCTCTCTGTTTCTCGCCCTCTGTTTTTTCGCCCTCTGTTTCAGCCCCTTAGTTTCTCGCCCTCTGTTTCAGCCCCTCTGCGTCTCGCCCTCTGTTTCAGCCCCTCTGTTTCAGCCCCTCTGTTTCAGCCCCTCTGTTTCTCGCCCTCTGTTTAAGCCCCTCTGTTTCAGCCCCTCTGTTTCTCGCCCTCTGTTTTAGCCCCTCTGTTTCAGCCCCTCTGTATCAGCCCCTCTGTTTCAGCCCCTCTGTTTCTCGCCCTCTGTTTCTCGCCCTCTCTTTCAAACCCTCTGTTTCAGCCCGTCTGTTTCAGCCCCTCTGTTTCAGCCCCTCTGTTTCAGCCCCTCTTTTTCTCGCCCTCTGTTTCTCGCTCTCTGTTTCTCGCTCTCTGTTTCTCGCCCTCTGTTTCTCGCCCTGTGTTTCAGCCCCTCTGTTTCAGCCCCACTGTTTCAGCCCCTCTGTTTCAGCCCCTCTGTTTCTCGTCCTGTGTTTCAGCCCCTCTGTTTCTCGCCCTCTGTTTCAGCCCCTCTGTTTCAGCCCCTCTGTATCAGCCCCTCTCTTTCAGCCCATCTGTTTCTCGCCCTCTGTTTCTAGCCCTCTCTTTCAGCCTCTCTGTTTCAGCCCCTCTGTTTCTCGCCCTCTGTTTCTCGCTTTCTGTTTCTCGCCCTCTGTTTCTCGCCCTCTGTTTCAGGCCCTCTGTTTCAGCCCCTCTGTTTCAGCCCAACTGTTTCAGCCCCACTGTTTCTAGCCCTCTGTTTCAGCCCCTCTGTTTCAGCCCCTCTCTTTCAGCCCCTCTGTTTCAGCCCCTCGGTTTCTCGGCCTCTGTTTCTCGCTTTCTGTTTCTCGCCCTCTGTATCTCGCCCTCTGTTTCAGGCCCTCTGTTTCAGCCCCTCTGTTTCAGCCCCTCTGTTTCTCGACCTCTGTTTCTCGCCCTCTGTTTCTCGCCCTCTGTTTCTCGCCCTCTGTTTCTCGCTCTCGGTTTCTCGCCCTCTGTTTCTCGCCCTCTGTTTCAGCCCCTCTGTTTCAGCCCCTCTGTTTCAGCCCCTCTGTTTCTCGCCCTCGGTTTCTCGCCCACTGTTTCTCGCCCTCTGTTTCAGCCCCTCTGTTTCAGCCCCTCTGCTTCAGCCCCTCTGTTTCAGCCCCTCTGTTTCTCGCCCTCTGTTTCAGCCCCTCTGTTTCAGCCCCTCTGTTTCAGCCCCTCTGATTCTCGCCGTCTGTTTCAGCCCCTCTGTTTCTCGCTCTCTGTTTCAGCCCCTCTGCTTCAGCCCCTCTGTTTCAGCCGCTCTGTTTCTCGCCCTCTGTTTCAGCCCGTCTGTTTCAGCCCCTCTGTTTCAGCCCCTCTGTTTCAGCCCCTCTGTTTCTCGCCCTCTGTTTCTAGCCCTCTGTTTCTCGCTCTCTGTTTCTCGCCCTCTGTTTCTCGCCCTGTGTTTCAGCCCCTCTGTTTCAGCCCCACTGGTTCAGCCCCTCTGTTTCAGCCCCTCTGTTTCTCGCCCTGTGTTTCAGCCCCTCTGTTTCTCGCCCTCTGTTTCAGCCCCTCTGTTTCAGCCCCTCTGTATCAGCCCCTCTGTTTCAGCAAATCTGTTTCTCGCCCTCTGTTTCTCGCTTTCTGTTTCTCGACCTCTGTTTCTCGCCCTCTGTTTCAGCCCCTCTGTTTCATCCCCTCTGTTTCAGCCCCTCTGTTTCTCGCCCTTTGTTTCTCGCCCACTGTTTCTCGCCCTCTGTTTCAGGCCCTCTGTTTCAGCCCCTCTGCTTCAGCCCCTCTTTTTCAGCCCCTCTGTTTCTCGCCTTCTGTTTCAGCCCCTCTGTTTCAGCCCCTCTGTTTCAGCCCCTCTGTTTCAGCCCCTCTGTTTCTCGCCCTCTGTTTCAGCCCCTCTGTATCTCGCCCTCTGTTTCAGCCCCTCTGTTTCTCGCCCTCTGTTTCTCGCTCTCTGTTTCTCGCCCTCTGTTTTTTCGCCCTCTGTTTCAGCCCCTTAGTTTCTCGCCCTCTGTTTCAGCCCCTCTGCGTCTCGCCCTCTGTTTCAGCCCCTCTGTTTCAGCCCCTCTGTTTCAGCCCCTCTGTTTCTCGCCCTCTGTTTAAGCCCCTCTGTTTCAGCCCCTCTGTTTCTCGCCCTCTGTTTCAGCCCCTCTGTTTCAGCCCCTCTGTATCAGCCCCTCTGTTTCAGCCCCTCTGTTTCTCGCCCTCTGTTTCTGGCCCTCTCTTTCAAACCCTCTGTTTCAGCCCGTCTGTTTCAGCCCCTCTGTTTCAGCCCCTCTGTTTCAGCCCCTCTGTTTCTCGCCCTCTGTTTCTGGCCCTCTGTTTCTCGCTCTCTGTTTCTCGCCCTCTGTTTCTCGCTCTGTGTTTCAGCCCCTCTGTTTCAGCCCCACTGGTTCAGCCCCTCTGTTTCAGCCCCTCTGTTTCTCGTCCTGTGTTTCTGCCCCTCTGTTTCTCGCCCTCTGTTTCAGCCCCTCTGTTTCAGCCCCTCTGTATCAGCCCCTCTCTTTCAGCCCATCTGTTTCTCGCCCTCTGTTTCTAGCCCTCTCTTTCAGCCCCTCTGTTTCAGCCCCTCTGTTTCTCGCCCTCTGTTTCTCGCTTTCTGTTTCTCGCCCTCTGTTTCTCGCCCTCTGTTTCAGGCCCTCTGTTTCAGCCCCTCTGTTTCAGCCCAACTGTTTCAGCCCCTCTGTTTCTAGCCCTCTGTTTCAGCCCCTCTGTTTCAGCCCCACTCTTTCAGCCCCTCTGTTTCAGCCCCTCGGTTTCTCGCCCTCTGTTTCTCGCTTTCTGTTTCTCGCCCTCTGTTTCTCGCCCTCTGTTTCAGGCCCTCTGTTTCAGCCCCTCTGTTTCAGCCCCTCTGTTTCACCCCCTCTGTTTCTCGCCCTATGTTTCTCGCCCTCTGTTTCTCGCCCTCTGTTTCTCGCTCTCGGTTTCTCGCCCTCTGTTTCTCGCCCTCTGTTTCAGCCCCTCTGTTTCAGCCCCTCTGTTTCAGCCCCTCTGTTTCTCGCCCTCGGTTTCTCGCCCACTGTTTCTCGCCCTCTGTTTCAGCCCCTCTGTTTCAGCCCCTCTGCTTCAGCCCCTCTGTTTCAGCCCCTCTGTTTCTCGCCCTCTGTTTCAGCCCCTCTGTTTCAGCCCCTCTGTTTCAGCCCCTCTGATTCTCGCCCTCTGTTTCAGCCCCTCTGTTTCTCGCCCTCTGTTTCAGCCCCTCAGCTTCAGCCCCTCTGTTTCAGCCCCTCTGTTTCTCGCCCTCTGTTTCAGCCCGTCTGTTTCAGCCCCTCTGTTTCAGCCCCTCTGTTTCACCCCCTCTGTTTCTCGCCCTCTGTTTCTAGCCCTCTGTTTCTCGCTCTCTGTTTCTCGCCCTCTGTTTCTCGCCCTGTGTTTCAGCCCCTCTGTTGCAGCCCCACTGGTTCAGCCCCTCTGTTTCAGCCCCTCTGTTTCTCGCCCTGTGTTTCAGCCCCTCTGTTTCTCGCCCTCTGTTTCAGCCCCTCTGTTTCAGCCCCTCTGTATCAGCCCCTCTGTTTCAGCCCATCTGTTTCTCGCCCTCTGTTTCTCGCTTTCTGTTTCTCGACCTCTGTTTCTCGCCCTCTGTTTCAGCCCCTCTGTTTCATCCCCTCTGTTTCAGCCCCTCTATTTCTCGCCCTCTGTTTCTCGCCCACTGTTTCTCGCCCTCTGTTTCAGGCCCTCTGTTTCAGCCCCTCTGTTTCAGCCCAACTGTTTCAGCCCCTCTGTTTCTCGCCCTCTGTTTCAGCTCCTCTGTTTCAGCCCATCTGTTTCTCGCCCTCTGTTTCAGCCCCTCTGTTTCAGCCCCTCTGTATCAGCCCCTCTGTTTCAGCCCCTCTGTTTCTCGCCCTCTGTTTCACGCCCTCTGTTTCAGCCCCTCTGTTTCAGCCCCTCTGTTTCAGCCCCTCTGTTTCAGCCCTTCTGTTTCAGCCCCTCTGTTTCTCGCCCTCTGTTTCTCGCCCTCTGTTTCTCGCTCTCTGTTTCTCGCCCTCTGTTTCTCGCCCTCTGTTTCTCGCCCTCTGTTTCAGCCCCTCTGTTTCAGCCCCCCTATTTCTCGCCCTCTGTTTCAGCCCCTCTGTTTCAGCCCCTCTGTTTCACACCCTCTGTTTCTGGCCCTCTGTTTCAGCCCCTCTGTTTCAGCCCCTCTGTTTCTCGCCCTCTGTTTCAGCCCCTCTGTTTCAGCCCCTCTGTATCAGCCCGTCTGTTTCAGCCCCTCTGTTTCTCGCACTCTGTTTCTCGCCCTCTGTTTCTGCCCCTCTGTTTCAGCCCCTCTGTTTCAGCCCCTCTGTTTCAGCCCCTCAGTTTCTCACCCTCTGTTTCTCGCTCTCTGTTTCTCGCTCTCTGTTTCTCGCCCTCTGTTTCTCGCCCTCTGTTTCAGCCCCTGTGTTTCAGCCCCTCTGGGTCAGCCCCTCTGTTTCAGCCCCTCTGTTTCTCGCCCTCTGTTGCAGCCCCTCTGTTTCTCGCCCTCTGTTTCAGCCCCTCTGTTTCAGCCCCTCTGTATCAGCCCCTCTGTTTCAGCCCCTCTGTTTCTCGCACTCTGTTTCTCGCACTCTGTTTCAGCCCCTCTGTTTCAGCCCCTCTGTATCAGCCCCTCTGTTTCTCGCCCTCTGTTTCTCGCCCTCTGTTTCTCGCCCTCTGTATCTCGCTCTCTGTTTCTCGCCCTCTGTTTCTAGCCCTCTGTTTCTCGCTCTCTGTTTCTCGCCCTCTGTTTCTCGCCCTGTGTTTCAGCCCCTCTGTTTCAGCCCCACTGGTTCAGCCCCTCTGTTTCAGCGCCTCTGTTTCTCGCCCTGTGTTTCAGCCCCTCTGTTTCTCGCCCTTTGTTTCAGCCCCTCTGTTTCAGCCCCTCTGTATCAGCCCCTCTGTTTCAGCCCATCTGTTTCTCGCCCTCTGTTTCTAGCCCTCTCTTTCAGCCCCTCTGTTTCAGCCCCTCTGTTTCAGCCCCTCTGTTTCTCGCCCTCTGTTTCTCGCTTTCTGTTTCTCGACCTCTGTTTCTCGCCCTCTGTTTCAGCCCCTCTGTTTCATCCCCTCTGTTTCAGCCCCTCTGTTTCTCGCCCTCTGTATCTCGCCCACTGTTTCTCGCCCTCTGTTTCAGGCCCTCTGTTTCAGCCCCTCTGTTTCAGCCCAACTGTTTCAGCCCCTCTGTTTCTCGCCCTCTGTTTCAGCCCCTCTGTTTCAGCCCCTCTGTTTCTCGCCCTCTGTTTCAGCTCCTCTGTTTCAGCCCCTCTGTATCAGCCCCTCTGTTTCAGCCCCTCTGCTTCAGCCCCTCTGTTTCACGCCCTCTGTTTCAGCCCCTCTGTTTCAGCCCCTCTGTTTCAGCCCCTCTGTTTCAGCCCTTCTGTTTCAGCCCCTCTGTTTCTCGACCTCTGTTTCTCGCCCTCTGTTTCTCGCTCTCTGTTTCTCGCCCTCTGTTTCTCGCCCTCTGTTTCTCGCCCTCTGTTTCAGCCCCTCTGTTTCAGCCCCTCTATTTCTCGCCCTCTGTTTCAGCCCCTCTGTTTCAGTCCCTCTGTTTCAGCCCCTCTGTTTCTGGCCCTCTGTTTCAGGCCCTCTGTTTCAGCCCCTCTGTTTCAGCCCCTCTGTTTCAGCCCCTCTGTTTCTCGCCCTCTGTTTCTCGCCCTCTGTTTCTCGCCCTCTGTTTCTCGCTCTCGGTTTCTCGCCCTCTGTTTCTCGCCCTCTGTTTCAGCCCCTCTGTTTCAGCCGCTCTGTTTCAGCCCCTCTGTTTCTCGCCCTCGGTTTCTCGCCCACTGTTTCTCGCCCTCTGTTTCAGCCCCTATGTTTCAGCCCCTCTGCTTCAGCCCCTCTGTTTCAGCCCCTCTGTTTCTCGCCCTCTGTTTCAGCCCCTCTGTTTCAGCCCCTCTGTTTCAGCCCCTCTGATTCTCGCCCTCTGTTTCAGCCCCTCTGTTTCTCGCCCTCTGTTTCAGCCCCTCTGCTTCACCCCCTCTGTTTCAGCCCCTCTGTTTCTCGCCCTCCGTTTCAGACCGTCTGTTTCAGCCCATCTGTTTCAGCCCCTCTGTTTCACCCCCTCTGTTTCTCGCCCTCTGTTTCTAGCCCTCTGTTTCTCGCTCTCTGTTTCTCGCCCTCTGTTTCTCGCCCTGTGTTTCAGCCCCTCTGTTTCAGCCCCACTGGTGCAGCCCCTCTGTTTCAGCCCCTCTGTTTCTCGCCCTGTGTTTCAGCCCCTCTGTTTCTCGCCCTCTGTTTCAGCCCCTCTGTTTCAGCCCCTCTGTATCAGCCCCTCTGTTTCAGCCCATCTGTTTCTCGCCCTCTGTTTCTCGCTTTCTGTTTCTCGACCTCTGTTTCTCGCCCTCTGTTTCAGCCCCTCTGTTTCATCCCCTCTGTTTCAGCCCCTCTGTTTCTCGCCCTCTGTTTCTCGCCCACTGTTTCTCGCCCTCTGTTTCAGGCCCTCTGTTTCAGCCCCTCTGTTTCAGCCCAACTGTTTCAGCCCCTCTGTTTCTCGCCCTCTGTTTCAGCCCCTCTGTTTCAGCCCCTCTGTTTCTCGCCCTCTGTTTCAGCCCCTCTGTTTCAGCCCCTCTGTATCAGCCCCTCTGTTTCAGCCCCTCTGTTTCTCGCCCAATGTTTCACGCCCTCTGTTTCAGCCCCTCTGTTTCAGCCCCTCTGTTTCAGCCCCTCTGTTTCAGCCCTTCTGTTTCAGCCCCTCTGTTTCTCGCCCTCTGTTTCTCGCCCTCTGTTTCTCGCTCTCTGTTTCTCGCCCTCTGTTTCTCGCCCTCTGTTTCTCGCCCTCTGTTTCAGCCCCTCTGTCTCAGCCCCTCTATTTGTCGCCCTCTGTTTCAGCCCCTCTGTTTCAGCCCCTCTGTTTCAGCCCCTCAGTTTCTCACCCTCTGTTTCTCGCTCTCTGTTTCTCGCTCTCTGTTTCTCGCCCTCTGTTTCTCGCCCTCTGTTTCTCGCCCTCTGTTTCAGCCCCTCTGTTTCATCCCCTCTGTTTCAGCCCCTCTGTTTCTCGCCCTCTGTTTCTCGCCCACTGTTTCTCGCCCTCTGTTTCAGGCCCTCTGTTTCAGCCCCTCTGTTTCAGCCCAACTGTTTCAGCCCCTCCGTTTCTCGCCCTCTGTTTCAGCCCCTCTGTTTCACCCCCTCTGTTTCTCGCCCTCTGTTTCAGCCCCTCTGTTTCAGCCCCTCTGTATCAGCCCCTCTGTTTCAGCCCCTCTGTTTCTCGCCCTCTGTTTCACGCCCTCTGTTTCAGCACCTCTGTTTCAGCCCCTCTGTTTCAGCCCCTCTGTTTCAGCCCTTCTGTTTCAGCCCCTCTGTTTCTCGCCCTCTGTTTCTCGCCCTCTGTTTCTCGCTCTCTGTTTCTCGCCCTCTGTTTCTCACCCTCTGTTTCTCGCCCACTGTTTCAGCCGCTCTGTTTCAGCCCCTCTGTTTCTCGCCCTCTGTTTCAGCCCCTCTGTTTAAGCCCCTCTGTTTCAGCCCCTCTGTTTCTGGCCCTCTGTTTCAGCCCCTCTGTTTCAGCCCCTCTGTTTCTCGCCCTCTGTTTCAGCCCCTCTGTTTCAGCCCCTCTGTATCAGCCCCTCTGTTTCAGCCCCTCTGTTTCTCGCACTCTGTTTCTCGCCCTCTGTTTCAGCCCCTCTGTTTCAGCCCCTCTGTTTCAGCCCCTCTGTTTCAGCCCCTCAGTTTCTCTCCCTCTGTTTCTCGCTCTCTGTTTCTCGCACTCTGTTTCTCGCCCTCTGTTTCTCGCCCTCTGTTTCAGCCCCTGTGTTTCAGCCCCTCTGGGTCAGCCCCTCTGTTTAAGCCCCTCTGTTTCACGCCCTCTGTTTCAGCCCCTCTGTTTCTCGCCCTCTGTTTCAGCCCCTCTGTTTCAGCCCCTCTGTATCAGCCCCTCTGTTTCTCGCACTCAGTTTCTCGCACTCTGTTTCAGCCCCTCTGTTTCGGCCCCTCTGTTTCGGCCCCTCTGTTTCTGCCCCTCTGTTTCTCGCCCTCTGTTTCTCGCCCTCTGTTTCTCGCCCTCTGTATCTCGCTCTCTGTTTCTCGCCCTCTGTTTCTCACCCACTGTTTCAGCCCCTCTGTTTCAGCCCCTCTGTTTCAGCCCCTCTGTTTCTCGCCCTCTGTTTCTCGCCCACTGTTTCTCGCCCTCTGTTTCAGCCCCTCTTTTTCAGCCCCTCTGCTTCAGCCCCTCTGTTTCAGCCCCTCTGTTTCTCGCCCTCTGTTTCAGCCCCTCTGTGTCCGCCCCTCTGTTTCAGCCCCTCTGTTTCAGCCCCTCTGTTTCTCGCCCTCTGTTTCAGCCCCTCTGTTTCTCGCCCTCTGTTTCTCGCTCTCTGTTTCTCGCTCTCTGTTTCTCGCCCTCTGTTTCTCCCCCTCTGTTTCAGCCCCTCAGTTTCTGCCCCTCTGGTTCAGCCGCTCTGTTTCAGCCCCTCTGTTTCTCGCCCTCTGTTTCAGCCCCTCTGTTTCTCGCCCTCTGTTTCAGCCCCTCTGTTTCAGCCCCTCTGTATCAGCCCCTCTGTTTCAGTCCCTCTGTTTCTCGCACTCTGTTCCTCGCCCTCTCTTTCAGCCCCTCTGTTTCAGCCCCTCTGTTTCAGCCCCTCTGTTTCAGCCCCTCTGTTTCTCGCCCTCTGTTTCTCGCCCTCTGTTTCTCGCCCTCTGTTTCTCGCTCTCTGTTTCTCGCCCTCTGTTTCTCGCCCTCTGTTTCAGCCACTCTGTTTCAGCCCCTCTGTTTCAGCCCCTCTGTTTCTCGCCCTCTGTGTCTCGCCCACTGTTTCTCGCCCTCTGTTTCAGCCCCTCTGTTTCAGCCCCTCTGCTTCAGCCCCTCTGTTTCAGCCCCTCTGTTTCTCGCCCTCTGTTTCAGCCCCTCTGTTTCAGCCCCTCTGTTTCAGCCCCTCTGTTTCTCGCCCTCTGTTTCAGCCCCTCTGTTTCTCGCCCTCTGTTTCAGCCCCTCTGTTTCAGCCCCTCTGTATCAGCCCCTCTGTTTCAGCCCCTCTGTTTCTCGCACTCTGTTTCTCGCCCTCTGTTTCAGCCCCTCTGTTTCAGCCCCTCTGTTTCAGCCCCTCTGTTTCAGCCCCTCTGTTTCTCGCCCTCTGTTTCTCGCTCTCTGTTTCTCGCTCTCTGTTTCTCGCCCTCTGTTTTTTCGCCCTCTGTTTCAGCCCCTCTGTTTCTCGCCCTCTGTTTCAGCCCCTCTGCTTCTCGCCCTCTGTTTCAGCCCCTCTGTTTCAGCCCCTCTGTTTCAGCCCCTCTGTTTCACGCCCTCTGTTTCAGCCCCTCTGTTTCAGCCCCTCTGTTTCTCGCCCTCTGTTTCAGCCCCTCTGTTTCAGCCCCTCTGTATCAGCCCCTCTGTTTCAGCCCCTCTGTTTCTCGCCCTCTGTTTCTCGCCCTCTCTTTCAAACCCTCTGTTTCAGCCCGTCTGTTTCAGCCCCTCTGTTTCAGCCCCTCTGTTTCAGCCCCTCTGTTTCTCGACCTCTGTTCCTAGCCCTCTGTTTCAGCCCCTCTGTTTCAGCCCCTCTCTTTCAGCCCCTCTGTTTCAGCCCCTCTGTTTCTCGCCCTCTGTTTCTCGCTTTCTGTTTCTCGCCCTCTGTTTCTCGCCCTCTGTTTCAGGCCCTCTGTTTCAGCCCCTCTGTTTCAGCCCCTCTGTTTCAGCCCCTCTGTTTCTCGCCATCTGTTTCTCGCCCTCTGTTTCTCGCCCTCTGTTTCTCGCTCTCTGTTTCTCGCCCTCTGTTTCTCGCCCTCTTTTTCAGCCCCTCTGTTTCAGCCCCTCTGTTTCAGCCCCTCTGTTTCAGCCCCTCTGTTTCTCGCCCTCTGTTTCTCGCTTTCTGTTTCTCGCCCTCTGTTTCTCGCCCTCTGTTTCAGCCCCTCTGTTTCATCCCCTCTGTTTCAGCCCCTCTGTTTCTCGCCCTCTGTTTCTCGCCCACTGTTTCTCGCCCTCTGTTTCAGGCCCTCTGTTTCAGCCCCTCTGTTTCAGCCCAACTGTTTCAGCCCCTCCGTTTCTCGCCCTCTGTTTCAGCCCCTCTGTTTCAGCCCCTCTGTTTCTCGCCCTCTGTTTCAGCCCCTCTGTTTCAGCCCCTCTGTATCAGCCCCTCTGTTTCAGCCCCTCTGTTTCTCGCCCTCTGTTTCACGCCCTCTGTTTCAGCACCTCTGTTTCAGCCCCTCTGTTTCAGCCCCTCTGTTTCAGCCCTTCTGTTTCAGCCCCTCTGTTTCTCGCCCTCTGTTTCTCGCCCTCTGTTTCTCGCTCTCTGTTTCTCGCCCTCTGTTTCTCACCCTCTGTTTCTCGCCCTCTGTTTCAGCCGCTCTGTTTCAGCCCCTCTGTTTCTCGCCCTCTGTTTCAGCCCCTCTGTTTAAGCCCCACTGTTTCAGCCCCTCTGTTTCTGGCCCTCTGTTTCAGCCCCTCTGTTTCAGCCCCTCTGTTTCTCGCCCTCTGTTTCAGCCCCTCTGTTTCAGCCCCTCTGTATCAGCCCCTCTGTTTCAGCCCCTCTGTTTCTCGCACTCTGTTTCTCGCCCTCTGTTTCAGCCCCTCTGTTTCAGCCCCTCTGTTTCAGCCCCTCAGTTTCTCTCCCTCTGTTTCTCGCTCTCTGTTTCTCGCTCTCTGTTTCTCGCCCTCTGTTTCTCGCCCTCTGTTTCAGCCCCTGTGTTTCAGCCCCTCTGGGTCAGCCCCTCTGTTTAAGCCCCTCTGTTTCTCGCCCTCTGTTTCAGCCCCTCTGTTTCTCGCCCTCTGTTTCAGCCCCTCTGTTTCAGCCCCTCTGTATCAGCCCCTCTGTTTCTCGCACTCAGTTTCTCGCACTCTGTTTCAGCCCCTCTGTTTCGGCCCCTCTGTTTCGGCCCCTCTGTTTCTGCCCCTCTGTTTCTCGCCCTCTGTTTCTCGCCCTCTGTTTCTCGCACTCTGTATCTCGCTCTCTGTTTCTCGCCCTCTGTTTCTCGCCCACTGTTTCAGCCCCTCTGTTTCAGCCCCTCTGTTTCAGCCCCTCTGTTTCTCGCCCTCTGTTTCTCGCCCACTGTTTCTCGCCCTCTGTTTCAGCCCCTCTTTTTCAGCCCCTCTGCTTCAGCCCCTCTGTTTCAGCCCCTCTGTTTCTCGCCCTCTGTTTCAGCCCCTCTGTGTCCGCCCCTCTGTTTCAGCCCCTCTGTTTCAGCCCCTCTGTTTCTCGCCCTCTGTTTCAGCCCCTCTGTTTCTCGCCCTCTGTTTCTCGCTCTCTGTTTCTCGCTCTCTGTTTCTCGCCCTCTGTTTCTCCCCCTCTGTTTCAGCCCCTCAGTTTCAGCCCCTCTGGTTCAGCCGCTCTGTTTCAGCCCCTCTGTTTCTCGCCCTCTGTTTCAGCCCCTCTGTTTCTCGCCCTCTGTTTCAGCCCCTCTGTTTCAGCCCCTCTGTATCAGCCCCTCTGTTTCAGTCCCTCTGTTTCTCGCACTCTGTTCCTCGCCCTCTGTTTCAGCCCCTCTGTTTCAGCCCCTCTGTTTCAGCCCCTCTGTTTCAGCCCCTCTGTATCAGCCCCTCTGTTTCTCGCACTCAGTTTCTCGCACTCTGTTTCAGCCCCTCTGTTTCGGCCCCTCTGTTTCGGCCCCTCTGTTTCTGCCCCTCTGTTTCTCGCCCTCTGTTTCTCGCCCTCTGTTTCTCGCCCTCTGTATCTCGCTCTCTGTTTCTCGCCCTCTGTTTCTCGCCCACTGTTTCAGCCCCTCTGTTTCAGCCCCTCTGTTTCAGCCCCTCTGTTTCTCGCCCTCTGTTTCTCGCCCACTGTTTCTCGCCTCTGTTTCAGCCCCTCTTTTTCAGCCCCTCTGCTTCAGCCCCTCTGTTTCAGCCCCTCTGTTTCTCGCCCTCTGTTTCAGCCCCTCTGTGTCCGCCCCTCTGTTTCAGCCCCTCTGTTTCAGCCCCTCTGTTTCTCGCCCTCTGTTTCAGCCCCTCTGTTTCTCGTTCTCTGTTTCTCGCTCTCTGTTTCTCGCTCTCTGTTTCTCGCCCTCTGTTTCTCCCCCTCTGTTTCAGCCCCTCAGTTTCAGCCCCTCTGGTTCAGCCGCTCTGTTTCAGCCCCTCTGTTTCTCGCCCTCTGTTTCAGCCCCTCTGTTTCTCGCCCTCTGTTTCAGCCCCTCTGGTTCAGCCCCTCTGTATCAGCCCCTCTGTTTCAGTCCCTCTGTTTCTCGCACTCTGTTCCTCGCCCTCTGTTTCAGCCCCTCTGTTTCAGCCCCTCTGTTTCAGCCCCTCTGTTTCAGCCCCTCTGTTTCTCGCCCTCTGTTTCTCGCCCTCTGTTTCTCGCCCTCTGTTTCTCGCTCTCTGTTTCTCGCCCTCTGTTTCTCGCCTTCTGTTTCAGCCCCTCTGTTTCAGCCCCTCTGTTTCAGCCCCTCTGTTTCTCGCCCTCTGTTTCTCGCCCACTGTTTCTCGCCCTCTGTTTCAGCCCCTCTGTTTCAGCCCCTCTGCTTCAGCCCCTCTGTTTCAGCCCCTCTGTTTCTCGCCCTCTGTTTCAGCCCCTCTGTTTCAGCCCCTCTGTTTCAGCCCCTCTGTTTCTCGCCCTCTGTTTCAGCCCCTCTGTTTCTCGCCCTCTGTTTCAGCCCCTCTGTTTCAGCCCCTCTGTATCAGCCCGTCTGTTTCAGCCCCTCTGCTTCTCGCTCTCTGTTTCTCGCCCTCTGTTTCAGCCCCTCTGTTTCAGCCCCTCTGTTTCAGCCCCTCTGTTTCAGCCCCTCTGTTTCTCGCCCTCTGTTTCTCGCTCTCTGTTTCTCGCTCTCTGTTTCTCGCCCTCTGTTTTTTCGCCCTCTGTTTCAGCCCCTCTGTTCCTCGCCCTCTGTTTCAGCCCCTCTGCTTCTCGCCCTCTGTTTCAGCCCCTCTGTTTCAGCCCCTCTGTTTCAGCCCCTCTGTTTCTCGCCCTCTGTTTCAGCCCCTCTGTTTCAGCCCCTCTCTTTCTCGCCCTCTGTTTCAGCCCCTCTGTTTCAGCCCCTCTGTATCAGCCCCTCTGTTTCAGCCCCTCTGTTTCTCGCCCTCTGTTTCTCGCCCTCTCTTTCAAACCCTCTGTTTCAGCCCGTCTGTTTCAGCCCCTCTGTTTCAGCCCCTATGTTTCAGCCCCTCTGTTTCTCGCCCTCTGTTTCTAGCCCTCTGTTTCTCGCTCTCTGTTTCTCGCCCTCTGTTTCTCGCCCTGTGTTTCAGCTCCTCTGTTTCAGCCCCACTGGTTCAGCCCCTTTGTTTCAGCCCCTCTGTTTCTCGCCCTGTGTTTCAGCCCCTCTGTTTCTCGCCCTCTGTTTCAGCCCCTCTGTTTCAGCCCCTCTGTATCAGCCCCTCTGTTTCAGCCCATCTGTTTCTCGCCCTCTGTTTCTAGCCCTCTCTTTCAGCCCCTCTGTTGCAGCCCCTCTGTTTCAGCCCCTCTGTTTCTCGCCCTCTGTTTCTCGCTTTCTGTTTCTCCACCACTGTTTCTCGCCCTCTGTTTCAGCCCCTCTGTTTCATCCCCTCTGTTTCAGCCCCTCTGTTTCTCGCCCTCTGTTTCTCGCCCACTGTTTCTCGCCCTCTGTTTCAGGCCCTCTGTTTCAGCCCCTCTGTTTCAGCCCAACTGTTTCAGCCCCTCTGTTTCTCGCCCTCTGTTTCAGCCCCTCTGTTTCAGCCCCTCTGTTTCTCGCCCTCTGTTTCAGCCCCTCTGTTTCAGCCCCTCTGTATCAGACCCTCTGTTTCAGCCCCTCTGTTTCTCGCCCTCTGTTTCACGCCCTCTGTTTCAGCCCCTCTGTTTCAGCCCCTCTGTTTCAGCCCCTCTGTTTCAGCCCTTCTGTTTCAGCCCCTCTGTTTCTCGCCCTCTGTTTCTCGCCCTCTGTTTCTCGCTCTCTGTTTCTCGCCCTCTGTTTCTCGCCCTCTGTTTCTCGCCCTCTGTTTCAGCCCCTCTGTTTCAGCCCCTCTATTTCTCGCCCTCTTTTTCAGCCCCTCTGTTTCAGCCCCTCTGTTTCAGCCCCTCTGTTTCTGGCCCTCTGTTTCAGCCCCTCTGTTTCAGCCCCTCTGTTTCTCGCCCTCTGTTTCAGCCCCTCTGTTTCAGCCCCTCTGTATCAGCCCCTCTGTTTCAGCCCCCCTGTTTCTCGCACTCTGTTTCTCGCCCTCTGTTTCAGCCCCTCTGTTTCAGCCCCTCTGTTTAGCCCCTCTGTTTCAGCCCCTCAGTTTCTCACCCTCTGTTTCTCGCTCTCTGTTTCTCGCTCTCTGTTTCTCGCCCTCTGTTTCTCGCCCTCTGTTTCAGCCCCTGTGTTTCAGCCCCTCTGGGTCAGCCCCTCTGTTTCAGCCCCTCTGTTTCTCGCCCTCTGTTTCAGCCCCTCTGTTTCTCGCCCTCTGTTTCAGCCCCTCTGTTTCAGCCCCTCTGTATCAGCCGCTCTGTTTCAGCCCCTCTGTTTCTCGCACTCTGTTTCTCGCACTCTGTTTCTCGCCCTCTGTATCTCGCTCTCTGTTTCTCGCCCTCTGTTTCTCGCCCTCTGTTTCAGCCCCTCTGTTTCAGCCCCTCTGTTTCAGCCCCTCTGTTTCTCGCCCTCTGTTTCTCGCCCACTGTTTCTCGCCCTCTGTTTCAGCCCCTCTTTTTCAGCCCCTCTGCTTCAGCCCCTCTGTTTCAGCCCCTCTGTTTCTCGCCCTCTGTTTCAGCCCCTCTGTTTCCGCCCCTCTGTTTCAGCCCCTCTGTTTCAGCCCCTCTGTTTCTCGCCCTCTGTTTCAGCCCCTCTGTTTCTCGCCCTCTGTTTCTCGCTCTCTGTTTCTCGCTCTCTGTTTCTCGCCCTCTGTTTCTCCCCCTCTGTTTCAGCCCCTCTGTTTCAGCCCCTCTGGTTCAGCCGCTCTGTTTCAGTCCCTCTGTTTCTCGCCCTCTGTTTCAGCCCCTCTGTTTCTCGACCTCTGTTTCAGCCCCTCTGTTTCAGCCCCTCTGTATCAGCCCCTCTGTTTCAGCCCTTCTGTTTCTCGCCCTCTGTTTCAGCCCCTCTGTTTCAGCCCCTCTGTTTCAGCCCCTCTGTTTCAGCCCCTCTGTTTCTCGCCCTCTGTTTCTCGCCCTCTGTTTCTCGCCCTCTGTTTCTCGCTCTCTGT
Organism: Stegostoma tigrinum; assembly: GCF_030684315.1. NCBI lineage: Eukaryota > Metazoa > Chordata > Chondrichthyes > Orectolobiformes > Stegostomatidae > Stegostoma > Stegostoma tigrinum. The sequence goes on along the minus strand of NW_026728047.1, from coordinate 985,517 downwards.
TTCTCGCCCTCTGTTTCACGCCCTCTGTTTCAGCCCCTCTGTTTCAGCCCCTCTGTTTCAGCCCCTCTGTTTCTCGCCCTCTGTTTCTCGCCCACTGTTTCTCGCCCTCTGTTTCAGCCCCTCTGTTTCAGCCCCTCTGCTTCAGCCCCTCTGTTTCAGCCCCTCTGTTTCTTGCCCTCTGTTTCAGCCCCTCTGTTTCAGCCCCTCTGTTTCAGCCCCTCTGTTTCTCGCCCTCTGTTTCAGCCCCTCTGTTTCTCGCCCTCTGTTTCAGCCCCTCTGTTTCAGCCCATCTGTATCAGCCCCTCTGTTTCAGCCCCTCTGTTTCTCGCACTCTGTTTCTCGCCCTCTGTTTCAGCCCCTCTGTTTCAGCCCCTCTGTTTCAGCCCCTCTGTTTCAGCCACTCTGTTTCTCGCCCTCTGTTTCTCGCCCTCTGTTTCGCGCCCTCTGTTTCTCGCTCTCTGTTTCTCGCCCTCTGTTTCTCGCCCTCTGTTTCAGCCCATCTGTTTCAGCCCCTCTGTTTCAGCACCTCTGTTTCTCGCCCTCTGTTTCTCGCCCACTGTTTCTCGCCCACTGTTTCAGCCCCTCTGTTTCAGCCCCTCTGCTTCAGCCCCTCTGTTTCAGCCCCTCTGTTTCTCGCCTTCTGTTTCAGCCCCTCTGTTTCAGCCCCTCTGTTTCAGCCCCTCTGTTTCAGCCCCTCTGTTTCTCGCCCTCTGTTTCAGCCCCTCTGTTTCTCGCACTCTGTTTCAGCCCCTCTGTTTCTCTCCCTCTGTTTCTCGCTTTCTGTTTCTCGCTCTCTGTTTCTCGCCCTCTGTTTTTTCGCCCTCTGTTTCAGCCCCTTAGTTTCTCGCCCTCTGTTTCAGCCCCTCTGCGTCTCGCCCTCTGTTTCAGCCCCTCTGTTTCAGCCCCTCTGTTTCAGCCCCTCTGTTTCTCGCCCTCTGTTTCAGCCCCTCTGTTTCAGCCCCTCTGTTTCTCGCCCTCTGTTTCAGCCCCTCTGTTTCAGCCCCTCTGTATCAGCCCCTCTGTTTCAGCCCCTCTGTTTCTCGCCCTCTGTTTCTCGCCCTCTCTTTCAAACCCTCTGTTTCAGCCCGTCTGTTTCAGCCCCTCTGTTTCAGCCCCTCTGTTTCAGCCCCTCTGTTTCTCGCCCTCTGTTTCTAGCCCTCTGTTTCTCGCTCTCTGTTTCTCGCCCTCTGTTTCTCGCCCTGTGTTTCAGCCCCTCTGTTTCAGCCCCACTGGTTCAGCCCCTCTGTATCAGTCCCTCTCTTTCAGCCCATCTGTTTCTCGCCCTCTGTTTCTAGCCCTCTCTTTCAGCCCCTCTGTTTCAGCCCCTCTGTTTCTCGCCCTCTGTTTCTCGCCCTCTGTTTCAGGCCCTCTGTTTCAGCCCCTCTGTTTCAGCCCAACTGTTTCAGCCCCTCTGTTTCTCGCCCTCTGTTTCTCGCCCACTGTTTCTCGCCCTCTGTTTCAGGCCCTCTGTTTCAGCCCCTCTGTTTCAGCCCAACTGTTTCAGCCCCTCTGTTTCTCGCCCTCTGTTTCAGCCCCTCTGTTTCAGCCCCTCTGTTTCTCGCCCTCTGTTTCAGCCCCTCTGTTTCAGCCCCTCTGTATCAGCCCCTCTGTTTCAGCCCCTCTGTTTCTCGCCCTCTGTTTCACGCCCTCTGTTTCAGCCCCTCTGTTTCAGCCCCTCTGTTTCAGCCCCTCTGTTTCAGCCCTTCTGTTTCAGCCCCTCTGTTTCTCGCCCTCTGTTCCTCGCCCTCTGTTTCTCGCTCTCTGTTTCTCGCCCTCTGTTTCTCGCCCTCTGTTTCTCGCCCTCTGTTTCAGCCCCTCTGTTTCAGCCCCTCTATTTCTCGCCCTCTGTTTCAGCCCCTCTGTTTCAGCCTCTCTGTTTCAGCCCCTCTGTTTCTGGCCCTCTGTTTCAGCCCCTCTGTTTCAGCCCCTCTGTTTCTCGCCCTCTGTTTCAGCCCCTCTGTTTCAGCCCCTCTGTATCAGCCCCTCTGTTTCAGCCCCTCTGTTTCTCGCACTCTGTTTCTCGCCCTCTGTTTCAGCCCCTCTGTTTCAGCCCCTCTGTTTCAGCCCCTCAGTTTCTCACCCTCTGTTTCTCGCTCTCTGTTTCTCGCTCTCTGTTTCTCGCCCTCTGTTTCTCGCCCTCTGTTTCAGCCCCTGTGTTTCAGCCCCTCTGGGTCAGCCCCTCGGTTTCAGCCCCTCTTTTTCTCGCCCTCTGTTTCAGCCCCTCTGTTTCTCGCCCTCTGTTTCAGCCCCTCTGTTTCAGCCCCTCTGTATCAGCCCCTCTGTTTCAGCCCCTCTGTTTCTCGCACTCTGTTTCTCGCACTCTGTTTCAGCCCCTCTGTTTCAGCCCCTCTGTTTCAGCCCCTCTGTTTCTCGCCCTCTGTTTCTCGCCCTCTGTTTCTCGCACTCTGTATCTCGCTCTCTGTTTCTCGCCCTCTGTTTCTCGCCCTCTGTTTCAGCCCCTCTGTTTCAGCCCCTCTGTTTCAGCACCTCTGTTTCTCGCCCTCTGTTTCTCGCCCACTGTTTCTCGCCCTCTGTTTCAGCCCCTCTTTTTCAGCCCCTCTGCTTCAGCCCCTCTGTTTCAGCCCCTCTGTTTCTCGCCCTCTGTTTCAGCCCCTCTGTTTCCGCCCCTCTATTTCAGCCCCTCTGTTTCAGCCCCTCTGTTTCTCGCCCTCTGTTTCAGCCCCTCTGTTTCTCGCCCTCTGTTTCTCGCTCTCTGTTTCTCGCTCTCTGTTTCTCGCCCTCTGTTTCTCCCCCTCTGTTTCAGGCCCTCTGTTTCAGCCCCTCTGTTTCAGCCCAACTGTTTCAGCCCCTCTGTTTCTCGCTCTCTGTTTCAGCCCCTCTGTTTCAGCCCCTCTGTTTCTCGCCCTCTGTTTCAGCCCCTCTGTTTCAGCCCCTCTGTATCAGCCCCTCTGTTTCAGCCCCTCTGTTTCTCGCCCTCTGTTTCAAACCCTCTGTTTCAGCCCCTCTGTTTCAGCCCCTCTGTTTCAGCCCCTCTGTTTCAGCCCTTCTGTTTCAGCCCCTCTGTTTCTCGCCCTCTGTTTCTCGCCCTCTGTTTCTCGCTCTCTGTTTCTCGCCCTCTGTTTCTCGCCCTCTGTTTCTCGCCCTCTGTTTCAGCCCCTCTGTTTCAGCCCCTCTATTTCTCGCCCTCTTTTTCAGCCCCTCTGTTTCAGCCCCTCTGTTTCAGCCCCTCTGTTTCAGCCCCTCTGTTTCTCGCCCTCTGTTTCACGCCCTCTGTTTCAGCCCCTCTGTTTCAGCCCCTCTGTTTCAGCCCCTCTGTTTCAGCCCTTCTGTTTCAGCCCCTCTGTTTCTCGCCCTCTGTTCCTCGCCCTCTGTTTCTCGCTCTCTGTTTCTCGCCCTCTGTTTCTCGCCCTCTGTTTCTCGCCCTCTGTTTCAGCCCCTCTGTTTCAGACCCTCTATTTCTCGCCCTCTGTTTCAGCCCCTCTGTTTCAGCCTCTCTGTTTCAGCCCCTCTGTTTCTGGCCCTCTGTTTCAGCCCCTCTGTTTCAGCCCCTCTGTTTCTCGCCCTCTGTTTCAGCCCCTCTGTTTCAGCCCCTCTGTATCAGCCCCTCTGTTTCAGCCCCTCTGTTTCTTGCACTCTGTTTCTCGCCCTCTGTTTCAGCCCCTCTGTTTCAGCCCCTCTGTTTCAGCCCCTCAGTTTCTCACCCTCTGTTTCTCGCTCTCTGTTTCTCGCTCTCTGTTTCTCGCCATCTGTTTCTCGCCCTCTGTTTCAGCCCCTGTGTTTCAGCCCCTCTGGGTCAGCCCCTCGGTTTCAGCCCCACTGTTTCCCGCCCTCTGTTTCAGCCCCTCTGTTTCTCGCCCTCTGTTTCAGCCCCTCTGTTTCAGCCCCTCTGTATCAGCCCCTCTGTTTCAGCCCCTCTGTTTCTCGCACTCTGTTTCTCGCACTCTGTTTCAGCCCCTCTGTTTCAGCCCCTCTGTTTCAGCCCCTCTGTTTCTCGCCCTCTGTTTCTCGCCCTCTGTTTCTCGCCCTCAGTATCTCGCTCTCTGTTTCTCGCCCTCTGTTTCTCGCCCTCTGTTTCAGCCCCTCTGTTTCAGCCCCTCTGTTTCAGCACCTCTGTTTCTCGCCCTCTGTTTCTCGCCCACTGTTTCTCGCCCTCTGTTTCAGCCCCTCTTTTTCAGCCCCTCTGCTTCAGCCCCTCTGTTTCAGCCCCTCTGTTTCTCGCCCTCTGTTTCAGCCCCTCTGTTTCCGCCCCTCTATTTCAGCCCCTCTGTTTCAGCCCCTCTGTTTCTCGCCCTCTGTTTCAGCCCCTCTGTTTCTCGCCCTCTGTTTCTCGCTCTCTGTTTCTCGCTCTCTGTTTCTCGCCCTCTGTTTCTCCCCCTCTGTTTCAGGCCCTCTGTTTCAGCCCCTCTGTTTCAGCCCAACTGTTTCAGCCCCTCTGTTTCTCGCCCTCTGTTTCAGCCCCTCTGTTTCAGCCCCTCTGTTTCTCGCCCTCTGTTTCAGCCCCTCTGTTTCAGCCCCTCTGTATCAGCCCCTCTGTTTCAGCCCCTCTGTTTCTCGCCCTCTGTTTCACGCCCTCTGTTTCAGCCCCTCTGTTTCAGCCCCTCTGTTTCAGCCCCTCTGTTTCAGCCCTTCTGTTTCAGCCCCTCTGTTTCTCGCCCTCTGTTCCTCGCCCTCTGTTTCTCGCTCTCTGTTTCTCGCCCTCTGTTTCTCGCCCTCTGTTTCTCGCCCTCTGTTTCAGCCCCTCTGTTTCAGCCCCTCTATTTCTCGCCCTCTTTTTCAGCCCCTCTGTTTCAGCCCCTCTGTTTCAGCCCCTCTGTTTCTGGCCCTCTGTTTCAGCCCCTCTGTTTCAGCCCCTCTGTTTCTCGCCCTCTGTTTCAGCCCCTCTGTTTCAGCCCCTCTGTTTCTCGCCCTCTGTTTCTCGCCCTCTGTTTCTAGCCCTCTCTTTCAGCCCCTCTGTTTCAGCCCCTCTGTTTCAGCCCCTCTGTTTCTCGCCCTCTGTTTCTCGCCCTCTGTTTCTCGCCCTCTGTTTCAGCCCCTCTGTTTCAGCCCCTCTGTTTCAGCCCCTCTGTTTCTCGCCCTCTGTTTCAGCCCCTCTGTTTCAGCCCCTCTGTTTCTCGCCCTCTGTTTCAGCCCCTCTGTTTCAGCCCCTCTGTATCAGCCCCTCTGTTTCAGCCCCTCTGTTTCTCGCCCTCTGTTTCTCGCCCTCTCTTTCAAACCCTCTGTTTCAGCCCGTCTGTTTCAGCCCCTCTGTTTCAGCCCCTCTGTTTCAGCCCCTCTTTTTCTCGCCCTCTGTTTCTCGCCCTCTGTTTCTCGCTCTCTGTTTCTCGCCCTCTGTTTCTCGCCCTGTGTTTCAGCCCCACTGTTTCAGCCCCACTGGTTCAGCCCCTCTGTTTCAGCCCCTCTGTTTCTCGTCCTGTGTTTCAGCCCCTCTGTTTCTCGCCCTCTGTTTCAGCCCCTCTGTTTCAGCCCCTCTGTATCAGCCCCTCTCTTTCAGCCCATCTGTTTCTCGCCCTCTGTTTCTAGCCCTCTCTTTCAGCCCCTCTGTTTCAGCCCCTCTGTTTCTCGCCCTCTGTTTCTCGCTTTCTGTTTCTCGCCCTCTGTTTCTCGCCCTCTGTTTCAGGCCCTCTGTTTCAGCCCCTCTGTTTCAGCCCAACTGTTTCAGCCCCTCTGTTTCTAGCCCTCTGTTTCAGCCCCTCTGTTTCAGCCCCTCTCTTTCAGCCCCTCTGTTTCAGCCCCTCGGTTTCTCGCCCTCTGTTTCTCGCTCTCTGTTTCTCGCCCTCTGTTTCTCGCCCTCTGTTTCTCGCCCTCTGTTTCAGCCCCTCTGTTTCAGCCCCTCTATTTCTCGCCCTCTGTTTCAGCCCCTCTGTTTCAGCCCCTCTGTTTCAGCCCCTCTGTTTCAGCCCCTCTGTTTCTCGCCCTCTGTTTCAGCCCCACTGTTTCAGCCCCTCTGTATCAGCCCCTCTGTTTCAGCCCCTCTGTTTCTCGCACTCTGTTTCTCGCCCTCTGTTTCAGCCCCTCTGTTTCAGCCCCTCTGTTTCAGCCCCTCTGTTTCAGCCCCTCAGTTTCTCACCCTCTGTTTCTCGCTCTCTGTTTCTCGCTCTCTGTTTCTCGCCCTCTGTTTCTCGCCCTCTGTTTCAGCCCCTGTGTTTCAGCCCCTCTGGGTCAGCCCCTCTGTTTCAGCCCCTCTGTTTCTCGCCCTCTGTTTCAGCCCCTCTGTTTCTCGCCCTCTGTTTCAGCCCCTCTGTTTCAGCCCCTCTGTATCAGCCCCTCTGTTTCAGCCCCTCTGTTTCTCGCCCTCTGTTTCTCGCCCTCTCTTTCAAACCCTCTGTTTCAGCCCGTCTGTTTCAGCCCCTCTGTTTCAGCCCCTCTGTTTCAGCCCCTCTTTTTCTCGCCCTCTGTTTCTCGCCCTCTGTTTCTCGCTCTCTGTTTCTCGCCCTCTGTTTCTCGCCCTGTGTTTCAGCCCCACTGTTTCAGCCCCACTGGTTCAGCCCCTTTGTTTCAGCCCCTCTGTTTCTCGTCCTGTGTTTCAGCCCCTCTGTTTCTCGCCCTCTGTTTCAGCCCCTCTGTTTCAGCCCCTCTGTATCAGCCCCTCTCTTTCAGCCCATCTGTTTCTCGCCCTCTGTTTCTAGCCCTCTCTTTCAGCCCCTCTGTTTCAGCCCCTCTGTTTCTCGCCCTCTGTTTCTCGCTTTCTGTTTCTCGCCCTCTGTTTCTCGCCCTCTGTTTCAGGCCCTCTGTTTCAGCCCCTCTGTTTCAGCCCAACTGTTTCAGCCCCTCTGTTTCTAGCCCTCTGTTTCAGCCCCTCTGTTTCAGCCCCTCTCTTTCAGCCCCTCTGTTTCAGCCCCTCGGTTTCTCGCCCTCTGTTTCTCGCTCTCTGTTTCTCGCCCTCTGTTTCTCGCCCTCTGTTTCTCGCCCTCTGTTTCAGCCCCTCTGTTTCAGCCCCTCTATTTCTCGCCCTCTGTTTCAGCCCCTCTGTTTCAGCCCCTCTGTTTCAGCCCCTCTGTTTCAGCCCCTCTGTTTCTCGCCCTCTGTTTCAGCCCCACTGTTTCAGCCCCTCTGTATCAGCCCCTCTGTTTCAGCCCCTCTGTTTCTCGCACTCTGTTTCTCGCCCTCTGTTTCAGCCCCTCTGTTTCAGCCCCTCAGTTTCTCACCCTCTGTTTCTCGCTCTCTGTTTCTCGCTCTCTGTTTCTCGCCCTCTGTTTCTCGCCCTCTGTTTCAGCCCCTGTGTTTCAGCCCCTCTGGGTCAGCCCCTCTGTTTCAGCCCCTCTGTTTCTCGCCCTCTGTTTCAGCCCCTCTGTTTCTCGCCCTCTGTTTCAGCCCCTCTGTTTCAGCCCCTCTGTATCATCCCCTCTGTTTCAGCCCCTCTGTTTCTCGCACTCTGTTTCTCGCACTCTGTTTCAGCCCCTCTGTTTCAGCCCCTCTGTTTCAGCCCCTCTGTTTCTCGCCCACTGTTTCTCGCCCTCTGTATCTCGCTCACTGTTTCTCGCCCTCTGTTTCTCGCCCTCTGTTTCAGCCCCTCTGTTTCAGCCCCTCTGTTTCAGCCCCTCTGTTTCTCGCCCTCTGTTTCTCGCCCACTGTTTCTCGCCCTCTGTTTCAGCCCCTCTTTTTCAGCCCCTCTGCTTCAGCCCCTCTGTTTCAGCCCCTCTGTTTCCGCCCCTCTGTTTCAGCCCCTCTGTTTCAGCCCCTCTGTTTCTCGCCCTCTGTTTCAGCCCCTCTGTTTCTCGCCCTCTGTTTCTCGCTCTCTGTTTCTCGCTCTCTGTTTCTCGCCCTCTGTTTCTCCCCCTCTGTTTCAGCCCCTCTGTTTCAGCCCCTCTGGTTCAGCCGCTCTGTTTCAGCCCCTCTGTTTCTCGCCCTCTGTTTCAGCCCCTCTGTTTCTCGCCCTCTGTTTCAGCCCCTCTGTTTCAGCCCCTCTGTATCAGCCCCTCTGTTTCAGCCCCTCTGTTTCTCGCACTCTGTTTCTCGCCCTCTGTTTCAGCCCCTCTGTTTCAGCCCCTCTGTTTCAGCCCCTCTGTTTCAGCCCCTCTGTTTCTCGCCCTGTGTTTCTCGCCCTCTGTTTCTCGCCCTCTGTTTCTCGCTGTCTGTTTCTCGCCCTCTGTTTCTCGCCCTCTGTTTCAGCCCCTCTGTTTCAGCCCCTCTGTTTCAGCCCCTCTGTTTCTCGCCTTCTGTTTCTCGCCCACTGTTTCTCGCCCTCTGTTTCAGCCCTTCTGTTTCAGCCCCTCTGCTTCAGCCCCTCTGTTTCAGCCCCTCTGTTTCTCGCCCTCTGTTTCAGCCCCTCTGTTTCAGCCCCTCTGTTTCAGCCCCTCTGTTTCTCGCCCTCTGTTTCAGCCCCTCTGTTTCTCGCCCTCTGTTTCAGCCCCTCTGTTTCAGCCCCTCTGTATCAGCCCCTCTGTTTCAGCCCCTCTGTTTCTCGCACTCTGTTTCTCGCCCTCTGTTTCAGCCCCTCTGTTTCAGCCCCTCTGTTTCAGCCCCTCTGTTTCAGCCCCTCTGTTTCTCGCCCTCTGTTTCTCGCCCTCTGTTTCTCGCCCTCTGCTTCAGCCCCTCTGTTTCAGCCCCTCTGTTTCTCGCCTTCTGTTTCAGCCCCTCTGTTTCAGCCCCTCTGATTCAGCCCCTCTGTTTCAGCCCCTCTGTTTCTCGCCCTCTGTTTCAGCCCCACTGTATCTCGCCCTCTGTTTCAGCCCCTCTGTTTCTCGCCCTCTGTTTCTCGCTCTCTGTTTCTCGCCCTCTGTTTTTTCGCCCTCTGTTTCAGCCCCTTAGTTTCTCGCCCTCTGTTTCAGCCCCTCTGCGTCTCGCCCTCTGTTTCAGCCCCTCTGTTTCAGCCCCTCTGTTTCAGCCCCTCTGTTTCTCGCCCTCTGTTTAAGCCCCTCTGTTTCAGCCCCTCTGTTTCTCGCCCTCTGTTTTAGCCCCTCTGTTTCAGCCCCTCTGTATCAGCCCCTCTGTTTCAGCCCCTCTGTTTCTCGCCCTCTGTTTCTCGCCCTCTCTTTCAAACCCTCTGTTTCAGCCCGTCTGTTTCAGCCCCTCTGTTTCAGCCCCTCTGTTTCAGCCCCTCTTTTTCTTGCCCTCTGTTTCTCGCTCTCTGTTTCTCGCTCTCTGTTTCTCGTCCTCTGTTTCTCGCCCTGTGTTTCAGCCCCTCTGTTTCAGCCCCACTGTTTCAGCCCCTCTGTTTCAGCCCCTCTGTTTCTCGTCCTGTGTTTCAGCCCCTCTGTTTCTCGCCCTCTGTTTCAGCCCCTCTGTTTCAGCCCCTCTGTATCAGCCCCTCTCTTTCAGCCCATCTGTTTCTCGCCCTCTGTTTCTAGCCCTCTCTTTCAGCCTCTCTGTTTCAGCCCCTCTGTTTCTCGCCCTCTGTTTCTCGCTTTCTGTTTCTCGCCCTCTGTTTCTCGCCCTCTGTTTCAGGCCCTCTGTTTCAGCCCCTCTGTTTCAGCCCAACTGTTTCAGCCCCACTGTTTCTAGCCCTCTGTTTCAGCCCCTCTGTTTCAGCCCCTCTCTTTCAGCCCCTCTGTTTCAGCCCCTCGGTTTCTCGGCCTCTGTTTCTCGCTTTCTGTTTCTCGCCCTCTGTATCTCGCCCTCTGTTTCAGGCCCTCTGTTTCAGCCCCTCTGTTTCAGCCCCTCTGTTTCAGCCCCTCTGTTTCTCGCCCTCTGTTTCTCGCCCTCTGTTTCTCGCCCTCTGTTTCTCGCTCTCGGTTTCTCGCCCTCTGTTTCTCGCCCTCTGTTTCAGCCCCTCTGTTTCAGCCCCTCTGTTTCAGCCCCTCTGTTTCTCGCCCTCGGTTTCTCGCCCACTGTTTCTCGCCCTCTGTTTCAGCCCCTCTGTTTCAGCCCCTCTGCTTCAGCCCCTCTGTTTCAGCCCCTCTGTTTCTCGCCCTCTGTTTCAACCCCTCTGTTTCAGCCCCTCTGTTTCAGCCCCTCTGATTCTCGCCGTCTGTTTCAGCCCCTCTGTTTCTCGCTCTCTGTTTCAGCCCCTCTGCTTCAGCCCCTCTGTTTCAGCCGCTCTGTTTCTCGCCCTCTGTTTCAGCCCGTCTGTTTCAGCCCCTCTGTTTCAGCCCCTCTGTTTCAGCCCCTCTGTTTCTCGCCCTCTGTATCTAGCCCTCTGTTTCTCGCTCTCTGTTTCTCGCCCTCTGTTTCTCGCCCTGTGTTTCAGCCCCTCTGTTTCAGCCCCACTGGTTCAGCCCCTCTGTTTCAGCCCCTCTGTTTCTCGCCCTGTGTTTCAGCCCCTCTGTTTCTCGCCCTCTGTTTCAGCCCCTCTGTTTCAGCCCCTCTGTATCAGCCCCTCTGTTTCAGCAAATCTGTTTCTCGCCCTCTGTTTCTCGCTTTCTGTTTCTCGACCTCTGTTTCTCGCCCTCTGTTTCAGCCCCTCTGTTTCATCCCCTCTGTTTCAGCCCCTCTGTTTCTCGCCCTTTGTTTCTCGCCCACTGTTTCTCGCCCTCTGTTTCAGGCCCTCTGTTTCAGCCCCTCTGATTCAGCCCCTCTTTTTCAGCCCCTCTGTTTCTCGCCTTCTGTTTCAGCCCCTCTGTTTCAGCCCCTCTGTTTCAGCCCCTCTGTTTCAGCCCCTCTGTTTCTCGCCCTCTGTTTCAGCCCCTCTGTATCTCGCCCTCTGTTTCAGCCCCTCTGTTTCTCGCCCTCTGTTTCTCGCCCTCTGTTTCTCGCTCTCTGTTTCTCGCCCTCTGTTTCTCGCCCTCTGTTTCTCGCCCTGTGTTTCAGCCCCTCTGTTTCAGCCCCTCTATTTCTCGCCCTCTTTTTCAGCCCCTCTGTTTCAGCCCCTCTGTTTCAGCCCCTCTGTTTCAGCCCCTCTGTTTCTCGCCCTCTGTTTCACGCCCTCTGTTTCAGCCCCTCTGTTTCAGCCCCTCTGTTTCAGCCCCTCTGTTTCAGCCCTTCTGTTTCAGCCCCTCTGTTTCTCGCCCTCTGTTCCTCGCCCTCTGTTTCTCGCTCTCTGTTTCTCGCCCTCTGTTTCTCGCCCTCTGTTTCTCGCCCTCTGTTTCAGCCCCTCTGTTTCAGACCCTCTATTTCTCGTCCTCTGTTTCAGCCCCTCTGTTTCAGCCTCTCTGTTTCAGCCCCTCTGTTTCTGGCCCTCTGTTTCAGCCCCTCTGTTTCAGCCCCTCTGATTCTCGCACTCTGTTTCTCGCCCTCTGTTTCAGCCCCTCTGTTTCAGCCCCTCTGTTTCAGCCCCTCAGTTTCTCACCCTCTGTTTCTCGCTCTCTGTTTCTCGCTCTCTGTTTCTCGCCATCTGTTTCTCGCCCTCTGTTTCATCCCCTGTGTTTCAGCCCCTCTGGGTCAGCCCCTCGGTTTCAGCCCCACTGTTTCTCGCCCTCTGTTTCAGCCCCTCTGTTTCTCGCCCTCTGTTTCAGCCCCTCTGTTTCAGCCCCTCTGTATCAGCCCCTCTGTTTCAGCCCCTCTGTTTCTCGCACTCTGTTTCTCGCACTCTGTTTCAGCCCGTCTGTTTCAGCCCCTCTGTTTCAGCCCCTCTGTTTCTCGCCCTCTGTTTCTCGCCCTCTGTTTCTCGCCCTCAGTATCTCGCTCTCTGTTTCTCGCCCTCTGTTTCTCGCCCTCTGTTTCAGCCCCTCTGTTTCAGCCCCTCTGTTTCAGCACCTCTGTTTCTCGCCCTCTGTTTCTCGCCCACTGTTTCTCGCCCTCTGTTTCAGCCCCTCTTTTTCAGCCCCTCTGCTTCAGCCCCTCTGTTTCAGCCCCTCCGTTTCTCGCCCTCTGTTTCAGCCCCTCTGTTTCCGCCCCTCTATTTCAGCCCCTCTGTTTCAGCCCCTCTGTTTCTCGCCCTCTGTTTCAGCCACTCTGTTTCTCGCCCTCTGTTTCTCGCTCTCTGTTTCTCGCTCTCTGTTTCTCGCCCTCTGTTTCTCCCCCTCTGTTTCAGGCCCTCTGTTTCAGCCCCTCTGTTTCAGCCCAACTGTTTCAGCCCCTCTGTTTCTCGCCCTCTGTTTCAGCCCCTCTGTTTCAGCCCCTCTGTTTCTCGCCCTCTGTTTCAGCCCCTCTGTTTCAGCCCCTCTGTATCAGCCCCTCTGTTTCAGCCCCTCTGTTTCTCGCCCTCTGTTTCACGCCCTCTGTTTCAGCCCCTCTGTTTCAGCCCCTCTGTTTCAGCCCCTCTGTTTCAGCCCTTCTGTTTCAGCCCCTCTGTTTCTCGCCCTCTGTTCCTCGCCCTCTGTTTCTCGCTCTCTGTTTCTCGCCCTCTGTTTCTCGCCCTCTGTTTCTCGCCCTCTGTTTCAGCCCCTCTGTTTCAGCCCCTCTATTTCTCGCCCTCTTTTTCAGCCCCTCTGTTTCAGCCCCTCTGTTTCAGCCCCTCTGTTTCTGGCCCTCTGTTTCAGCCCCTCTGTTTCAGCCCCTCTGTTTCTCGCCCTCTGTTTCAGCCCCTCTGTTTCAGCCCCTCTGTTTCTCGCCCTCTGTTTCTCGCCCTCTGTTTCTAGCCCTCTCTTTCAGCCCCTCTGTTTCAGCCCCTCTGTTTCAGCCCCTCTGTTTCTCGCCCTCTGTTTCTCGCCCTCTGTTTCTCGCCCTCTGTTTCAGCCCCTCTGTTTCAGCCCCTCTGTTTCAGCCCCTCTGTTTCTCGCCCTCTGTTTCAGCCCCTCTGTTTCAGCCCCTCTGTTTCTCGCCCTCTGTTTCAGCCCCTCTGTTTCAGCCCCTCTGTATCAGCCCCTCTGTTTCAGCCCCTCTGTTTCTCGCCCTCTGTTTCTCGCCCTCTCTTTCAAACCCTCTGTTTCAGCCCGTCTGTTTCAGCCCCTCTGTTTCAGCCCCTCTGTTTCAGCCCCTCTTTTTCTCGCCCTCTGTTTCTCGCCCTCTGTTTCTCGCTCTCTGTTTCTCGCCCTCTGTTTCTCGCCCTGTGTTTCAGCCCCACTGTTTCAGCCCCACTGTTTCAGCCCCTCTGTTTCAGCCCCTCTGTTTCTCGTCCTGTGTTTCAGCCCCTCTGTTTCTCGCCCTCTGTTTCAGCCCCTCTGTTTCAGCCCCTCTGTATCAGCCCCTCTCTTTCAGCCCATCTGTTTCTCGCCCTCTGTTTCTAGCCCTCTCTTTCAGCCCCTCTGTTTCAGCCCCTCTGTTTCTCGCCCTCTGTTTCTCGCTTTCTGTTTCTCGCCCTCTGTTTCTCGCCCTCTGTTTCAGGCCCTCTGTTTCAGCCCCTCTGTTTCAGCCCAACTGTTTCAGCCCCTCTGTTTCTAGCCCTCTGTTTCAGCCCCTCTGTTTCAGCCCCTCTCTTTCAGCCCCTCTGTTTCAGCCCCTCGGTTTCTCGCCCTCTGTTTCTCGCTCTCTGTTTCTCGCCCTCTGTTTCTCGCCCTCTGTTTCTCGCCCTCTGTTTCAGCCCCTCTGTTTCAGCCCCTCTATTTCTCGCCCTCTGTTTCAGCCCCTCTGTTTCAGCCCCTCTGTTTCAGCCCCTCTGTTTCAGCCCCTCTGTTTCTCGCCCTCTGTTTCAGCCCCACTGTTTCAGCCCCTCTGTATCAGCCCCTCTGTTTCAGCCCCTCTGTTTCTCGCACTCTGTTTCTCGCCCTCTGTTTCAGCCCCTCTGTTTCAGCCCCTCTGTTTCAGCCCCTCTGTTTCAGCCCCTCTGTTTCAGCCCCTCTGTTTCTCGCTCTCTGTTTCTCGCTCTCTGTTTCTCGCCCTCTGTTTCTCGCCCTCTGTTTCAGCCCCTGTGTTTCAGCCCCTCTGGGTCAGCCCCTCTGTTTCAGCCCCTCTGTTTCTCGCCCTCTGTTTCAGCCCCTCTGTTTCTCGCCCTCTGTTTCAGCCCCTCTGTTTCAGCCCCTCTGTATCAGCCCCTCTGTTTCAGCCCCTCTGTTTCTCGCCCTCTGTTTCTCGCCCTCTCTTTCAAACCCTCTGTTTCAGCCCGTCTGTTTCAGCCCCTCTGTTTCAGCCCCTCTTTTTCTCGCCCTCTGTTTCTCGCCCTCTGTTTCTCGCTCTCTGTTTCTCGCCCTCTGTTTCTCGCCCTGTGTTTCAGCCCCACTGTTTCAGCCCCACTGGTTCAGCCCCTCTGTTTCAGCCCCTCTGTTTCTCGTCCTGTGTTTCAGCCCCTCTGTTTCTCGCCCTCTGTTTCAGCCCCTCTGTTTCAGCCCCTCTGTATCAGCCCCTCTCTTTCAGCCCATCTGTTTCTCGCCCTCTGTTTCTAGCCCTCTCTTTCAGCCCCTCTGTTTCAGCCCCTCTGTTTCTCGCCCTCTGTTTCTCGCTTTCTGTTTCTCGCCCTCTGTTTCTCGCCCTCTGTTTCAGGCCCTCTGTTTCAGCCCCTCTGTTTCAGCCCAACTGTTTCAGCCCCTCTGTTTCTAGCCCTCTGTTTCAGCCCCTCTGTTTCAGCCCCTCTCTTTCAGCCCCTCTGTTTCAGCCCCTCGGTTTCTCGCCCTCTGTTTCTCGCTCTCTGTTTCTCGCCCTCTGTTTCTCGCCCTCTGTTTCTCGCCCTCTGTTTCAGCCCCTCTGTTTCAGCCCCTCTATTTCTCGCCCTCTGTTTCAGCCCCTCTGTTTCAGCTCCTCTGTTTCAGCCCCTCTGTTTCAGCCCCTCTGTTTCTCGCCCAATGTTTCAGCCCCACTGTTTCAGCCCCTCTGTATCAGCCCTTCTGTTTCAGCCCCTCTGTTTCTCGCACTCTGTTTCTCGCCCTCTGTTTCAGCCCCTCTGTTTCAGCCCCTCTGTTTCAGCCCCTCTGTTTCAGCCCCTCAGTTTCTCACCCTCTGTTTCTCGCTCTCTGTTTCTCGCTCTCTGTTTCTCGCCCTCTGTTTCTCGCCCTCTGTTTCAGCCCCTGTGTTTCAGCCCCTCTGGGTCAGCCCCTCTGTTTCAGCCCCTCTGTTTCTCGCCCTCTGTTTCAGCCCCTCTGTTTCTCGCCCTCTGTTTCAGCCCCTCTGTTTCAGCCCCTCTGTATCAGCCCCTCTGTTTCAGCCCCTCTGTTTCTCGCACTCTGTTTCTCGCACTCTGTTTCAGCCCCTCTGTTTCAGCCCCTCTGTTTCAGCCCCTCTGTTTCTCGCCCACTGTTTCTCGCCCTCTGTATCTCGCTCACTGTTTCTCGCCCTCTGTTTCTCGCCCTCTGTTTCAGCCCCTCTGTTTCAGCCCCTCTGTTTCAGCCCCTCTGTTTCTCGCCCTCTGATTCTCGCCCACTGTTTCTCGCCCTCTGTTTCAGCCCCTCTTTTTCAGCCCCTCTGCTTCAGCCCCTCTGTTTCAGCCCCTCTGTATCTCGCCCTCTGTTTCAGCCCCTCTGTTTCCGCCCCTCTGTTTCAGCCCCTCTGTTTCAGCCCCTCTGTTTCTCGCCCTCTGTTTCAGCCCCTCTGTTTCTCGCCCTCTGTTTCTCGCTCTCTGTTTCTCGCTCTCTGTTTCTCGCCCTCTGTTTCTCCCCCTCTGTTTCAGCCCCTCTGTTTCAGCCCCTCTGGTTCAGCCGCTCTGTTTCAGCCCCTCTGTTTCTCGCCCTCTGTTTCAGCCCCTCTGTTTCTCGCCCTCTGTTTCAGCCCCTCTGTTTCAGCCCCTCTGTATCAGCCCCTCTGTTTCAGCCCCTCTGTTTCTCGCACTCTGTTTCTCGCCCTCTGTTTCAGCCCCTCTGTTTCAGCCCCTCTGTTTCAGCCCCTCTGTTTCAGCCCCTCTGTTTCTCGCCCTGTGTTTCTCGCCCTCTGTTTCTCGCCCTCTGTTTCTCGCTGTCTGTTTCTCGCCCTCTGTTTCTCGCCCTCTGTTTCAGCCCCTCTGTTTCAGCCCCTCTGTTTCAGCCCCTCTGTTTCTCGCCTTCTGTTTCTCGCCCACTGTTTCTCGCCCTCTGTTTCAGCCCTTCTGTTTCAGCCCCTCTGCTTCAGCCCCTCTGTTTCAGCCCCTCTGTTTCTCGCCCTCTGTTTCAGCCCCTCTGTTTCAGCCCCTCTGTTTCAGCCCCTCTGTTTCTCGCCCTCTGTTTCAGCCCCTCTGTTTCTCGCCCTCTGTTTCAGCCCCTCTGTTTCAGCCCCTCTGTATCAGCCCCTCTGTTTCAGCCCCTCTGTTTCTCGCACTCTGTTTCTCGCCCTCTGTTTCAGCCCCTCTGTTTCAGCCCCTCTGTTTCAGCCCCTCTGTTTCAGCCCCTCTGTTTCTCGCCCTCTGTTTCTCGCCCTCTGTTTCTCGCCCTCTGCTTCAGCCCCTCTGTTTCAGCCCCTCTGTTTCTCGCCTTCTGTTTCAGCCCCTCTGTTTCAGCCCCTCTGATTCAGCCCCTCTGTTTCAGCCCCTCTGTTTCTCGCCCTCTGTTTCAGCCCCACTGTATCTCGCCCTCTGTTTCAGCCCCTCTGTTTCTCGCCCTCTGTTTCTCGCTCTCTGTTTCTCGCCCTCTGTTTTTTCGCCCTCTGTTTCAGCCCCTTAGTTTCTCGCCCTCTGTTTCAGCCCCTCTGCGTCTCGCCCTCTGTTTCAGCCCCTCTGTTTCAGCCCCTCTGTTTCAGCCCCTCTGTTTCTCGCCCTCTGTTTAAGCCCCTCTGTTTCAGCCCCTCTGTTTCTCGCCCTCTGTTTTAGCCCCTCTGTTTCAGCCCCTCTGTATCAGCCCCTCTGTTTCAGCCCCTCTGTTTCTCGCCCTCTGTTTCTCGCCCTCTCTTTCAAACCCTCTGTTTCAGCCCGTCTGTTTCAGCCCCTCTGTTTCAGCCCCTCTGTTTCAGCCCCTCTTTTTCTCGCCCTCTGTTTCTCGCTCTCTGTTTCTCGCTCTCTGTTTCTCGCCCTCTGTTCCTCGCCCTGTGTTTCAGCCCCTCTGTTTCAGCCCCACTGTTTCAGCCCCTCTGTTTCAGCCCCTCTGTTTCTCGTCCTGTGTTTCAGCCCCTCTGTTTCTCGCCCTCTGTTTCAGCCCCTCTGTTTCAGCCCCTCTGTATCAGCCCCTCTCTTTCAGCCCATCTGTTTCTCGCCCTCTGTTTCTAGCCCTCTCTTTCAGCCTCTCTGTTTCAGCCCCTCTGTTTCTCGCCCTCTGTTTCTCGCTTTCTGTTTCTCGCCCTCTGTTTCTCGCCCTCTGTTTCAGGCCCTCTGTTTCAGCCCCTCTGTTTCAACCCAACTGTTTCAGCCCCACTGTTTCTAGCCCTCTGTTTCAGCCCCTCTGTTTCAGCCCCTCTCTTTCAGCCCCTCTGTTTCAGCCCCTCGGTTTCTCGGCCTCTGTTTCTCGCTTTCTGTTTCTCGCCCTCTGTATCTCGCCCTCTGTTTCAGGCCCTCTGTTTCAGCCCCTCTGTTTCAGCCCCTCTATTTCTCGCCCTCTGTTTCTCGCCCTCTGTTTCTCGCCCTCTGTTTCTCGCCCTCTGTTTCTCGCTCTCGGTTTCTCGCCCTCTGTTTCTCGCCCTCTGTTTCAGCCCCTCTGTTTCAGCCCCTCTGTTTCAGCCCCTCTGTTTCTCGCCCTCGGTTTCTCGCCCACTGTTTCTCGCCCTCTGTTTCAGCCCCTCTGTTTCAGCCCCTCTGCTTCAGCCCCTCTGTTTCAGCCCCTCTGTTTCTCGCCCTCTGTTTCAGCCCCTCTGTTTCAGCCCCTCTGTTTCAGCCCCTCTGTATCAGCCCCTCTGTTTCAGCCCCTCTGTTTCTCGCCCTCTGTTTCTCGCCCTCTCTTTCAAACCCTCTGTTTCAGCCCGTCTGTTTCAGCCCCTCTGTTTCAGCCCCTCTTTTTCTCGCCCTCTGTTTCTCGCCCTCTGTTTCTCGCTCTCTGTTTCTCGCCCTCTGTTTCTCGCCCTGTGTTTCAGCCCCACTGTTTCAGCCCCACTGGTTCAGCCCCTCTGTTTCAGCCCCTCTGTTTCTCGTCCTGTGTTTCAGCCCCTCTGTTTCTCGCCCTCTGTTTCAGCCCCTCTGTTTCAGCCCCTCTGTATCAGCCCCTCTCTTTCAGCCCATCTGTTTCTCGCCCTCTGTTTCTAGCCCTCTCTTTCAGCCCCTCTGTTTCAGCCCCTCTGTTTCTCGCCCTCTGTTTCTCGCTTTCTGTTTCTCGCCCTCTGTTTCTCGCCCTCTGTTTCAGGCCCTCTGTTTCAGCCCCTCTGTTTCAGCCCAACTGTTTCAGCCCCTCTGTTTCTAGCCCTCTGTTTCAGCCCCTCTGTTTCAGCCCCTCTCTTTCAGCCCCTCTGTTTCAGCCCCTCGGTTTCTCGCCCTCTGTTTCTCGCTCTCTGTTTCTCGCCCTCTGTTTCTCGCCCTCTGTTTCTCGCCCTCTGTTTCAGCCCCTCTGTTTCAGCCCCTCTATTTCTCGCCCTCTGTTTCAGCCCCTCTGTTTCAGCCCCTCTGTTTCAGCCCCTCTGTTTCAGCCCCTCTGTTTCTCGCCCAATGTTTCAGCCCCACTGTTTCAGCCCCTCTGTATCAGCCCTTCTGTTTCAGCCCCTCTGTTTCTCGCACTCTGTTTCTCGCCCTCTGTTTCAGCCCCTCTGTTTCAGCCCCTCTGTTTCAGCCCCTCTGTTTCAGCCCCTCAGTTTCTCACCCTCTGTTTCTCGCTCTCTGTTTCTCGCTCTCTGTTTCTCGCCCTCTGTTTCTCGCCCTCTGTTTCAGCCCCTGTGTTTCAGCCCCTCTGGGTCAGCCCCTCTGTTTCAGCCCCTCTGTTTCTCGCCCTCTGTTTCAGCCCCTCTGTTTCTCGCCCTCTGTTTCAGCCCCTCTGTTTCAGCCCCTCTGTATCAGCCCCTCTGTTTCAGCCCCTCTGTTTCTCGCACTCTGTTTCTCGCACTCTGTTTCAGCCCCTCTGTTTCAGCCCCTCTGTTTCAGCCCCTCTGTTTCTCGCCCACTGTTTCTCGCCCTCTGTATCTCGCTCACTGTTTCTCGCCCTCTGTTTCTCGCCCTCTGTTTCAGCCCCTCTGTTTCAGCCCCTCTGTTTCAGCCCCTCTGTTTCTCGCCCTCTGTTTCTCGCCCACTGTTTCTCGCCCTCTGTTTCAGCCCCTCTTTTTCAGCCCCTCTGCTTCAGCCCCTCTGTTTCAGCCCCTCTGTATCTCGCCCTCTGTTTCAGCCCCTCTGTTTCCGCCCCTCTGTTTCAGCCCCTCTGTTTCAGCCCCTCTGTTTCTCGCCCTCTGTTTCAGCCCCTCTGTTTCTCGCCCTCTGTTTCTCGCTCTCTGTTTCTCGCTCTCTGTTTCTCGCCCTCTGTTTCTCCCCCTCTGTTTCAGCCCCTCTGTTTCAGCCCCTCTGGTTCAGCCGCTCTGTTTCAGCCCCTCTGTTTCTCGCCCTCTGTTTCAGCCCCTCTGTTTCTCGCCCTCTGTTTCAGCCCCTCTGTTTCAGCCCCTCTGTATCAGCCCCTCTGTTTCAGCCCCTCTGTTTCTCGCACTCTGTTTCTCGCCCTCTGTTTCAGCCCCTCTGTTTCAGCCCCTCTGTTTCAGCCCCTCTGTTTCAGCCCCTCTGTTTCTCGCCCTGTGTTTCTCGCCCTCTGTTTCTCGCCCTCTGTTTCTCGCTGTCTGTTTCTCGCCCTCTGTTTCTCGCCCTCTGTTTCAGCCCCTCTGTTTCAGCCCCTCTGTTTCAGCCCCTCTGTTTCTCGCCTTCTGTTTCTCGCCCACTGTTTCTCGCCCTCTGTTTCAGCCCTTCTGTTTCAGCCCCTCTGCTTCAGCCCCTCTGTTTCAGCCCCTCTGTTTCTCGCCCTCTGTTTCAGCCCCTCTGTTTCAGCCCCTCTGTTTCAGCCCCTCTGTTTCTCGCCCTCTGTTTCAGCCCCTCTGTTTCTCGCCCTCTGTTTCAGCCCCTCTGTTTCAGCCCCTCTGTATCAGCCCCTCTGTTTCAGCCCCTCTGTTTCTCGCACTCTGTTTCTCGCCCTCTGTTTCAGCCCCTCTGTTTCAGCCCCTCTGTTTCAGCCCCTCTGTTTCAGCCCCTCTGTTTCTCGCCCTCTGTTTCTCGCCCTCTGTTTCTCGCCCTCTGCTTCAGCCCCTCTGTTTCAGCCCCTCTGTTTCTCGCCTTCTGTTTCAGCCCCTCTGTTTCAGCCCCTCTGA
Source organism: Stegostoma tigrinum (assembly GCF_030684315.1). Lineage (NCBI taxonomy): Eukaryota > Metazoa > Chordata > Chondrichthyes > Orectolobiformes > Stegostomatidae > Stegostoma > Stegostoma tigrinum. Next base: position 965,774 of record NW_026728047.1, on the reverse strand, counting down.
TTCAGCCCCTCTGTTTCAGCCCCTCTGTTTCTCGCCCTCTGTTTCAGCCCCACTGTATCTCGCCCTCTGTTTCAGCCCCTCTGTTTCTCGCCCTCTGTTTCTCGCTCTCTGTTTCTCGCCCTCTGTTTTTTCGCCCTCTGTTTCAGCCCCTTAGTTTCTCGCCCTCTGTTTCAGCCCCTCTGCGTCTCGCCCTCTGTTTCAGCCCCTCTGTTTCAGCCCCTCTGTTTCAGCCCCTCTGTTTCTCGCCCTCTGTTTAAGCCCCTCTGTTTCAGCCCCTCTGTTTCTCGCCCTCTGTTTTAGCCCCTCTGTTTCAGCCCCTCTGTATCAGCCCCTCTGTTTCAGCCCCTCTGTTTCTCGCCCTCTGTTTCTCGCCCTCTCTTTCAAACCCTCTGTTTCAGCCCGTCTGTTTCAGCCCCTCTGTTTCAGCCCCTCTGTTTCAGCCCCTCTTTTTCTCGCCCTCTGTTTCTCGCTCTCTGTTTCTCGCTCTCTGTTTCTCGCCCTCTGTTTCTCGCCCTGTGTTTCAGCCCCTCTGTTTCAGCCCCACTGTTTCAGCCCCTCTGTTTCAGCCCCTCTGTTTCTCGTCCTGTGTTTCAGCCCCTCTGTTTCTCGCCCTCTGTTTCAGCCCCTCTGTTTCAGCCCCTCTGTATCAGCCCCTCTCTTTCAGCCCATCTGTTTCTCGCCCTCTGTTTCTAGCCCTCTCTTTCAGCCTCTCTGTTTCAGCCCCTCTGTTTCTCGCCCTCTGTTTCTCGCTTTCTGTTTCTCGCCCTCTGTTTCTCGCCCTCTGTTTCAGGCCCTCTGTTTCAGCCCCTCTGTTTCAGCCCAACTGTTTCAGCCCCACTGTTTCTAGCCCTCTGTTTCAGCCCCTCTGTTTCAGCCCCTCTCTTTCAGCCCCTCTGTTTCAGCCCCTCGGTTTCTCGGCCTCTGTTTCTCGCTTTCTGTTTCTCGCCCTCTGTATCTCGCCCTCTGTTTCAGGCCCTCTGTTTCAGCCCCTCTGTTTCAGCCCCTCTGTTTCTCGCCCTCTGTTTCTCGCCCTCTGTTTCTCGCCCTCTGTTTCTCGCCCTCTGTTTCTCGCTCTCGGTTTCTCGCCCTCTGTTTCTCGCCCTCTGTTTCAGCCCCTCTGTTTCAGCCCCTCTGTTTCAGCCCCTCTGTTTCTCGCCCTCGGTTTCTCGCCCACTGTTTCTCGCCCTCTGTTTCTCGCCCTGTGTTTCAGCCCCTCTGTTTCAGCCCCACTGGTTCAGCCCCTCTGTTTCAGCCCCTCTGTTTCTCGCCCTGTGTTTCAGCCCCTCTGTTTCTCGCCCTCTGTTTCAGCCCCTCTGTTTCAGCCCCTCTGTATCAGCCCCTCTGTTTCAGCAAATCTGTTTCTCGCCCTCTGTTTCTCGCTTTCTGTTTCTCGACCTCTGTTTCTCGCCCTCTGTTTCAGCCCCTCTGTTTCATCCCCTCTGTTTCAGCCCCTCTGTTTCTCGCCCTTTGTTTCTCGCCCACTGTTTCTCGCCCTCTGTTTCAGGCCCTCTGTTTCAGCCCCTCTGCTTCAGCCCCTCTTTTTCAGCCCCTCTGTTTCTCGCCTTCTGTTTCAGCCCCTCTGTTTCAGCCCCTCTGTTTCAGCCCCTCTGTTTCAGCCCCTCTGTTTCTCGCCCTCTGTTTCAGCCCCTCTGTATCTCGCCCTCTGTTTCAGCCCCTCTGTTTCTCGCCCTCTGTTTCTCGCTCTCTGTTTCTCGCCCTCTGTTTTTTCGCCCTCTGTTTCAGCCCCTTAGTTTCTCGCCCTCTGTTTCAGCCCCTCTGCGTCTCGCCCTCTGTTTCAGCCCCTCTGTTTCAGCCCCTCTGTTTCAGCCCCTCTGTTTCTCGCCCTCTGTTTAAGCCCCTCTGTTTCAGCCCCTCTGTTTCTCGCCCTCTGTTTCAGCCCCTCTGTTTCAGCCCCTCTGTATCAGCCCCTCTGTTTCAGCCCCTCTGTTTCTCGCCCTCTGTTTCTCGCCCTCTCTTTCAAACCCTCTGTTTCAGCCCGTCTGTTTCAGCCCCTCTGTTTCAGCCCCTCTGTTTCAGCCCCTCTGTTTCTCGCCCTCTGTTTCTGGCCCTCTGTTTCTCGCTCTCTGTTTCTCGCCCTCTGTTTCTCGCCCTGTGTTTCAGCCCCTCTGTTTCAGCCCCACTGGTTCAGCCCCTCTGTTTCAGCCCCTCTGTTTCTCGTCCTGTGTTTCTGCCCCTCTGTTTCTCGCCCTCTGTTTCAGCCCCTCTGTTTCAGCCCCTCTGTATCAGCCCCTCTCTTTCAGCCCATCTGTTTCTCGCCCTCTGTTTCTAGCCCTCTCTTTCAGCCCCTCTGTTTCAGCCCCTCTGTTTCTCGCCCTCTGTTTCTCGCTTTCTGTTTCTCGCCCTCTGTTTCTCGCCCTCTGTTTCAGGCCCTCTGTTTCAGCCCCTCTGTTTCAGCCCAACTGTTTCAGCCCCTCTGTTTCTAGCCCTCTGTTTCAGCCCCTCTGTTTCAGCCCCACTCTTTCAGCCCCTCTGTTTCAGCCCCTCGGTTTCTCGCCCTCTGTTTCTCGCTTTCTGTTTCTCGCCCTCTGTTTCTCGCCCTCTGTTTCAGGCCCTCTGTTTCAGCCCCTCTGTTTCAGCCCCTCTGTTTCAGCCCCTCTGTTTCTCGCCCTATGTTTCTCGCCCTCTGTTTCTCGCCCTCTGTTTCTCGCTCTCGGTTTCTCGCCCTCTGTTTCTCGCCCTCTGTTTCAGCCCCTCTGTTTCAGCCCCTCTGTTTCAGCCCCTCTGTTTCTCGCCCTCGGTTTCTCGCCCACTGTTTCTCGCCCTCTGTTTCAGCCCCTCTGTTTCAGCCCCTCTGCTTCAGCCCCTCTGTTTCAGCCCCTCTGTTTCTCGCCCTCTGTTTCAGCCCCTCTGTTTCAGCCCCTCTGTTTCAGCCCCTCTGATTCTCGCCCTCTGTTTCAGCCCCTCTGTTTCTCGCCCTCTGTTTCAGCCCCTCAGCTTCAGCCCCTCTGTTTCAGCCCCTCTGTTTCTCGCCCTCTGTTTCAGCCCGTCTGTTTCAGCCCCTCTGTTTCAGCCCCTCTGTTTCACCCCCTCTGTTTCTCGCCCTCTGTTTCTAGCCCTCTGTTTCTCGCTCTCTGTTTCTCGCCCTCTGTTTCTCGCCCTGTGTTTCAGCCCCTCTGTTGCAGCCCCACTGGTTCAGCCCCTCTGTTTCAGCCCCTCTGTTTCTCGCCCTGTGTTTCAGCCCCTCTGTTTCTCGCCCTCTGTTTCAGCCCCTCTGTTTCAGCCCCTCTGTATCAGCCCCTCTGTTTCAGCCCATCTGTTTCTCGCCCTCTGTTTCTCGCTTTCTGTTTCTCGACCTCTGTTTCTCGCCCTCTGTTTCAGCCCCTCTGTTTCATCCCCTCTGTTTCAGCCCCTCTATTTCTCGCCCTCTGTTTCTCGCCCACTGTTTCTCGCCCTCTGTTTCAGGCCCTCTGTTTCAGCCCCTCTGTTTCAGCCCAACTGTTTCAGCCCCTCTGTTTCTCGCCCTCTGTTTCAGCTCCTCTGTTTCAGCCCATCTGTTTCTCGCCCTCTGTTTCAGCCCCTCTGTTTCAGCCCCTCTGTATCAGCCCCTCTGTTTCAGCCCCTCTGTTTCTCGCCCTCTGTTTCACGCCCTCTGTTTCAGCCCCTCTGTTTCAGCCCCTCTGTTTCAGCCCCTCTGTTTCAGCCCTTCTGTTTCAGCCCCTCTGTTTCTCGCCCTCTGTTTCTCGCCCTCTGTTTCTCGCTCTCTGTTTCTCGCCCTCTGTTTCTCGCCCTCTGTTTCTCGCCCTCTGTTTCAGCCCCTCTGTTTCAGCCCCCCTATTTCTCGCCCTCTGTTTCAGCCCCTCTGTTTCAGCCCCTCTGTTTCACACCCTCTGTTTCTGGCCCTCTGTTTCAGCCCCTCTGTTTCAGCCCCTCTGTTTCTCGCCCTCTGTTTAAGCCCCTCTGTTTCAGCCCCTCTGTATCAGCCCGTCTGTTTCAGCCCCTCTGTTTCTCGCACTCTGTTTCTCGCCCTCTGTTTCTGCCCCTCTGTTTCAGCCCCTCTGTTTCAGCCCCTCTGTTTCAGCCCCTCAGTTTCTCACCCTCTGTTTCTCGCTCTCTGTTTCTCGCTCTCTGTTTCTCGCCCTCTGTTTCTCGCCCTCTGTTTCAGCCCCTGTGTTTCAGCCCCTCTGGGTCAGCCCCTCTGTTTCAGCCCCTCTGTTTCTCGCCCTCTGTTGCAGCCCCTCTGTTTCTCGCCCTCTGTTTCAGCCCCTCTGTTTCAGCCCCTCTGTATCAGCCCCTCTGTTTCAGCCCCTCTGTTTCTCGCACTCTGTTTCTCGCACTCTGTTTCAGCCCCTCTGTTTCAGCCCCTCTGTATCAGCCCCTCTGTTTCTCGCCCTCTGTTTCTCGCCCTCTGTTTCTCGCCCTCTGTATCTCGCTCTCTGTTTCTCGCCCTCTGTTTCTAGCCCTCTGTTTCTCGCTCTCTGTTTCTCGCCCTCTGTTTCTCGCCCTGTGTTTCAGCCCCTCTGTTTCAGCCCCACTGGTTCAGCCCCTCTGTTTCAGCCCCTCTGTTTCTCGCCCTGTGTTTCAGCCCCTCTGTTTCTCGCCCTCTGTTACAGCCCCTCTGTTTCAGCCCCTCTGTATCAGCCCCTCTGTTTCAGCCCATCTGTTTCTCGCCCTCTGTTTCTAGCCCTCTCTTTCAGCCCCTCTGTTTCAGCCCCTCTGTTTCAGCCCCTCTGTTTCTCGCCCTCTGTTTCTCGCTTTCTGTTTCTCGACCTCTGTTTCTCGCCCTCTGTTTCAGCCCCTCTGTTTCATCCCCTCTGTTTCAGCCCCTCTGTTTCTCGCCCTCTGTATTTCGCCCACTGTTTCTCGCCCTCTGTTTCAGGCCCTCTGTTTCAGCCCCTCTGTTTCAGCCCAACTGTTTCAGCCCCTCTGTTTCTCGCCCTCTGTTTCAGCCCCTCTGTTTCAGCCCCTCTGTTTCTCGCCCTCTGTTTCAGCTCCTCTGTTTCAGCCCCTCTGTATCAGCCCCTCTGTTTCAGCCCCTCTGCTTCAGCCCCTCTGTTTCACGCCCTCTGTTTCAGCCCCTCTGTTTCAGCCCCTCTGTTTCAGCCCCTCTGTTTCAGCCCTTCTGTTTCAGCCCCTCTGTTTCTCGACCTCTGTTTCTCGCCCTCTGTTTCTCGCTCTCTGTTTCTCGCCCTCTGTTTCTCGCCCTCTGTTTCTCGCCCTCTGTTTCAGCCCCTCTGTTTCAGCCCCTCTATTTCTCGCCCTCTGTTTCAGCCCCTCTGTTTCAGTCCCTCTGTTTCAGCCCCTCTGTTTCTGGCCCTCTGTTTCAGGCCCTCTGTTTCAGCCCCTCTGTTTCAGCCCCTCTGTTTCAGCCCCTCTGTTTCTCGCCCTCTGTTTCTCGCCCTCTGTTTCTCGCCCTCTGTTTCTCGCTCTCGGTTTCTCGCCCTCTGTTTCTCGCCCTCTGTTTCAGCCCCTCTGTTTCAGCCGCTCTGTTTCAGCCCCTCTGTTTCTCGCCCTCGGTTTCTCGCCCACTGTTTCTCGCCCTCTGTTTCAGCCCCTATGTTTCAGCCCCTCTGCTTCAGCCCCTCTGTTTCAGCCCCTCTGTTTCTCGCCCTCTGTTTCAGCCCCTCTGTTTCAGCCCCTCTGATTCTCGCCCTCTGTTTCAGCCCCTCTGTTTCTCGCCCTCTGTTTCAGCCCCTCTGCTTCACCCCCTCTGTTTCAGCCCCTCTGTTTCTCGCCCTCCGTTTCAGACCGTCTGTTTCAGCCCATCTGTTTCAGCCCCTCTGTTTCACCCCCTCTGTTTCTCGCCCTCTGTTTCTAGCCCTCTGTTTCTCGCTCTCTGTTTCTCGCCCTCTGTTTCTCGCCCTGTGTTTCAGCCCCTCTGTTTCAGCCCCACTGGTTCAGCCCCTCTGTTTCAGCCCCTCTGTTTCTCGCCCTGTGTTTCAGCCCCTCTGTTTCTCGCCCTCTGTTTCAGCCCCTCTGTTTCAGCCCCTCTGTATCAGCCCCTCTGTTTCAGCCCATCTGTTTCTCGCCCTCTGTTTCTCGCTTTCTGTTTCTCGACCTCTGTTTCTCGCCCTCTGTTTCAGCCCCTCTGTTTCATCCCCTCTGTTTCAGCCCCTCTGTTTCTCGCCCTCTGTTTCTCGCCCACTGTTTCTCGCCCTCTGTTTCAGGCCCTCTGTTTCAGCCCCTCTGTTTCAGCCCAACTGTTTCAGCCCCTCTGTTTCTCGCCCTCTGTTTCAGCCCCTCTGTTTCAGCCCCTCTGTTTCTCGCCCTCTGTTTCAGCCCCTCTGTTTCAGCCCCTCTGTATCAGCCCCTCTGTTTCAGCCCCTCTGTTTCTCGCCCAATGTTTCACGCCCTCTGTTTCAGCCCCTCTGTTTCAGCCCCTCTGTTTCAGCCCCTCTGTTTCTAGCCCTCTGTTTCAGCCCCTCTGTTTCAGCCCCTCTCTTTCAGCCCCTCTGTATCAGCCCCTCGGTTTCTCGCCCTCTGTTTCTCGCTTTCTGTTTCTCGCCCTCTGTTTCTCGCCCTCTGTTTCACGCCCTCTGTTTCAGCCCCTCTGTTTCAGCCCCTCTGTTTCAGCCCCTCTGTTTCTCGCACTCTGTTTCTCGCCCTCTGTTTCAGCCCCTCTGTTTCAACCCCTCTGTTTCAGCCCCTCTGTTTCAGCCCCTCAGTTTCTCACCCTCTGTTTCTCGCTCTCTGTTTCTCGCTCTCTGTTTCTCGCCCTCTGTTTCTCGCCCTCTGTTTCAGCCCCTGTGTTTCAGCCCCTCTGGGTCAGCCCCTCTGTTTCAGCCCCTCTGTTTCTCGCCCTCTGTTTCAGCCCCTCTGTTTCTCGCCCTCTGTTTCAGCCCCTCTGTTTCAGCCCCTCTGTATCAGCCCCTCTGTTTCAGCCCCTCTGTTTCTCGCACTCTGTTTCTCGCACTCTGTTTCAGCCCCTCTGTTTCTCGCACTCTGTTTCTCGCCCTCTGTTTCAGCCCCTCTGTTTCAGCCCCTCCGTTTCAGCCCCTCTGTTTCAGCCCCTCAGTTTCTCGCCCTCTGTTTCTCGCTCTCTGTTTCTCGCTCTCTGTTTCTCGCCCTCTGTTTCTCGCCCTCTGTTTCAGCCCCTCTGTTTCAGCCCCTCTGTTTCAGCCCCTCTGTTTCTGGCCCTCTGTTTCAGCCCCTCTGTTTCAGCCCCTCTGTTTCTCGCCCTCTGTTTCAGCCCCTCTGTTTCAGCCCCTCTGTATCAGCCCCTCTGTTTCTCGCCCTCTGTTTCTGGCCCTCTGTTTCTCGCTCTCTGTTTCTCGCCCTCTGTTTCTCGCCCTGTGTTTCAGCCCCTCTGTTTCCGCCCCACTGGTTCAGCCCCTCTGTTTCAGCCCCTCTGTTTCTCGCCCTGTGTTTCAGCCCCTCTGTTTCTCGCCCTCTGTTTCAGCCCCTCTGTTTCAGCCCCTCTGTATCAGCCCCTCTGTTTCAGCCCATCTGTTTCTCGCCCTCTGTTTCTAGCCCTCTCTTTCAGCCCCTCTGTTTCAGCCCCTCTGTTTCAGCCCCTCTGTTTCTCGCCCTCTGTTTCTCGCTTTCTGTTTCTCGACCTCTGATTCTCGCCCTCTGTTTCAGCCCCTCTGTTTCATCCCCTCTGTTTCAGCCCCTCTGTTTCTCGCCCTCTGTTTCTCGCCCACTGTTTCTCGCCCTCTGTTTCAGGCCCTCTGTTTCAGCCCCTCTGTTTCAGCCCAACTGTTTCAGCCCCTCTGTTTCTCGCCCTCTGTTTCAGACCCTCTGTTTCAGCCCCTCTGTTTCTCGCCCTCTGTTTCAGCCCCTCTGTTTCAGCCCCTCTGTATCAGCCCCTCTGTTTCAGCCCATCTGTTTCTCGCCCTCTGTTTCACGCCCTCTGTTTCAGCCCCTCTGTTTCAGCCCCTCTGTTTCAGCCCCTCTGTTTCAGCCCTTCTGTTTCAGCCCCTCTGTTTCTCGCCCTCTGTTTCTCGCCCTCTGTTTCACGCTCTCTGTTTCTCGCCCTCTGTTTCTCGCCCTCTGTTTCTCGCCCTCTGTTTCAGCCCCTCTGTTTCAGCCCCTCTATTTCTCGCCCTCTGTTTCAGCCCCTCTGTTTCAGCCCCTCTGTTTCAGCCCCTCTGTTTCTGGCCCTCTGTTTCAGCCCCTCTGTTTCAGCCCCTCTGTTTCTCGCCCTCTGTTTCAGCCCCTCTGTTTCAGCCCCTCTGTATCAGCCCCTCTGTTTCAGCCCCTCTGTTTCTCGCACTCTGTTTCTCGCCCTCTGTTTCAGCCCTTCTGTTTCAGCCCCTCTGTTTCAGCCCCTCAGTTTCTCACCCTCTGTTTCTCGCTCTCTGTTTCTCGCTCTCTGTTTCTCGCCATCTGTTTCTCGCCCTCTGTTTCAGTCCCTGTGTTTCAGCCGCTCTGGGTCAGCCCCTCTGTTTCAGCCCCTCTGTTTCTCGCCCTCTGTTTCAGCCCCTCTGTTTCTCGCCCTCTGTTTCAGCCCCTCTGTTTCAGCCCCTCTGTATCAGCCCCTCTGTTTCAGCCCCTCTGTTTCTCGCACTCTGTTTCTCGCCCTCTGTTTCAGCCCCTATGTTTCAGCCCCTCTGTTTCAGCCCCTCTGTTTCTCGCCCTCTGTTTCTCGCCCTCTGTTTCTCGCCCTCTGTATCTCGCTCTCTGTTTCTCGCCCTCTGTTTCTCGCCTCTGTTTCAGCCCCTCTGTTTCAGCCCCTCTGTTTCAGCCCCTCTGTTTCTCGCCCTCTGTTTCTCGCCCACTGTTTCTCGCCCTCTGTTTCAGCCCCTCTTTTTCAGCCCCTCTGCTTCAGCCCCTCTGTTTCAGCCCCTCTGTATCTCGCCCTCTGTTCCGGCCCCTCTGTTTCCGCCCCTCTGTTTCAGCCCCTCTGTTTCAGCCCCTCTGTTTCTCGCCCTCTGTTTCAGCCCCTCTGTTTCTCGCCCTCTGTTTCTCGCTCTCTGTTTCTGGCTCTCTGTTTCTCGCCGTCTGTTTCTCCCCCTCTGTTTCAGCCCCTCTGTTTCAGCCCCTCTGGTTCAGCCGCTCTGTTTCAGCCCCTCTGTTTCTCGCCCTCTGTTTCAGCCCCTCTGTTTCTCGCCCTCCTTTTCAGCCACTCTGTTTCAGCCCCTCTGTATCAGCCCCACTGTTTCAGCCCCTCTGTTTCTCGCACTCTGTTTCTCGCCTTCTGTTTCAGCCCCTCTGTTTCAGCCCCTCTGTTTCAGCCCCTCTGTTTCAGCCCCTCTGTTTCTCGCCCTCTGTTTCTCGCCCTCTGTTTCTCGCCCTCTGTTTCTCGCTCTCTGTTTCTCGCCCTCTGTTTCTCGCCCTCTGTTTCAGCCCCTCTGTTTCAGCCCCTCTGTTTCAGCCCCTCTGTTTCTCGCCCTCTGTTTCTCGCCCACTGTTTCTCGCCCTCTGTTTCAGCCCCTCTGTTTCAGCCCCTCTGCTTCAGCCCCTCTGTTTCAGCCCCTATGTTTCTCGCCCTCTGTTTCAGCCCCTCTGTTTCAGCCCCTCTGTTTCAGCCCCTCTGTTTCTCGCCCTCTGTTTCAGCCCCTCTGTTTCTCGCCCTCTGTTTCAGCCCCTCTGTTTCAGCCCCTCTGTATCAGCCCCTCTGTTTCAGCCCCTCTGTTTCTCGCACTCTGTTTCTCGCCCTCTGTTTCAGCCACTCTGTTTCAGCCCCTCTGTTTCAGCCCCTCTGTTTCAGCCCCTCTGTTTCTCGCCCTCTGTTTCTCGCCCTTTGTTTCTCGCCCTCTGCTTCCCCCTCTGTTTCACCCCCTCTTTTTCTCGCCTTCTGTTTCAGCCCCACTGTTTCAGCCCCTCTGTTTCAGCCCCTCTGTTTCAGCCCCTCTGTTTCTCGCCCTCTGTTTCAGCCCCTCTGTTTCTCGCCCTCTGTTTCAGCCCCTCTGTTTCTCGCCCTCTGTTTCTCGCTCTCTGTTTCTCGCTCTCTGTTTCTCGCCCTCTGTTTTTTCGCCCTCTGTTTCAGCCCCTTAGTTTCTCGCCCTCTGTTTCAGCCCCTCTGCGTCTCGCCCTCTGTTTCAGCCCCTCTGTTTCAGCCCCTCTGTTTCAGCCCCTCTGTTTCTCGCCCTCTGTTTCAGCCCCTCTGTTTCAGCCCCTCTGTTTCTCGCCCTCTGTTTCAGCCCCTCTGTTTCAGCCCCTCTGTATCAGCCCCTCTGTTTCAGCCCCTCTGTTTCTCGCACTCTGTTTCTCGCCCTCTCTTTCAGCCCCTCTCTTTCAGCCCCTCTGTTTCAGCCCCTCTGTTTCAGCCCCTCTGTTTCTCGCCCTCTGTTTCAGCCCCTCTGTTTCAGCCCCTCTGTTTCTCGCCCTCTGTTTCAGCCCCTCTGTTTCAGCCCCTCTGTATCAGCCCCTCTCTTTCAGCCCATCTGTTTCTCGCCCTCTGTTTCTAGCCCTCTCTTTCAGCCCCTCTGTTTCAGCCCCTCTGTTTCTCGCCCTCTGTTTCTCGCTTTCTGTTTCTCGCCCTCTGTTTCTCGCCCTCTGTTTCAGGCCCTCTGTTTCAGCCCCTCTGTTTCAGCCCAACTGTTTCAGCCCCTCTGTTTCTAGCCCTCTGTTTCAGCCCCTCTGTTTCAGCCCCTCTCTTTCAGCCCCTCTGTATCAGCCCCTCGGTTTCTCGCCCTCTGTTTCTCGCTTTCTGTTTCTCGCCCTCTGTTTCTCGCCCTCTGTTTCACGCCCTCTGTTTCAGCCCCTCTGTTTCAGCCCCTCTGTTTCAGCCCCTCTGTTTCTCGCCCTCTGTTTCTCGCCCTCTGTTTCTCGCCCTCTGTTTCTCGCTCTCTGTTTCTCGCCCTCTGTTTCTCGCCCTCTGTTTCAGCCCCTCTGTTTCAGCCCCTCTGTTTCTCGCCCTCGGTTTCTCGCCCACTGTTTCTCGCCCTCTGTTTCAGCCCCTCTGTTTCAGCCCCTCTGCTTCAGCCCCTCTGTTCCAGCCCCTCTGTTTCTCGCCCTCTGTTTCAGCCCCTCTGTTTCAGCCCCTCTGTTTCAGCCCCTCTGATTCTCGCCCTCTGTTTCAGCCCCTCTGTTTCTCGCCCTCTGTTTCAGCCCCTCTGCTTCAGCCCCTCTGTTTCAGCCCCTCTGTTTCTCGCCCTCTGTTTCAGCCCGTCTGTTTCAGCCCCTCTGTTTCAGCCCCTCTGTTTCAGCCCCTCTGTTTCTCGCCCTCTGTTTCTAGCCCTCTGTTTCTCGCTCTCTGTTTCTCGCCCTCTGTTTCTCGCCCTGTGTTTCAGCCCCTCTGTTTCAGCCCCACTGGTTCAGCCCCTCTGTTTCAGCCCCTCTGTTTCTCGCCCTGTGTTTCAGCCCCTCTGTTTCTCGCCCTCTGTTTCAGCCCCTCTGTTTCAGCCCCTCTGTATCAGCCCCTCTGTTTCAGCCCATCTGTTTCTCGCCCTCTGTTTCTAGCCCTCTCTTTCAGCCCCTCTGTTTCAGCCCCTCTGTTTCAGCCCCTCTGTTTCTCGCCCTCTGTTTCTCGCTTTCTGTTTCTCGACCTCTGTTTCTCGCCGTCTGTTTCAGCCCCTCTGTATCAGCCCCTCTGTTTCAGCCCCTCTGTTTCTCGCACTCTGTTTCTCGCACTCTGTTTCAGCCCCTCTGTTTCAGCCCCTCTGTATCAGCCCCTCTGTTTCTCGCCCTCTGTTTCTCGCCCTCTGTTTCTCGCCCTCTGTATCTCGCTCTCTGTTTCTCGCCCTCTGTTTCTAGCCCTCTGTTTCTCGCTCTCTGTTTCTCGCCCTCTGTTTCTCGCCCTGTGTTTCAGCCCCTCTGTTTCAGCCCCACTGGTTCAGCCCCTCTGTTTCAGCCCCTCTGTTTCTCGCCCTGTGTTTCAGCCCCTCTGTTTCTCGCCCTCTGTTACAGCCCCTCTGTTTCAGCCCCTCTGTATCAGCCCCTCTGTTTCAGCCCATCTGTTTCTCGCCCTCTGTTTCTAGCCCTCTCTTTCAGCCCCTCTGTTTCAGCCCCTCTGTTTCAGCCCCTCTGTTTCTCGCCCTCTGTTTCTCGCTTTCTGTTTCTCGACCTCTGTTTCTCGCCCTCTGTTTCAGCCCCTCTGTTTCATCCCCTCTGTTTCAGCCCCTCTGTTTCTCGCCCTCTGTATTTCGCCCACTGTTTCTCGCCCTCTGTTTCAGGCCCTCTGTTTCAGCCCCTCTGTTTCAGCCCCTCTGTTTCTCGCCCTCTGTTTCAGCTCCTCTGTTTCAGCCCCTCTGTATCAGCCCCTCTGTTTCAGCCCCTCTGCTTCAGCCCCTCTGTTTCACGCCCTCTGTTTCAGCCCCTCTGTTTCAGCCCCTCTGTTTCAGCCCCTCTGTTTCAGCCCTTCTGTTTCAGCCCCTCTGTTTCTCGACCTCTGTTTCTCGCCCTCTGTTTCTCGCTCTCTGTTTCTCGCCCTCTGTTTCTCGCCCTCTGTTTCTCGCCCTCTGTTTCAGCCCCTCTGTTTCAGCCCCTCTATTTCTCGCCCTCTGTTTCAGCCCCTCTGTTTCAGTCCCTCTGTTTCAGCCCCTCTGTTTCTGGCCCTCTGTTTCAGGCCCTCTGTTTCAGCCCCTCTGTTTCAGCCCCTCTGTTTCAGCCCCTCTGTTTCTCGCCCTCTGTTTCTCGCCCTCTGTTTCTCGCCCTCTGTTTCTCGCTCTCGGTTTCTCGCCCTCTGTTTCTCGCCCTCTGTTTCAGCCCCTCTGTTTCAGCCGCTCTGTTTCAGCCCCTCTGTTTCTCGCCCTCGGTTTCTCGCCCACTGTTTCTCGCCCTCTGTTTCAGCCCCTATGTTTCAGCCCCTCTGCTTCAGCCCCTCTGTTTCAGCCCCTCTGTTTCTCGCCCTCTGTTTCAGCCCCTCTGTTTCAGCCCCTCTGATTCTCGCCCTCTGTTTCAGCCCCTCTGTTTCTCGCCCTCTGTTTCAGCCCCTCTGCTTCACCCCCTCTGTTTCAGCCCCTCTGTTTCTCGCCCTCCGTTTCAGACCGTCTGTTTCAGCCCATCTGTTTCAGCCCCTCTGTTTCACCCCCTCTGTTTCTCGCCCTCTGTTTCTAGCCCTCTGTTTCTCGCTCTCTGTTTCTCGCCCTCTGTTTCTCGCCCTGTGTTTCAGCCCCTCTGTTTCAGCCCCACTGGTTCAGCCCCTCTGTTTCAGCCCCTCTGTTTCTCGCCCTGTGTTTCAGCCCCTCTGTTTCTCGCCCTCTGTTTCAGCCCCTCTGTTTCAGCCCCTCTGTATCAGCCCCTCTGTTTCAGCCCATCTGTTTCTCGCCCTCTGTTTCTCGCTTTCTGTTTCTCGACCTCTGTTTCTCGCCCTCTGTTTCAGCCCCTCTGTTTCATCCCCTCTGTTTCAGCCCCTCTGTTTCTCGCCCTCTGTTTCTCGCCCACTGTTTCTCGCCCTCTGTTTCAGGCCCTCTGTTTCAGCCCCTCTGTTTCAGCCCAACTGTTTCAGCCCCTCTGTTTCTCGCCCTCTGTTTCAGCCCCTCTGTTTCAGCCCCTCTGTTTCTCGCCCTCTGTTTCAGCCCCTCTGTTTCAGCCCCTCTGTATCAGCCCCTCTGTTTCAGCCCCTCTGTTTCTCGCCCAATGTTTCACGCCCTCTGTTTCAGCCCCTCTGTTTCAGCCCCTCTGTTTCAGCCCCTCTGTTTCTAGCCCTCTGTTTCAGCCCCTCTGTTTCAGCCCCTCTCTTTCAGCCCCTCTGTATCAGCCCCTCGGTTTCTCGCCCTCTGTTTCTCGCTTTCTGTTTCTCGCCCTCTGTTTCTCGCCCTCTGTTTCACGCCCTCTGTTTCAGCCCCTCTGTTTCAGCCCCTCTGTTTCAGCCCCTCTGTTTCTCGCACTCTGTTTCTCGCCCTCTGTTTCAGCCCCTCTGTTTCAACCCCTCTGTTTCAGCCCCTCTGTTTCAGCCCCTCAGTTTCTCACCCTCTGTTTCTCGCTCTCTGTTTCTCGCTCTCTGTTTCTCGCCCTCTGTTTCTCGCCCTCTGTTTCAGCCCCTGTGTTTCAGCCCCTCTGGGTCAGCCCCTCTGTTTCAGCCCCTCTGTTTCTCGCCCTCTGTTTCAGCCCCTCTGTTTCTCGCCCTCTGTTTCAGCCCCTCTGTTTCAGCCCCTCTGTATCAGCCCCTCTGTTTCAGCCCCTCTGTTTCTCGCACTCTGTTTCTCGCACTCTGTTTCAGCCCCTCTGTTTCTCGCACTCTGTTTCTCGCCCTCTGTTTCAGCCCCTCTGTTTCAGCCCCTCCGTTTCAGCCCCTCTGTTTCAGCCCCTCAGTTTCTCGCCCTCTGTTTCTCGCTCTCTGTTTCTCGCTCTCTGTTTCTCGCCCTCTGTTTCTCGCCCTCTGTTTCAGCCCCTCTGTTTCAGCCCCTCTGTTTCAGCCCCTCTGTTTCTGGCCCTCTGTTTCAGCCCCTCTGTTTCAGCCCCTCTGTTTCTCGCCCTCTGTTTCAGCCCCTCTGTTTCAGCCCCTCTGTATCAGCCCCTCTGTTTCTCGCCCTCTGTTTCTGGCCCTCTGTTTCTCGCTCTCTGTTTCTCGCCCTCTGTTTCTCGCCCTGTGTTTCAGCCCCTCTGTTTCCGCCCCACTGGTTCAGCCCCTCTGTTTCAGCCCCTCTGTTTCTCGCCCTGTGTTTCAGCCCCTCTGTTTCTCGCCCTCTGTTTCAGCCCCTCTGTTTCAGCCCCTCTGTATCAGCCCCTCTGTTTCAGCCCATCTGTTTCTCGCCCTCTGTTTCTAGCCCTCTCTTTCAGCCCCTCTGTTTCAGCCCCTCTGTTTCAGCCCCTCTGTTTCTCGCCCTCTGTTTCTCGCTTTCTGTTTCTCGACCTCTGATTCTCGCCCTCTGTTTCAGCCCCTCTGTTTCATCCCCTCTGTTTCAGCCCCTCTGTTTCTCGCCCTCTGTTTCTCGCCCACTGTTTCTCGCCCTCTGTTTCAGGCCCTCTGTTTCAGCCCCTCTGTTTCAGCCCAACTGTTTCAGCCCCTCTGTTTCTCGCCCTCTGTTTCAGACCCTCTGTTTCAGCCCCTCTGTTTCTCGCCCTCTGTTTCAGCCCCTCTGTTTCAGCCCCTCTGTATCAGCCCCTCTGTTTCAGCCCATCTGTTTCTCGCCCTCTGTTTCACGCCCTCTGTTTCAGCCCCTCTGTTTCAGCCCCTCTGTTTCAGCCCCTCTGTTTCAGCCCTTCTGTTTCAGCCCCTCTGTTTCTCGCCCTCTGTTTCTCGCCCTCTGTTTCACGCTCTCTGTTTCTCGCCCTCTGTTTCTCGCCCTCTGTTTCTCGCCCTCTGTTTCAGCCCCTCTGTTTCAGCCCCTCTATTTCTCGCCCTCTGTTTCAGCCCCTCTGTTTCAGCCCCTCTGTTTCAGCCCCTCTGTTTCTGGCCCTCTGTTTCAGCCCCTCTGTTTCAGCCCCTCTGTTTCTCGCCCTCTGTTTCAGCCCCTCTGTTTCAGCCCCTCTGTATCAGCCCCTCTGTTTCAGCCCCTCTGTTTCTCGCACTCTGTTTCTCGCCCTCTGTTTCAGCCCTTCTGTTTCAGCCCCTCTGTTTCAGCCCCTCAGTTTCTCACCCTCTGTTTCTCGCTCTCTGTTTCTCGCTCTCTGTTTCTCGCCATCTGTTTCTCGCCCTCTGTTTCAGTCCCTGTGTTTCAGCCGCTCTGGGTCAGCCCCTCTGTTTCAGCCCCTCTGTTTCTCGCCCTCTGTTTCAGCCCCTCTGTTTCTCGCCCTCTGTTTCAGCCCCTCTGTTTCAGCCCCTCTGTATCAGCCCCTCTGTTTCAGCCCCTCTGTTTCTCGCACTCTGTTTCTCGCCCTCTGTTTCAGCCCGTATGTTTCAGCCCCTCTGTTTCAGCCCCTCTGTTTCTCGCCCTCTGTTTCTCGCCCTCTGTTTCTCGCCCTCTGTATCTCGCTCTCTGTTTCTCGCCCTCTGTTTCTCGCCTCTGTTTCAGCCCCTCTGTTTCAGCCCCTCTGTTTCAGCCCCTCTGTTTCTCGCCCTCTGTTTCTCGCCCACTGTTTCTCGCCCTCTGTTTCAGCCCCTCTTTTTCAGCCCCTCTGCTTCAGCCCCTCTGTTTCAGCCCCTCTGTATCTCGCCCTCTGTTCCGGCCCCTCTGTTTCCGCCCCTCTGTTTCAGCCCCTCTGTTTCAGCCCCTCTGTTTCTCGCCCTCTGTTTCAGCCCCTCTGTTTCTCGCCCTCTGTTTCTCGCTCTCTGTTTCTGGCTCTCTGTTTCTCGCCGTCTGTTTCTCCCCCTCTGTTTCAGCCCCTCTGTTTCAGCCCCTCTGGTTCAGCCGCTCTGTTTCAGCCCCTCTGTTTCTCGCCCTCTGTTTCAGCCCCTCTGTTTCTCGCCCTCCTTTTCAGCCACTCTGTTTCAGCCCCTCTGTATCAGCCCCACTGTTTCAGCCCCTCTGTTTCTCGCACTCTGTTTCTCGCCTTCTGTTTCAGCCCCTCTGTTTCAGCCCCTCTGTTTCAGCCCCTCTGTTTCAGCCCCTCTGTTTCTCGCCCTCTGTTTCTCGCCCTCTGTTTCTCGCCCTCTGTTTCTCGCTCTCTGTTTCTCGCCCTCTGTTTCTCGCCCTCTGTTTCAGCCCCTCTGTTTCAGCCCCTCTGTTTCAGCCCCTCTGTTTCTCGCCCTCTGTTTCTCGCCCACTGTTTCTCGCCCTCTGTTTCAGCCCCTCTGTTTCAGCCCCTCTGCTTCAGCCCCTCTGTTTCAGCCCCTATGTTTCTCGCCCTCTGTTTCAGCCCCTCTGTTTCAGCCCCTCTGTTTCAGCCCCTCTGTTTCTCGCCCTCTGTTTCAGCCCCTCTGTTTCTCGCCCTCTGTTTCAGCCCCTCTGTTTCAGCCCCTCTGTATCAGCCCCTCTGTTTCAGCCCCTCTGTTTCTCGCACTCTGTTTCTCGCCCTCTGTTTCAGCCACTCTGTTTCAGCCCCTCTGTTTCAGCCCCTCTGTTTCAGCCCCTCTGTTTCTCGCCCTCTGTTTCTCGCCCTTTGTTTCTCGCCCTCTGCTTCAGCCCCTCTGTTTCACCCCCTCTTTTTCTCGCCTTCTGTTTCAGCCCCACTGTTTCAGCCCCTCTGTTTCAGCCCCTCTGTTTCAGCCCCTCTGTTTCTCGCCCTCTGTTTCAGCCCCTCTGTTTCTCGCCCTCTGTTTCAGCCCCTCTGTTTCTCGCCCTCTGTTTCTCGCTCTCTGTTTCTCGCTCTCTGTTTCTCGCCCTCTGTTTTTTCGCCCTCTGTTTCAGCCCCTTAGTTTCTCGCCCTCTGTTTCAGCCCCTCTGCGTCTCGCCCTCTGTTTCAGCCCCTCTGTTTCAGCCCCTCTGTTTCAGCCCCTCTGTTTCTCGCCCTCTGTTTCAGCCCCTCTGTTTCAGCCCCTCTGTTTCTCGCCCTCTGTTTCAGCCCCTCTGTTTCAGCCCCTCTGTATCAGCCCCTCTGTTTCAGCCCCTCTGTTTCTCGCACTCTGTTTCTCGCCCTCTCTTTCAGCCCCTCTCTTTCAGCCCCTCTGTTTCAGCCCCTCTGTTTCAGCCCCTCTGTTTCTCGCCCTCTGTTTCAGCCCCTCTGTTTCAGCCCCTCTGTTTCTCGCCCTCTGTTTCAGCCCCTCTGTTTCAGCCCCTCTGTATCAGCCCCTCTCTTTCAGCCCATCTGTTTCTCGCCCTCTGTTTCTAGCCCTCTCTTTCAGCCCCTCTGTTTCAGCCCCTCTGTTTCTCGCCCTCTGTTTCTCGCTTTCTGTTTCTCGCCCTCTGTTTCTCGCCCTCTGTTTCAGGCCCTCTGTTTCAGCCCCTCTGTTTCAGCCCAACTGTTTCAGCCCCTCTGTTTCTAGCCCTCTGTTTCAGCTCCTCTGTTTCAGCCCCTCTCTTTCAGCCCCTCTGTATCAGCCCCTCGGTTTCTCGCCCTCTGTTCCGGCCCCTCTGTTTCCGCCCCTCTGTTTCAGCCCCTCTGTTTCAGCCCCTCTGTTTCTCGCCCTCTGTTTCAGCCCCTCTGTTTCTCGCCCTCTGTTTCTCGCTCTCTGTTTCTGGCTCTCTGTTTCTCGCCGTCTGTTTCTCCCCCTCTGTTTCAGCCCCTCTGTTTCAGCCCCTCTGGTTCAGCCGCTCTGTTTCAGCCCCTCTGTTTCTCGCCCTCTGTTTCAGCCCCTCTGTTTCTCGCCCTCCTTTTCAGCCACTCTGTTTCAGCCCCTCTGTATCAGCCCCACTGTTTCAGCCCCTCTGTTTCTCGCACTCTGTTTCTCGCCTTCTGTTTCAGCCCCTCTGTTTCAGCCCCTCTGTTTCAGCCCCTCTGTTTCAGCCCCTCTGTTTCTCGCCCTCTGTTTCTCGCCCTCTGTTTCTCGCCCTCTGTTTCTCGCTCTCTGTTTCTCGCCCTCTGTTTCTCGCCCTCTGTTTCAGCCCCTCTGTTTCAGCCCCTCTGTTTCAGCCCCTCTGTTTCTCGCCCTCTGTTTCTCGCCCACTGTTTCTCGCCCTCTGTTTCAGCCCCTCTGTTTCAGCCCCTCTGCTTCAGCCCCTCTGTTTCAGCCCCTATGTTTCTCGCCCTCTGTTTCAGCCCCTCTGTTTCAGCCCCTCTGTTTCAGCCCCTCTGTTTCTCGCCCTCTGTTTCAGCCCCTCTGTTTCTCGCCCTCTGTTTCAGCCCCTCTGTTTCAGCCCCTCTGTATCAGCCCCTCTGTTTCAGCCCCTCTGTTTCTCGCACTCTGTTTCTCGCCCTCTGTTTCAGCCACTCTGTTTCAGCCCCTCTGTTTCAGCCCCTCTGTTTCAGCCCCTCTGTTTCTCGCCCTCTGTTTCTCGCCCTTTGTTTCTCGCCCTCTGCTTCAGCCCCTCTGTTTCACCCCCTCTTTTTCTCGCCTTCTGTTTCAGCCCCACTGTTTCAGCCCCTCTGTTTCAGCCCCTCTGTTTCAGCCCCTCTGTTTCTCGCCCTCTGTTTCAGCCCCTCTGTTTCTCGCCCTCTGTTTCAGCCCCTCTGTTTCTCGCCCTCTGTTTCTCGCTCTCTGTTTCTCGCTCTCTGTTTCTCGCCCTCTGTTTTTTCGCCCTCTGTTTCAGCCCCTTAGTTTCTCGCCCTCTGTTTCAGCCCCTCTGCGTCTCGCCCTCTGTTTCAGCCCCTCTGTTTCAGCCCCTCTGTTTCAGCCCCTCTGTTTCTCGCCCTCTGTTTCAGCCCCTCTGTTTCAGCCCCTCTGTTTCTCGCCCTCTGTTTCAGCCCCTCTGTTTCAGCCCCTCTGTATCAGCCCCTCTGTTTCAGCCCCTCTGTTTCTCGCACTCTGTTTCTCGCCCTCTCTTTCAGCCCCTCTCTTTCAGCCCCTCTGTTTCAGCCCCTCTGTTTCAGCCCCTCTGTTTCTCGCCCTCTGTTTCAGCCCCTCTGTTTCAGCCCCTCTGTTTCTCGCCCTCTGTTTCAGCCCCTCTGTTTCAGCCCCTCTGTATCAGCCCCTCTCTTTCAGCCCATCTGTTTCTCGCCCTCTGTTTCTAGCCCTCTCTTTCAGCCCCTCTGTTTCAGCCCCTCTGTTTCTCGCCCTCTGTTTCTCGCTTTCTGTTTCTCGCCCTCTGTTTCTCGCCCTCTGTTTCAGGCCCTCTGTTTCAGCCCCTCTGTTTCAGCCCAACTGTTTCAGCCCCTCTGTTTCTAGCCCTCTGTTTCAGCCCCTCTGTTTCAGCCCCTCTCTTTCAGCCCCTCTGTATCAGCCCCTCGGTTTCTCGCCCTCTGTTTCTCGCTTTCTGTTTCTCGCCCTCTGTTTCTCGCCCTCTGTTTCACGCCCTCTGTTTCAGCCCCTCTGTTTCAGCCCCTCTGTTTCAGCCCCTCTGTTTCTCGCCCTCTGTTTCTCGCCCTCTGTTTCTCGCCCTCTGTTTCTCGCTCTCTGTTTCTCGCCCTCTGTTTCTCGCCCTCTGTTTCAGCCCCTCTGTTTCAGCCCCTCTGTTTCTCGCCCTCGGTTTCTCGCCCACTGTTTCTCGCCCTCTGTTTCAGCCCCTCTGTTTCAGCCCCTCTGCTTCAGCCCCTCTGTTCCAGCCCCTCTGTTTCTCGCCCTCTGTTTCAGCCCCTCTGTTTCAGCCCCTCTGTTTCAGCCCCTCTGATTCTCGCCCTCTGTTTCAGCCCCTCTGTTTCTCGCCCTCTGTTTCAGCCCCTCTGCTTCAGCCCCTCTGTTTCAGCCCCTCTGTTTCTCGCCCTCTGTTTCAGCCCGTCTGTTTCAGCCCCTCTGTTTCAGCCCCTCTGTTTCAGCCCCTCTGTTTCTCGCCCTCTGTTTCTAGCCCTCTGTTTCTCGCTCTCTGTTTCTCGCCCTCTGTTTCTCGCCCTGTGTTTCAGCCCCTCTGTTTCAGCCCCACTGGTTCAGCCCCTCTGTTTCAGCCCCTCTGTTTCTCGCCCTGTGTTTCAGCCCCTCTGTTTCTCGCCCTCTGTTTCAGCCCCTCTGTTTCAGCCCCTCTGTATCAGCCCCTCTGTTTCAGCCCATCTGTTTCTCGCCCTCTGTTTCTAGCCCTCTCTTTCAGCCCCTCTGTTTCAGCCCCTCTGTTTCAGCCCCTCTGTTTCTCGCCCTCTGTTTCTCGCTTTCTGTTTCTCGACCTCTGTTTCTCGCCGTCTGTTTCAGCCCCTCTGTTTCATCCCCTCTGTTTCAGCCCCTCTGTTTCTCGCCCTCTGTTTCTCGCCCACTGTTTCTCGCCCTCTCTTTCAGGCCCTCTGTTTCAGCCCCTCTGTTTCAGCCCAACTGTTTCAGCCCCTCTGTTTCTCGCCCACTGTTTCAGCCCCTCTGTTTCAGCCCCTCTGTTTCTCGCCCTCTGTTTCAGCCCCTCTGTTTCAGCCCCTCTGTATCAGCCCCTCTGTTTCAGCCCCTCTGTTTCTCGCCCTCTGTTTCACGCCCTCTGTTTCAGCCCCTCTGTTTCAGCCCCTCTGTTTCAGCCCCTCTGTTTCAGCCCTTCTGTTTCAGCCCCTCTGTTTCTCGCCCTCTGTTTCTCGCTCTCTGTTTCTCGCCCTCTGTTTCTCGCCCTCTGTTTCAGCCCCTCTGTTTCAGCCCCTCTGTTTCTCGCCCTCGGTTTCTCGCCCACTGTTTCTCGCCCTCTGTTTCAGCCCCTCTGTTTCAGCCCCTCTGCTTCAGCCCCTCTGTTCCAGCCCCTCTGTTTCTCGCCCTCTGTTTCAGCCCCTCTGTTTCAGCCCCTCTGTTTCAGCCCCTCTGATTCTCGCCCTCTGTTTCAGCCCCTCTGTTTCTCGCCCTCTGTTTCAGCCCCTCTGCTTCAGCCCCTCTGTTTCAGCCCCTCTGTTTCTCGCCCTCTGTTTCAGCCCGTCTGTTTCAGCCCCTCTGTTTCAGCCCCTCTGTTTCAGCCCCTCTGTTTCTCGCCCTCTGTTTCTAGCCCTCTGTTTCTCGCTCTCTGTTTCTCGCCCTCTGTTTCTCGCCCTGTGTTTCAGCCCCTCTGTTTCAGCCCCACTGGTTCAGCCCCTCTGTTTCAGCCCCTCTGTTTCTCGCCCTGTGTTTCAGCCCCTCTGTTTCTCGCCCTCTGTTTCAGCCCCTCTGTTTCAGCCCCTCTGTATCAGCCCCTCTGTTTCAGCCCATCTGTTTCTCGCCCTCTGTTTCTAGCCCTCTCTTTCAGCCCCTCTGTTTCAGCCCCTCTGTTTCAAGCCCTCTGTTTCTCCCTTTCTGTTTCTCGACCTCTGTTTCTCGCCGTCTGTTTCAGCCCCTCTGTTTCATCCCCTCTGTTTCAGCCCCTCTGTTTCTCGCCCTCTGTTTCTCGCCCACTGTTTCTCGCCCTCTGTTTCAGGCCCTCTGTTTCAGCCCCTCTGTTTCAGCCCAACTGTTTCAGCCCCTCTGTTTCTCGCCCACTGTTTCAGCCCCTCTGTTTCAGCCCCTCTGTTTCTCGCCCTCTGTTTCAGCCCCTCTGTTTCAGCCCCTCTGTTTCAGCCCCTCTGTTTCTCGCCCTCTGTTTCAGCCCCTCTGTTTCTCGCCCTCTGTTTCTCGCTCTCTGTTTCTCGCCCTCTGTTTCTCGCCCTCTCTTTCAGCCCCACTGTTTCAGCCACCCTGTTTCAGCCCCTCTGTTTCAGCCCCTCTGTTTCAGCCCCTCTGTTTCAGCCGCTCTGTTTCTCCCCCTCTGTTTCTCGCCCTCTGTTTCAGCCCCTCTGTTTCACCTCCTCTGTTTCAGCCCCTCTGTTTCAGACCCACTGTTTCAGCCGCTCTGTTTCTCCCCCTCTGTTTCTCGCCCTCTGTTTCTCGCTCTCTGTTTCTCACCCTCTGTTTCTCGCCCTCTGTTTCAGCCTCTCTGTTTCAGCCCCTCTGTTTCAGCCCCTCTGTTTCTCGCCCTCTGTTTCAGCCCCTCTGTTTCTCGCCCTCTGTTTCAGCCCCTCTGTTTCAGCCCCTCTGTATCAGCCCCTCTGTTTCAGCCCCTCTGTTTCTCGCCCTTTGTTTCTCGCCCTCTGTTTCTCGCCCTCTGTTTCTCGTCCACTGTTTCAGCCCCTCTGTTTCAGCCCCTCTGTTTCAGCCCATCTGTTTAAGCCCCTCCGTTTCAGCCCCTCTGTTTCAGCCCCTCTGTTTCATCCCCTCTGTTTCAGCCCCTCTGTTTCTCGCCCTCTGTTTCTCGCCCTCTGTTTCAGCCCCTCTGTTACATCCCCTCTGTTTCAGCCCCTCTGTTTCAGCCCCTCTGTTTCTCGCCCTCTGTTTCAGCCCCTCTGTTTCTCGCCCTCTGTTTCTGCCCCTCTGTTTCAGCCCCTCTGTATCAGCCCCTCTGTTTCAGCCCCTCTGTTTGTCGCCCTCTGTTTCTCGCCCTCTGTTTCTCGCCCTCTGTTTCTCGTCCACTGTTTCAGCCCCTCTGTTTCACCCCCTCTGTTTCAGCCCATCTGTTTCAGCCCCTCCGTTTCAGCCCCTCTGTTTCAGCCCCTCTGTTTCAGCCCCTCTGTTTCAGCCCCTCTGTTTCTCGCCCTCTGTTTCTCGCTCTCTGTTTCTCGCCCTCTGTTTCAGCCCCTCTGTTTCTCGCCCACTGTTTCAGCCCCTCTGTTTCTCCCCAACTGTTTAAGCCCCTCTGTTTCACCTCTTCTGTTTCAGCCCCTCTATTTCAGCCTCTCTGTTTCAGCCCCTCTGTTTCTCCCCCTCAGTTTCTCGCCCGCTGTTTCTCGCTCTCTGTTTCTCACCCTCTGTTTCTCGCCCTCTGTTTCAGGCCCTCTGTTTCAGCCCCTCTGTTTCAGCCCTTCTGTTTCAGCCCCTCTGTTTCTCGCCCTCTGTTTCAGCCCCTCTGTTTCTCGCCCTCTGTTTCAGCCCCTCTGTTTCAGCCCCTCTGTATCAGCCCCTCCGTTTCAGCCCCTCTGTTTCAGCCCCTCTGTTTCAGCCCCTCTGTTTCTCGCCCTCTGTTTCAGCCCCTCTGTTTCTCGCCCTCTGTTTCAGCCCCTCTGTATCAGCCCCTTTGTTTCATCCCCTCTGTTTCTCGCCCTCTGTTTCTCGCCCTCTGTTTCAGCCCCTCTGTTTCAGCCCCTCTGTTTCAGCCCCTCTGATTCAGCCCCTCTGTTTCTCGCCCTCGGTTTCTCGCCCTCTGTTTCTCGCTCTCTGTTTCTCGCCCTCTGTTTCTCGCCCTCTCTTTCAGCCCCACTGTTTCAGCCCCTCTGTTTCAGCCCCTCTGTTTCAGCCCCTCTGTTTCTCGCCGTCTGTTTCAGCCCCTCTGTTTCTCGCCCTCTGTTTCCGCCCCTCTGTTTCAGCACCTCTGTATCAGCCCCTCTGTTTCAGCCCCTCTGTTTCTCGCCCTCTGTTTCTCGCCCTCTGTTTCTCGCCCTCTGTTTCTCGCTCTCTGTTTCTCGCCCTCTGTTTCTCGCTCTCTGTTTCAGCCCCTCTGTTTCAGCCCCTCTGTTTCAGCCCCTCTGTTTCTCGCCCTCTGTTTCTCGCCCACTGTTTCTCGCCCTCTGTTTCAGCCCCTCTGTTTCAGCCCCTCTGTTTCAGCCCCTCTGTTTCATCCCCTCTGTTTCTCGCCCTCTGTTTCAGCCCCTCTGTTTCAGCCCCTCTGTTTCAGCCCCTCTGTTTCAGCCCCTCTGTTTCTCGCCCTCTGTTTCAGCCCCTCTGTTTCTCGCCCTCTGTTTCAGCCCCTCTGTTTCTCGCCCTCTGTTTCAGCCCCTCTGTTTCAACCCCTCTGTTTCAGCCCCTCTGTTTCAGCCCCTCTGTTTCTCGCCCTCTTTTAATCGCCCTCTGTTTCTCGCTCTCTGTTTCTCGCCCTCTGTTTCTCGCCCTCTGTTTCTCGCCCTCTGTTTCAGACCCTCTGTTTCAGCCCCTCTGTTTCAGCCCCTCTGTTTCTCGCCCTCTGTTTCAGCCACTCTGTTTCACC
Organism: Stegostoma tigrinum; assembly: GCF_030684315.1. Taxonomy (NCBI): domain Eukaryota; kingdom Metazoa; phylum Chordata; class Chondrichthyes; order Orectolobiformes; family Stegostomatidae; genus Stegostoma; species Stegostoma tigrinum. The sequence continues at coordinate 941,757 of NW_026728047.1, read as the reverse complement.
CCCTCTGTTTCAGCCCCTCTGTTTCTCGCCCTCTGTTTCAGACCCTCTGTTTCAGCCCCTCTGTTTCATCCCCTCTGTTTCAGCCCCTCTGTTTCTCGCCCTCTGTTTCAGCCCCTCTGTTTCAGCCCCTCTGTTTCAGCCCCTCTGTTTCTCGACCTCTGTTTCAGCCCCACTGTTTCAGCCCCTCTGTTTCAGCCCCTCTGTTTCTCGCCCTCTGTTTCTCGCCCTCTGTTTCTCGCCCTCTGATTCTCGCCCTCTGTTTCTCGCCCTCTGTTTCAGCCCCTCTGTTTCAGCCCCTCTGTTTCTCGCCCTCTGTTTCTCGCCCTCTGTTTCTCGCCCTCTGTTTCAGCCCCTCTGTTTCAGCCCCTCTGTTTAAGCCCCTCTGTTTCAGCTCCTCTGTTTCTCGCCCTCTGTTTCTCGCCCATTGTTTCAGCCCCTCTGTTTCTCGCCCTCTGTTTCAGCCCCTCTCTTTCTCGCCCACTGTTTCAGCCCCTCTGTTTCAGCCCCTCTGTTTCAGCCCCTCTGTTTCTTGCCCTCTGTTTCAGCCCCTCTGTTTCAGTCCCTCTGTTTCTCGCCCTCTGTTTCAGTCCCTCTGTTGCAGCCCCTCTGTTTCAGCCCCTCTGTTTCAGCCCCTCTGTTTCAGCCCATCTGTTTCTCGCCCTCTGTTTCTCGCTCTCTGTTTCTCGCCCTCTGTTTCAGCCCCTCTGTTTCTCGCCATCTGTTTCAGCCCCTCTGTTTCACCTCCTCTGTTTCAGCCCCTCTGTTTCAGCCCCTCTGTTTCAGCTGCTCTGTTTCTCCCCCTCTGTTTCTCGAACTCTGTTTCTCGCTCTCTGTTTCTCACCCTCTGTTTCTCGCCCTCTGTTTCAGCCCCTCTGATTCAGCCCCTGTTTCAGCCCCTCTGTTTCTCGCCCTCTGTTTCAGCCCCTCTGTTTCTCGCCCTCTGTTTCAGCCCCTCTGTTTCAGCCGCTCTGTTTCACCTCCTCTGTTTCAGCCCCTCTGTTTCAGCCCCTCTGTTTCAGCTGCTCTGTTTCTCCCCCTCTGTTTCTCGCCCTCTGTTTCTCGCTCTCTGTTTCTCACCCTCTGTTTCTCGCCCTCTGTTTCAGCCCCTCTGTTTCAGCCCCTCTGTTTCAGCACCTCTGTTTCTCGCCCTCTGTTTCAGCCCCTCTGTTTCTCGCCCTCTGTTTCAGCCCCTCTGTTTCAGCCCCTCTGTTTCAGCCCCTCTGTATCAGCCCCTCTGTTTCAGCCCCTCTGTTTCTCGCCCTCAGTTTCTCGCTCTCTGTTTCTCACCCTCTGTTTCTCGACCTCTGTTTCAGCCTCTCTGTTTCAGCCCCTCTGTTTCAGCCCCTCTGTTTCTCGCCCTCTGTTTCAGCCCCTCTGTTTCTCGCCCTCTGTTTCAGCCCCTCTGTTTCAGCCCCTCTGTATCAGCCCCTCTGTTTCAGCCCCTCTGTATCAGCCCCTCTGTTTCAGCCCCTCTGTTTCTCGCCCTCAGTTTCTCGCTCTCTGTTTCTCACCCTCTGTTTCTCGCCCTCTGTTTCAGCCTCTCTGTTTCAGCCCCTCTGTTTCAGCCCCTCTGTTTCTCGCCCTCTGTTTCAGCCCCTCTGTTTCTCGCCCTCTGTTTCAGCCCCTCTGTTTCAGCCCCTCTGTATCAGCCCCTCTGTTTCAGCCCCTCTGTTTCTCGCCCTTTGTTTCTCGCCCTCTGTTTCTCGCCCTCTGTTTCTCGTCCACTGTTTCAGCCCCTCTGTTTCAGCCCCTCTGTTTCAGCCCATCTGTTTAAGCCCCTCCGTTTCAGCCCCTCTGTTTCAGCCCCTCTGTTTCAGCCCCTCTGTTTCAGCCCCTCTGTTTCTCGCCCTCTGCTTTCTCGCTCTCTGTTTCTCGCCCTCTGTTTCTCGCCCTCTGTTTCAGCCCCTCTGTTTCAGCCCCTCTGTTTCAGCCCCTATGTTTCAGCCCCTCTGTTTCTCGCCCTCTGTTTCAGCCCCTCTGTTTCTCGCCCTCTGTTTCTGCCCCTCTGTTTCAGCCCCTCTGTATCAGCCCCTCTGTTTCAGCCCCTCTGTTTGTCGCCCTCTGTTTCTCGCCCTCTGTTTCTCGCCCTCTGTTTCTCGTCCACTGTTTCAGCCCCTCTGTTTCACCCCCTCTGTTTCAGCCCATCTATTTCAGCCCCTCCGTTTCAGCCCCTCTGTTTCAGCCCCTCTGTTTCAGCCCCTCTGTTTCAGCCCCTCTGTTTCTCGCCCTCTGTTTCTCGCCCTCTGTTTCTCGCCCTCTGTTTCAGCCCCTCTGTTTCTCGCCCACTGTTTCAGCCCCTCTGTTTCTCCCCATCTGTTTAAGCCCCTCTGTTTCACCTCTTCTGTTTCAGCCCCTCTGTTTCAGCCCCTCTGTTTCAGCCCTCTGTTTCTCGCCCTCTGTTTCAGCCCCTCTGTTTCTCGCCCTCTGTTTCAGCCCCTCTGTATCAGCCCCTTTGTTTCAGCCCCTCTGTTTCTCGCCCTCTGTTTCTCGCCCTCTGTTTCAGCCCCTCTGTTTCAGCCCCTCTGTTTCAGCCCCTCTGTTTCAGCCCCTCTGATACAGCCCCTCTGTTTCTCGCCCACTGTTTCTCGCCCTCTGTTTCTCGCTCTCTGTTTCTCGCCCTCTGTTTCTCGCCCTCTCTTTCAGCCCCACTGTTTCAGCCCCTCTGTTTCAGCCCCTCTGTTTCAGCCCCTCTGTTTCAGCCGCTCTGTTTCTCCCCCTCTGTTTCTCGCCCTCTGTTTCAGCCCCTCTGTTTCACCTCCTCTGTTTCAGCCGCTCTGTTTCTCCCCCTCTGTTTCTCGCCCTATGTTTCAGCCCCTCTGTTTCTCGCCCTCTGTTTCAGCCCCTCTGTTTCTCGCCCTCTGTTTCTGCCCCTCTGTTTCAGCCCCTCTGTATCAGCCCCTCTGTTTCAGCCCCTCTGTTTGTCGCCCTCTGTTTCTCGCCCTCTGTTTCTCGCCCTCTGTTTCTCGTCCACTGTTTCAGCCCCTCTGTTTCACCCCCTCTGTTTCAGCCCATCTATTTCAGCCCCTCCGTTTCAGCCCCTCTGTTTCAGCCCCTCTGTTTCAGCCCCTCTGTTTCAGCCCCTCTGTTTCTCGCCCTCTGTTTCTCGCCCTCTGTTTCTCGCCCTCTGTTTCAGCCCCTCTGTTTCTCGCCCACTGTTTCAGCCCCTCTGTTTCTCCCCATCTGTTTAAGCCCCTCTGTTTCACCTCTTCTGTTTCAGCCCCTCTGTTTCAGCCCCTCTGTTTCAGCCCTCTGTTTCTCGCCCTCTGTTTCAGCCCCTCTGTTTCTCGCCCTCTGTTTCAGCCCCTCTGTATCAGCCCCTTTGTTTCAGCCCCTCTGTTTCTCGCCCTCTGTTTCTCGCCCTCTGTTTCAGCCCCTCTGTTTCAGCCCCTCTGTTTCAGCCCCTCTGTTTCAGCCCCTCTGATACAGCCCCTCTGTTTCTCGCCCACTGTTTCTCGCCCTCTGTTTCTCGCCCTCTGTTTCAGCCCCTCTGTTTCTCGCCCTCTGTTTCAGCCCCTCTGTTTCAGCCCCTCTGTATCAGCCCCTCTGTTTCAGCCCCTCTGTTTCTCGCCCTTTGTTTCTCGCCCTCTGTTTCTCGCCCTCTGTTTCTCGTCCACTGTTTCAGCCCCTCTGTTTCAGCCCCTCTGTTTCAGCCCATCTGTTTAAGCCCCTCCGTTTCAGCCCCTCTGTTTCAGCCCCTCTGTTTCAGCCCCTCTGTTTCAGCC